>NC_135659.1:3145936-3460280 GCF_964188315.1 Podarcis muralis
GTGTCCATGGAGGCGCAGGTCAGTTCTGTGTCCAGGGCAGCTGTTGACCAGCTTCATCTAGTACGCAGGCTGAGACCCTATCTGCCTGCGGATTGCCTCGCCAGAGTGGTGCATGCTCTGGTTATCTCCCGCTTGGACTACTGCAATGCGCTCTACGTGGGGCTACCTTTGAAGGTGACCCGGAAACTACAACTAATCCAGAATGCGGCAGCTAGACTGGTGACTGGGGGTGGCCCCCAAGACCTACATTGGCTCTCAGTATGTTTCCGGCCACAATTCAAAGTGTTGGTGCTGACCTTTAAAGCCCTAAACGGCCTCAAAGGCCCAGTATACCTGAAGGAGCGCCTCCACCCCCATCGTTCTGCCTGGACACTGAGGTCCAGCGCTGAGGGCCTTTTGGCGGTTCCCTCCCTACGAGAAGCCAAGTTACAGGGTAGTGGTGCCTGCCCTGTGGAACCCCCTCCCACCAGATGTCAGAGAGATAAACAGCTACCTGACATTTAGAAGACATCTGAAGGCAGCCCTGTTCTGGGAAGCTTTGAATGTTTGACAGACTATTTTATTTTAATATTTTGTTGGAAGCCGCCCAGAGTGGCTGGGTATAAATAATTTATTATTATTATTATTATTATTATTATTATTATTATTATTATTATTATTAATTATGACGATGACTGTGAGGTGTTACACGTCTTTAACTTCAAGCCACACTGCCATGCCTTTGAAGACACAAACCACCCCAGCTTTTCAGAGCTGGCTATCATGGCTTCTTTAATCTTTGTGTATTGCTCCACCATGTGGCTGAATCATATAAAGCACTGACTTTTACATATCTCTTGACCTCTAATTGCAAGAAGATCTCGTTAACTTGGATTATAATCTTTATAAATTGGAGTTGTGGAGCAGGTCCTCGAGAGGGGGGGGGGGCTCCCAGCATTCCTCCTCAGTCCAGCCCCTGACAACCATGTGGGTTACGGCGTCGAGGGCTCATTTTGTGGGGCGATGTGAAACGTAGTGTTTTCACCCCCAAACCTTGCAGGGGGCATTGTCTGGGTGTTTGGCGCCACTTTGGAGTGAATTGGACAACGTCTGACTTTTGGAGAAATTGGGATCCCGTCAGTTAGGGCGCCAAAGGCTCATTTTTTGGGGTGTCATGAAATGTGGGGTTTTCACTGCCAAACATTTCAGGCGGTCTTTAGCAGGTGTTTGCTGTTGCTTTGTTGTGAATCCTAAGACATCGGGTTTTCAGCGAAATCGTGGCCACCATATCTATCCTGACAGATGATTTGGCCTGTCCCCCTTGTGTGGAAGTAAAGGATGAGATTCCCCTACTACTCCGCTTGGGGTCTCCAATGTGGTGCACCCAGCCTCCACTCACACTATTCCTATGCTGGGGAATTTGGGGGTGGTTTGTGGGGATGTTATGTACTGAGTTGAATAGGATCCAAAATGCTAGGAAAGCAGTGTTTAATGTCTGGACAAGATATAAAGATTTATTGGAAAATAAGACCCCAAGGTGGCTGTCACCAATGGAAGCTAAGGCTCAGAAAAGACTTAATATGGAGGCCGAATGGCCAAAATATTGGGAGATACTAGAGAATGATGGAGACTCTTGGAGAATGCAGAGTTTTGAGAGGTTAAAAGACAAAGTGCGAGATTGGTTACATTATCGTCACATTAGGGAGGTCTTTAATGAGGACAAAAAAATAGGGTTCCAGGTGGATAAATCGAAATTAGAAACTGAATTGTTAGAACCGAAAGTCAAGGTATTGTCAAGAATGTATAACTTGCTGTTAAAATGGAACACTCAAGATGAAACGGTTAAATCAGCTATGATAAAGTGGGCTCAAGACATTGGTTATAATATTATGTTTGCTGACTGGGAAAGGTTATGGACCACTGGAGTAAGGTTCACGGCATGTAATGCCTTGAAAGAAAATATTATGAAAATGATATATAGGTGGTACATGACCCCAGTCAAGCTTGCAAAAATATACCATTTGCCAGATAATAAGTGTTGGAAATGTAAAGAAACTGAGGGAACTTTTTTTCACCTTTGGTGGACATGCCCCAGGGTTAAGGCTTTCTGGGAAATGATCTATAATGAACTGAAAAAGGTATTTAAATATACCTTCCCTAAGAAACCAGAGGCCTTTCTTTTGGGCATTGTTGGCCAAATGGTGTTAAAGAAGGATAGAACTTTTTTTATGTATGCAACAACAGCAGCAAGAATACTTATCGCAAAGCACTGGAAGACTCAAGATTTACCCACCTTGGAAGAATGGCAAATGCAACTGATAGACTATATGGAATTGGCAGAAATGACTGGCAGAATCCGAGACCTGGGAGAAGAGCTGGTGGAAGAGGACTGGAAGAAATTTAAAGAATATTTGCAAAAGCATTGTAAATTGTATGAATGTTAGAATGATGCGGGAGAGGAAGATAACATGGTATTAGTGGTATAGTTGAAAGGTGTATGTAAAAATGGTTGATAGAACAAATGTGAAGTCAGAACAATATTATGTCAAGTTTTTTTTTTTTTAAAAAAAAGGAAATAACGGGAAATAATTGGAGACATAATATAGGAAACGTATATCTTGAAGTAAGATCTAAAAGAAGGTGAGGTATTGCTGAATAAGATTTTGTAAAAAGGAACACAGAAAAGGGAGATGTGAGGGAGTCAGGAAAGAGGGTTATGAGAACAACATATGAGAAATTGGTTCTTTCTTCTTCCTTTTTATTGCTTGTTTAGGTAACTTTTTCTTGTTGTTATTGATGGGTTTTTTCACTGTGTTTTTCACTGTGTTTTTCTTTTGAGTCTGAATGGGTTTTTTTTCTTTCTTTCTTTTTTTTCTTTTTTCTTTTTTGTATGGTGAAGTGTGTTTTACTTGTGAAACTTTAATAAATATCTTTAAAAAAACAAAAACAAAATGCTACAGTCTGATTGGTCCTAGAACAATAGGATCCAACATGCAGCAGTCTGATTGGTCCGCAGGAGCCACCCAATCCAGCTCCAGGTGGAAGTGAATCCACAACCTGATTGGGCTACAGGAGAATCCCAGAATTAGCCAATCACGTGCAGCCCATTGTGTAAATAATGTATATAAAGCAGATATTGTGGGGGAACTTTCATTCCTCGCTACTATGAGCTGAATATAGAGCATGAAATCCACTCTCGACTCCGAGTATATTTCAGGGGAAGAGCTGTTTGGGATATTTCCTGCTTGTGAATTATTATTTGTGTGTGTGTGTGTGTGTGTGTGTGTGTGTGTGTGTGTGTGTAAAACACATGCCTAAAGCTTTAAATCTGGGATGGGCATGGACGTTCCGAGGTGGGCCACCAGGTGGCACTGCAGGCCATGCTCCAGCTGCTGCTGCTGCTGCTGCTGCTACAGGTGCCAGTAAGTCTCGCATTTTCAACCTCTTCCTCCTCCATTGCACTGGCTAAATGATTCCTTGCTGGACTCCCATCGCTGAGGCCAAATGTACCTTTACCGAGCAAAATATCCTTTCGAATTATACACCCAGCACATGGAACCTGACAAAGGGGCCATACAAGCGGACTCTCTGTGCCCTTACCACAGTAAAAAGACTGATACTGGTGAGCTGGAAAAATAAAAATGCGTCTCCCTTCTATGATTGGATTGAAGACTTCTACAAACTCACCACATATGAACAACCTGCAGATAAACGCAGACTTGCCATGGACAAATTCAATGATACAGTGTTACCTCGGGTTAACATACACTTCAGGTTACAGACTCTGCTTGTAGCCTTTTTAGCCTCGGGTGAGAAGAGCTTTGCGCCCGGGACGGGGAAATGGGAGTCAACAGACACTCAAGGAATAGTTTCAGAGAAAAGCTTTATTCTGCCATCCGGGGTGGCAGAAGGAGCAAGTGTGATAGATTCACAAAACAAGCATGAGTTCACAGCCATTTGCGCAGAGCATATATTCCCCTCCCAGTTCCCTCCCCTTTCTCCTCCTCCTCAAGAGTCCTGCCCCATTGTGATGAAATTCCAGTGCCTGTCTTCGGAGAACTTCCTGACATTAGTGACGAAGATGCCTCAAGTGCTGAAGGACATGAAGAAGAAGTGGTTCTTGAAGATGATGCTCCACATCCATTTTCCCAAAAGGAGTTGAATGATCTAGTTCGCGACCTCAGCTTGTCAAAGGACTCTGCCGAACTGTTGGCATCCAGATTGAAGGGGGAAAAACTCCTCTCTGACATCAGCTTCTTCCGCAACAGGCATCAAGAGTACCTCCGTTTTTTCTCAGAAGAGAAGGACTTGGTGTACTGTGCAGATATTGCGCAGCTTCTGCTCAAGCTTGGAGTGCCACAGTACGAACCCAAAGATTGGAGACTGTTCATTGACAGCAGCAAGCGATCACTGAAATGTGTTCTGCTACACAACGGCAACCAGTTTGCCTCTATACCCCTGGCTCACTCGACTACACTGAAGGAGAACTATGAAGCAGTGAAGTATGTGCTGGAGAAAATTGGTTATGCTCAGCATAAGTGGATTATTTGTGTTGACCTGAAGATGGTTAACTTTTTGTTGGGACAACAGTCTGGCTTCAACAAGTACCCATGTTTTCTGTGCATGTGGGATAGTAGGGACCGTGCTCAGCATTACACGAAGAAGGACTGGCCTGTGCGGGAGGAATTGGTGCCTTGCAAAGAAAGGAACGTCATCAACGACCCTCTGGTGGACAGAGACAGAATACTCTTCCCACCGCTGCACATCAAGCTCGGCTTAATCAAGCAGTTCACCAAAGGCTCTGGACAAGGATGGTGACTGCTTCACTTGTGCCAGGATTGACCATGGAGAAGTTGAAAGCTGGCATCTTTGATGGTCCTCAGATCCGTCAGCTCATCAGAGATCCAGAGTTGGGAAACTCAATGAAGGAAATGGAACTGGAAGCGTGGAAGGCATTTGTTCTGGTAGTGAAGAACTTTCTAAGCAACAATAAGGTCAGAAACTATGCAGAACTTGTCAACAACATGCTGACTGCTTTCAGAAACCTGGGCTGCAACATGAGCGTCAAGATGCACTACCTATTTTCACATATGGACCGGTTTCCTGAGAACCTGGGTTCAATGAGTGACGAGCAGGGGGAGAGATTCCATCAGGACATGAAAGAGATGGAGACCAGGTATCAGGGTCGCTGGGACGCAGTCATGATGGCTGACTACTGTTGGACTCTGAAGAGAGACCTCCCTGCCGCTGAGCATTCCAGGAGTTCCAAGAAACGGAAGTTCAAGCCCTGAAGTTTGAAAAATGGTGAAGCAACATGCAATTTATGTGTACTTACCTTTATCAATGCCCACCATTCAGTTTACAGTAATCGATGTTTCTATCAGGTAATCAATATATGTTCTTGGAAAAACATTATTTTCTCTTAAAAACATATTTAGGATGATATGTGTTGACAAAAATCAGCTGATAATGCCACAAAATGTAATCGATTTTGTCACAAGATCTGATTTTTTACAAATCAACATAGCACAACAACCTGACCTGATGGAGAGAAACGGATGCCATTTCCTGATTCAGCAGTGCAAAAAGACCCTAAATCAATTGTAGAAATGTAGACAACATTCAAAAGGTAAAAAATTGTTGCCCAGTGTATAATTTAACATCTTTTGGGGGCAATTCCAAACCTGTTATTCCAAGAAGAAAGGCCTCTGGTTTCTTTATAAATGTATATTTCAACATTTTTTTCAATTCATTATAAATCTTTTCCCAGAAGTCTTTCACCTTGGGGCAGGTCCACCTCATATGATAGAAAGTACCTTCATTTTCTTTACATTTCCAGCAATGGTTATCACAGTTATGATAAATCTTTGCTAATTTAACAGGGGTCAGATATCATCTATACATCATTTTCATTATGTTTTCCTTTAGTACAGTACATGCAGTGAACTTGACCCCTTTCTTCCACAATCTTTCCCAATCCTCAAACATTATGTTATGTCCTACATGTCTTGCCCAATCTATCATCACTGATTTAACTTGTTCATCCTTTGTATGCCACTCTAACAATGGGAAATGTAGTGTTTTCACACACACACACCCCACCCCAATGTTGCAGGGGGAATTCTCTGGGTGTTTGGTGCTGCTTTGGAGTGAATCAGATGACATTGGACCTTTGGAGAAATCGTGACCCTGTGGGTTAGGGCACTGAAGCCTCATTTTGGGGGGGAGGCGCCATAAAACGTGGGGTTTTCACTGCCATGGATCACAAAACGGCTGCTGTTTTGTGCAAAGCTGGTAGACTGAGAAACTAGTATTTTATTTTTATTTTTAAAAAGATAAACTAAAGGTGTGTGCTTACAGGTAAACAGATACCAGTGTGCATGCCCATTATGACCTCAGGCAAGAATCAAGAAAATACAGGTGGTCCCTCTTAACTGACATTCTGAACTGAACAGAACTGAAGGGAGGGGCTGGTTCTGGAGCAAAGCTGTTTAGATTGGGTTTGGGTGGATGCGAAGAGGATGCCTCCAACTTCTTGGGCTTTGCTTCTCAACTTATTCTGCCTTCTGGGACCCCCCAGCCCAAGACCAACCACCTCTTGGATAGGTGAGCATGCAGATATTTTGGAATATGAGTGTGGGGCAGGATGACCGCGTATGAAAGCTCCTTTGAGCACAAGTGCTGGCCCCCCTTTTCTCTCCCATGGAGGCCCTGAACTGGCCAGCTCCTGGTTCAGGGCCTCCAAGGGAGAGAAAAGGGAACCTCAGTTACTCTTTGCCTTCTGAGGACAATGTCTCCCTCCCAGAGCCCCAAGACTTACGGCTGCTGCTCTAACAGCCTCAGGACATCCAAGGGATCATGAGCAAAGCACACAAGCCCTGCCCGCCAGATATGAAGCACTCTACGGAGAGAATTTGGGTTTTTTAACTGGCTGAACAGCGTTTCAGCCCTTGGGAAATTTGATTTCTTAAACATACACCTTCCCCTTCCTTGTGTCCCTGGGGAGAAAAGCCAATCCTGCTTTCTTCCTTTGGTAATTTAATCAGAGGAAATAACTCTTTCAGTGGTCTAATAGATTTGCTGAATCATGAATTCTGTACATGCACAGAGGCTATACCTCTTGAAACCCCAAAGATGGGCAAGATGGGGCATTGCTCTCCACCTGGCTCCACCGGATATTGCTGATGGCCAATGAAAGCCCAAGTAGGGATTCCTAGTGGGGGATGTTGCTGTGGTATAGTGGAGGAGCAGGGCCAGGAGGCTAACTTGGACACCTGAGAACACAAAAAAGCAGCAGCAAAACAACGACATGTTTCCTTTTAAATGGGCCTTCCTGCTGAGTGCAAAGCATAGATCCTCATTTTTTAAGGGAAAAGGGAGAGAAGGCTTCTCCCAAAGTGTTAGAAGGCCACAAATAATGTAACAATAGAACATAACAAATGTGCCGTTTCATGTGATACAGAATCCTATGTGCAAATCTGTTAGATTGAGAAATTTGTACTAAATAAGAAAAAAAAAATAAAGGTGTGTGCTTGCAGGTAAACAGATTGGAGATTTTCTGCAAGATCTTGTGAGATCTCCTTGAAGTCTTGCAAGATGTCTAGGAGAGCAAAATATGCATTGAGATTTGGGAGAGATCTTGCATGCTCTTTCAGGGACCAAAGCCATCACTGTTGCAGCGCCAAAGGCAGGTGGCTAAGGGGTGGTGAGTGTCCCACGGGGCGAAATGGGATGTACCCCCCCTCAAGCTCAGGATTCCAGAACTAACAACTCACAGTTGGGAGGGACGGAAGGCAAGGACCCACAGCCCAGGTGGGGCTCGCTAGCTTGGGGAGGAGGTGTGTGATTCCTCAGCTGGAGTAGATGCAGGACAGTTGAGGCTCACATGCCTCATCACCGCAGAAGCTATAACTGGAAAGCTGTCCTGGCCAGGCCTGTGTCCTTTGGCTCCAGTTGGGAGTGAAATGGATGACGTCTGATTTTTGGCGAAATATTTTTTTTTTAAAAAATTATGATTTTCAAGTTTATACATTTCAATAATTTTGCAGTCATTTTAACATTTCAAAACTTGACTTCCTTCCCCCTCTTTCTGCAGTTCTTTAAATTGATTCTTCATATCTTATGCATATCCAAATTACCTCAATTTCTTCATTTATGCATCTGCTTTAAATATATAATCTTATTCAACTGCAGGTTATTCCAATAATCCTGCCAATGTTCTTATCTGTTTACAGTTTGTAACTATTCATTAAACCATTTCCATTCTTTAATAAAAAGTTTGTTCTCTTGCTCCTAGAAACGGTCAGCATGTGACAGAGGCCACATCCTGGGAACGGTTTGACTGGCCACCTAAACCAGGTGAGAGCAGCCAAGGAGTCTCAAATGCTCAGGAACTTCCCCTGTGTGCCAAGACGGGCTCCAGCAGATTGAGCGGACAAGACCAAGTGTGGGCCCAGTGGTCAAGAAGGTGGTTTCTGCAATGCTGTGGAGGGAAGTGAGGGGCAGATGGGGCTCATCCACCTATAAAGATAGCCCATCGAAGAGAAGGAAAACTCTGATCCTAATTTGCCTTGTGGGATATCTTTGGGAGCTGAAAAGGCTAAGGAGTAAACCCTACACAAATCTGGAGTGGAGTCCCTCAGGCGGTTGGATGGCGCCGTTTACAACCCCTTCTGACAACTCCTGCAGCCCAACTGGTGCCTAACTCTGCTTTCCTTGGAGACACATCTGCAAAGCCAAGAGAGGGAGTCTTGTCATCTGGGAAGCCCAGGACCTCCAGACACACTGCCCAGTCTTGCTCCCTGGAGAGGTCACTTTGGGACTGCTGACACCGTTGCTTGACTTTTGACCTCACCCCCGGAGGCGCACTCCATTGCTTCTCAAGACAGACAAATGACAACATTAAAAAACTATTTGAAAGAATTTTATTTCATTCACAAAAGACAATCTGGCATGTGATTAGGACAGTGGTTTTCAGACAACGGGTGACACGTTTATTGATCCAGTTTGGAAGTCTCTGTCTTGTCTTCGCACATGCGCAGTTCCATCTAGGAGCAACAACAAGGGAAGGAGCCAAACTGTCGACTCCTGCAACGAGACTCAGGATTTCCACTCATGCTCACAAACGTAGGAAGAAGCACCGCCTAGGATAAAAGGATGATCACAGAATAGCATGTTTGTAAAGGAACTTGATTAGAATAATAATGATGATGATGATTTTTATTTTATTTTTCTATTTGGGTTTGTGGGGAAGGGGGGGACTGGGTCTTGGTGGGGAGGGAGATCTGTGCTGGAGTTGCTGGCCTCACTGCTGTCGCTGCCCGGAAGAGAGAAGAAGAGAAAATATTTTTAATCTTTCCATTTATTATTCTGTTGACAACCCATCTTTCCTTCAAGGATCTCCAGGTGGCTTACGCTATTCTCCCTTTCTTTAATTATATTTACTTCCTCATTCCGTTTCTCTTCCAATATCTCTTCCTCCTCCTCCTCGGAGACCAGGGGGTGGATTTTAGGGGCACGACAGCAGGAGGCCAGCAGCTCGCACAGCCTGCCACACTGGCCATTCTCTCTTTCAACAGCCTTGGAGAACAACTGAGTAGGCATCTAGAGCGTCAACTGAACAGGCATGTGGATCAGCTAGTCACTGGGCACAGTCTATTCTTTTGGAGGGGGCTTTCCCCAGTTTCCATTTATAAGAAGTTTGAAAGGTTGCCTCTTTATAAAGTCTGTTTCCTTGTGACGAGAGACCACACTGGAGACTCAGTGTTTTTGAAATATATCAAGGTAAAGGGACTCCTGACCATTAGGTCCAGTCGTGGCCGACTCTGGGGTTGCAGCGCTCATCTCGCTTTATTGGCGGACCGGTCATGAACAGCTTCCGGGTCATGTGGCCAGCATGACTAAGCTGCTTCTGAACCAGAGCAGCGCACGGAAACGCCCTTTACCTTCCCGCCGGAGCATTACCTATTTATCTACTTGCCCTTTGACGTGCTTTCGAACTGCTAGGTTGGCAGGAGCAGGGACCGAGCAACGGGAGTTCACTCCGTCGTGGGGATTCGAACCGCCGACCTTCTGATAGGCAAGTCCTAGGCTCTGTGGTTTAACCCACAGCGCCACCCGCATCCCTATTATTTATTTATTTAGATACTTGGGTTTTGGGCGAAGGGAGAACTGGGTCTTGGAGCGGGGTAGAGCTGTACTGGAGCTGCTGGCCTCACTGCTATCACTGCCTGAAGAGAAATGAAGAGAAAAGATTCTTAATTTTTTCATTAATTATTACATTGGTGACCCATCTTTCCTGCAAGGATCTCCAGGTGGCTTGCGTTATTCTCCCTTCCTCCCTTCCTCATCCCATCCCTGAACTCTTCTTGAATGAGGGAGCTGCCTCCCCCCACCCTCAGTGATCCAGATTCTCTCTGGCCTCCCTGTTCCTCCTGAACAAAGATCAAGACTCACCATTGGTAGTAGCATCTGTGGTATCCATCCTCTGGTCCCTTGGCCTTACGTAGATCGTTCTCACCTTTACCCTTCTTTCCTTTCCATCCTTCATTACACTCACTGTGTCCTCCTCCTCACAGACCAGGGGATGGATTTTTGTGGCACGACAGCAGGAGACCAGCAGCTCACCCAGCCTTCTCAGACTGCAGAATCTAGGGAAGAAGAGGGAAAATAGTCAGGAAATGGGTTCTAGATGCTTCCTTGATACTCTTTATCTGGCAGATAAACCTACTTTCAGAAACCTCTCATGGCGATTGCAGCAAGCAGCTGAAACCAGAGAGGAGGGCATCTTGTCAAGAGACCCTCCAGAACTGGGAGATCCCTTTCTTGTGGTGATGCCCGCAAGGGAGAAGGCAAGCCATTTCCCTCAAAGGATCTAAGAGGGTCCTGAGGTCAATCTTTAAAAATTAATCTAACCATGATATGGTTCCTTATATATCTGAATCTTGAGGGATAGCAAATGAAGCAAAATGCAGGAAGAATAAGAGATCCTACGTATACACGAGATGAATAAATTTTCATTTTTCAGAAAACACAATTCACACCAACAACCTATTTTCTTTGAACTATCCTCAAATAGTTGCTCTTCCCAAAGTTGTCAGCCAAGTCAGTCAGCCGGAGAACGTGTCACTATGGCGCCCAGAACACCGTCACTTTAGCTACCTGGCTTTACAAGGGACATGGCTCCCTTTAATATTCATTTTTAAAAATATATATCTTAGTGGGTTAAGCAGCTTTGTTATGTTTATTTTAAAAAGTTCGATACCTCTTCCTTTTCATGTAGCACAGTGATTTAGGCATTCTACTTACGCTTTAGATGAAGAAAGTCAATTCGTTGCGCTAAAAAACATGTTTGCTTCCTCAAAATCTTCCTCCTCTCGTCTGAACTATCCTCAAATAGTTTCTCATCCAAAAGTCCTCATCCCATCCCTGAATTCTTCTTGAATGAGGGAGCTGCCTCCCCGCTCCCCAGCCAGCGGGATTTTCTCTGGCCTCCCTGTTCCTGATGAACAAAGATCAACACTCCCCATCTAAATTGGTATCAGTGGCATCCATCCCCTGGTCACTTGGTCTTACATAAATTATTTTCACCTTCACTAAAGATTCCTTCTGATCTTCATAACCATCACTTCATCCTCCCATTTCTCTTCCAATATCTCTTCCTCCTCCTCCTCCTCACAGACCAGGGGATGGATCTTTGGCACGTGACAGCAGGAGACCAGCAGCTCACGCAGCCAATCTTTATAAACTAATTTAACCATGACATGGTTCCCTAGGTTTCTGAATCTTGAGGGATAGTAAAAGAAACAGAATGCAGAAGGAATTAGGAATCCTACTTATACTTTAGATGAAGAAAGTCTCTTCGTTACACCAGAAAACGTATTTCCTTTCTCACAAACCACCTCCTCCTTCTCCTAGACCACGCTACGCCATCTTTGCCATCTTTATAGGTTAGTGTTTAATATAAGTTCAATATTAAAAGTGTTGCCTTCTCTTTTACCTTTGTTTTCCAGTAACTTCCACTCTTTTACCACAAACAGCGCTGACAATCCAAGTCTTTTAACTCAGTCTCTTTCGCTGGGCTCACGCCACTTCAAAGTAAAAAACAAGTTAAGTCCTTGAATTCCGCTTCTTTTAATGGGCTACTACTGCTGCTGCAGAGTGAAATTTGAATCTGTCTTCCTTTTCTTACTGGTACTTGTTAGAGAAATCTTTGCTTATGGTTACGTATAATGAGAAAGATTTCCAATATGTTTAAGATAAAATCTCCCGTTCTTTATTCTTTATGTGCTAGCCTTTCGGGTCTGTTTCTGAGCAGTTCAGTTTGTATAAATAAGTCTCACAGACCCTCTTCTCCTCAAGCTCTCCTTGTTAGCTGCCATTCTTACCGTTTGGGACTTTGAGGCTTGCTGCTGAGGATTGCTCGTGTCCTTGCGTCTAGGTACTCTCTGTCGGCTCACCTCCTGGTTAGGACGTGGGCTTCGAAGGGTTCCTTTTTTGACGCTGCCGGACAATGTCAGCCCTGGGCCATGCCCAGAGCCTTTTTGGGGGTCGTGTAGCCTCCGCGTTGCCCCCCAAAGTTCCCTCTAACAGCTGCTAGGCACGGAGAACCCGCGAAGCACATCCACAACGGAGGGTGGAAAAACCAGAAGCCCTTACATACCAGGTTTGGGAGGGGGATTTGGTCTGCGATAGGCTTTTTCCGTAGGGACACGGGTGGCCACAGAGCCTAGGGCTTGCTGATCAGAAGGTCGGCAGTTCGAATCCCCGCGACGGGGTGAGCTCCCGCTGCTCGGTCCCAGCACCTGCCACCCTAGCAGTTCGAAAGCACAAAGTGGAAGTAGATAAATACCGTATTTTTCGCTCTATAGGACACAATTTCCCCCCTCCAAAAATTAAGGGGAAATGATCAAAGCAGAAGAAATAAGAGATGATTGGATCCCTTTAAGAGCTCAAAGCATGGGTACCCCCAACAAAAATTTAAAATTCGGTTTTGTAATTTGGAACTAATGTGATTTGATTGGTTTGCTAATAAAAAATATTTTATATAAAAAAAACAAAAATTAAGGGAAAAATTGTGTGCGCCCTATGGAGTGAATGCAGGCTGCGCAGCTAAGCCCAAAGCCAGAACATGGAGAAGGAGCGCTGTGCAGCGCTCCGTCTCACTGTTCTAGCTTGGGGATGGCTGCGCAAAGCCTCCGCAGGACAGCGGGGTGCCTTCACCCCGCTGCTCTGCAGAGGCTTCAAAGGCTGCACTCCGTTGGCTTCAGGCAGCTATCCGCAAGCTTTCGGAGCGCAGCAGGAGTTCCCGCTGTACTTCGAAGGCTTGCGGATAGCCGCCTGAAGTCACCTAGCAGTTCGAAAGTGGAAGTAGATAAATACCGTATTTTTCACTCTATAGGACGCACTTTTCCCCCTCCCAAAATTAAGGGGAAATGATCAAAGCAGCAGAAATAAGAGATGATTGGATCCCTTTCTGAGCTCGAAGCATGGGTACCCCCAACCAAAATTTAAAATTCGGTTTTGTAATTTGGAACTAATGTGATTTGATTGGTTTACTAATAAAAATTATTTTATTAAAAAAAAATCAATTAAGGGGAAATGTGTGTGCATCCTATGGAGTGAATGCAGGCTGCGCAGCTAAGCCCAAAGCCAGAGCAGGGAGAAGGAGCGCTCCGCAGCGCTCCGTCTCGCTGTTCTAGATTGGGGTTAGCTGCGCAAAGCCTCCGCAGGGCAGTGGGGTGAAGGCACCCTGCCGCCCTGCGGAGGCTTCAAAGGCCGTCCCCGAAGCCAGAACAGTGAGGCGGAGCACTGCGCGGCGCTCCGTCTCACTGTTCTAGCTTGGGGATGGCTGCACAAAGCCTCCGCAGGGCAGCGGGGTGCCTTCACCCCGCTGCTCTGCGGAGGCTTCAAAGGCTGCGCTCTGGGGGCTTCAGGCAGCTATCCGCAAGCCTTCCAAGCACAGCAGGAGTTCCCGCTGCACTCAGAAGGCTTGCGGATAGCCGCCTGAAGCCTGGAGAGCGAGAGGGGTCGGTGCACACCGATCCCTCTCGCTCTCCAGGCTACGCTTCGCTGGAGAGGCGCTGCACAGTTTTCCCTCTCTGCGCAGCGCCCCTTCAGCGAAGCGGGAGGAGAAATGGAAGGGGCCCCGTTTCTCCTGCCGCTTCACTGAAGGGACACTGAGCAGAGAGGGAGAGAATTCCCCCCACCCCGTTCTCCCCCTCCTATGATCCGGTGCGTCTTATGGTCCGGTGCGTCCTATAGAGCGAAAAATATGGTAGGTGCCTTTCTGTCAGGAAGGTAAACAGCCTTTCCGTGCACTGCTCTGCTTTTGCCAGAAGCGGCTTCGTCATCCTGGCCACATGACCCGGAAGCTGCACGCCGGCTCCCTTAGCCTATAGAGCGAGATGAGCGCGCAACCCTAGAGTCGTCCGCGACTGGACCTAACGGTCAGGGGTACCTGTACCTTTACCTAGGCATTTTCCAGATCTGCCTTACTGCCCTATGTTTCTAAATCTTGAGGGAGAGCAAAAGAAGCAGAATGCAGAAAGAATTAGACATCCTACTTACACTCAAGAGGAAGAAATCTTTATTTTGCCGGAAAACATCATTACTTCTCACAAACCACCTCCTTTCTCCTGAACTATCCTCAAATAGTTGCTCTTCCCAAAGTCCTCAGCCAAGTCACTCAGCAGGGGGACGTGTCACAATGGAGGCCCTGACCCTGTTGCTTTAGCTACCTTGCTTAACAATGTGAATTGTTCCCCTTAACATTAATTTTTCAAATATATCTTCCCGTGGGTTTTTATTTTATTTATTTAGGAAGGATCTAGAGCTGGCTTCATCCAGCACGGTGCATTTCTGGACAGGACAGGAAACACCTTGCAAACACACACTTTTCAACATGGCGGTGTCACCAAGGAAAAACACTCCTGGCCTAGACTATGGCTGCTGTTTCTCAATTCATAGTAAAAAATGACCCTTCTCAACATCCTGTAATAATCTGTCCAGTATTAGGATGGACAGGAGCAGGACTTCACCCTTAGACCTCCTCATCCCCCTGTTTCTTTCTGTTTCTGCCCAGTGTCTTCTGCCAATCAACAGCTTTCCTTAGCTTGCAAGGAAGTGAAATGTTATGAGTTACTTGGTGCCAGACTCCCCTTTGCCATGAGTTTCTGGGTGCCAGGCACTGAACCCCTGGATACTGAACATCGGGGGAATTGATCTAAGCTGTACCCCAAGCACTACATTTGATTGTTGGTTATTAAAAACTGATTGAAACCATTTTATTTCATTCACAAAAGAAATTTTGACATGTGATTATGATAACAGTTTATATAATAAAGGTGACACGTTTATTGATCCTTTTTGTAAGTTATTATTTGTCTACTTTAATGTATTTTTTATATATATTAATCAGTAAGGGGGTGGGGTGGGAAGCAGTTTTGCATATGAAACTGGTGGATGGCTGTCATTAATCCAGATCAATTTCATAGAATCATAGAAACTTATAGCTGGAAGGGACACCAAGGGTCATCTAGTCCAACCCCCTGGGATGCAGCAATCTCAGCAAAAGCATCCATGGCAGACGGCCATCCAACCTCTGCTTAGTAACCTCCAAGGAAGGAGAGTCCACCACCTCTCATGGGAATCTGTTCCAATGCCAAACAACCCTTGCTGTCAGAAAGTTTTTATGAATGTTTAGTTGGAATCTCCTTTCTTATAACTTGAATCCATGGGTTCAAGTCCTACCATCTAGAGCAGGAGAAAACAAGCTTGTTCCCTCTTCCATGTGACAGCCCTTAAGATATTTGAAGATGGCTGGCAGATCTCCTCTCAGTTTCCTCTTTTCCAGGCCAAACCTACCCAGCTCCTTCAAGTGTTTCTCTTCAATCTTAGTTTCCAGACCCTTGGTTGTCTTGGTTGCCCTCCTCTGCACACATTCCAGCTTGTCAACATCCTTCTTCAATGATGGTGCCCAGAACTGGACACAAGACTCCAGGGGTGGCCTGACCAAGGTAGGAGAGAGTAGGACTTGGATTTTGTTTCATCAGGACCCTGGACTTCCATAGATGCAATCTAGAACAGCGTTACCATTTTCTGCTGCTGCACATTCCTTGTGGCTGAGGCTCAGGGTAACGCCCCCGGGACCTTTCAGTTCATGGTGTCCATGGAGGCGCAGGTCAATTCTGTGTCCAGGGCAGCTGTTGACCAGCTTCATCTAGTACGCAGGCTGAGACCCTATCTGCCTGCGGATTGCCTCGCCAGAGTGGTGCATGCTCTGGTTATCTCCCGCTTGGACTACTGCAATGCGCTCTACGTGGGGCTACCTTTGAAGGTGACCCAGAAACTACAACTAATCCAGAATGCAGCAGCTAGACTGGTGACTGGGAGTGGCCCCCAAGACCTACATTGGCTCTCAGTATGTTTCCGGGCACAATTCAAAGTGTTGGTGCTGACCTTTAAAGCCCTAAACGGCCTCAAAGGCCCAGTATACCTGAAGGAGCGCCTCCACCCCCATCATTCTGCCTGGACACTGAGGTCCAGCGCTGAGGGCCTTTTGGCGGTTCCCTCCCTACGAGAAGCCAAGTTACAGGGTAGTGGTGCCTGCCCTGTGGAACCCCCTCCCACCAGATGTCAGAGAGATAAACAGCTACCTGACATTTAGAAGACATCTGAAGGCAGCCCTGTTCTGGGAAGCTTTGAATGTTTGACAGACTATTTTATTTTAATATTTTGTTGGAAGCCGCCCAGAGTGGCTGGGTATAAATAATTTATTATTATTATTATTATTATTATTATTATTATTATTATTATTATTATTATTATTATTTATGACGATGACTGTGAGGTGTTACACGTCATTAACTTCAAGCCACACTGCCATGCCTTTGAAGACACAAACCACCCCAGCTTTTCAGAGCTGGCTATCATGGCTTCTTTAATCTTTGTGTATTGCTCCACCATGTGGCTGAATCATACAAAGCACTGACTTTTACATATCTCTTGACCTCTAATTGCAAGAAGATCTCGTTAACTTGGATTATAATCTTTATAAATTGGAGTTGTGGAGCAGGTCCTCGAGAGTGGGGGGGGGGGGCTCCCACCATTCCTCCTCAGTCCAGCCCCTGACAACCATGTGGGTTACGGCGTCGAGGGCTCATTTTGTGGGGCGATGTGAAACGTAGTGTTTTCACTCCCAAACATTGCAGGGGGCATTGTCTGGGTGTTTGGCGCCGCTTTGGAGTGAATTGGACAACGTCTGACTTTTGGAGAAATTGGGATCCCGTGAGTTACGGCGCCGAAGGCTCATTTTTTGGGGTGCCATGAAATGTGGGGTTTTCACTGCCAAACATTTCAGGGGGTCTTTAGCAGGTGTTTGCTGTTGCTTTGTTGTGAATCCTAAGACATCGGGTTTTCAGCGAAATCGTGGCCACCATATCTATCCTGACAGATGATTTGGCCTGTCACCCTTGTGTGGAAGTAAAGGATGAGATTCCCCTACTACTCCGCCTGGGGTCTCCACTCACACTATTCCTATGCTGGGGAATTTGGGGGTGGTTTGTGGGGATGTTATGTACTGAGTTGAATAGGATCCAAAATGCTAGGAAAGCAGTGTTTAATGTCTGGACAAGATATAAAGATTTATTGGAAAATAAGACCCCAAGGTGGCTGTCACCAATGGAAGCTAAGGCTCAGAAAAGACTTAATATGGAGGCCGAATGGCCAAAATATTGGGAGATACTAGAGAATGATGGAGACTCTTGGAGAATGCAGAGTTTTGAGAGGTTAAAAGACAAAGTGCGAGATTGGTTACATTATCGTCACATTAGGGAGGTCTTTAATGAGGACAAAAAAATAGGGTTCCAGGTGGATAAATCGAAATTAGAAACTGAATTGTTAGAACCGAAAGTCAAGGTATTGTCAAGAATGTATAACTTGCTGTTAAAATGGAACACTCAAGATGAAACGGTTAAATCAGCTATGATAAAGTGGGCTCAAGACATTGGTTATAATATTATGTTTGCTGACTGGGAAAGGTTATGGACCACTGGAGTAAGGTTCACGGCATGTAATGCCTTGAAAGAAAATATTATGAAAATAATAATAATAATAATAATAAATTTTATTTATATCCCGCCCTCCCCAGCCGAAGCTGGGCTCAGGGCGGCTAACAACAATCAAATAACCAAATAGTTGAATAATCACACATTCTAAAATATTTCATTATAAAATTAATTAAAATCAAATTGATGGCAACCAAAATACTGTGCAGGTTGCCAGAGGAGGGAGTCAGGCTGCGCCCTGACCAAAGGCCTGGTGGAACAACTCTGTCTTGCAGGCCCTGCGGAAAGATGTCAAGTCCCGCAGGGCCCTAGTCTCTTGTGACAGAGCATTCCACCAGATTGGAGCCGCAGCCGAGAAGGCCCTGGCTCTAGTTGAGGCCAGCCTAACCTCTCTGAGGCCTGGGACCTTGAGGATGTTTTTATTTACAGACCGTAGGTTTCTCTGTGGGGCATACCAGGAGAGGCGGTCCCGTAGGTACGAGGGTCCTAGGCCGTATGATATATAGGTGGTACATGACCCCAGTCAAGCTTGCAAAAATATACCATTTGCCAGATAATAAGTGTTGGAAATGTAAAGAAACTGAGGGAACTTTTTTTCACCTTTGGTGGACATGCCCCAGGGTTAAGGCTTTCTGGGAAATGATCTATAATGAACTGAAAAAGGTATTTAAATATACCTTCCCTAAGAAACCAGAGGCCTTTCTTTTGGGCATTGTTGGCCAAATGGTGTTAAAGAAGGATACAGTGGTACCCCGCAAGACGAACACCTCGCAAGACGGAAAACCCGCTAGACGAAAAGGTTTTCCGTTTTGGAGGCGCTTCACAAAACGAATTTCCCTATGGGCTTGCGAAGAAAGCCCATAGGGAAATCTCCGGGGACCTCTTTTAAATGCTAGCGGTGGGGAGCATGGCCTTTCCCCCCCCCCCCTCCGGCCTTCAGAAGAGGTCCAGGAAGGCTGGTGGGGGCCGAAAGGCTTTGCTCCCCACCGCCAGCATTTTAAAAGCAGTCCGGGATAGCAGGGAAGCGCTTCCCGCTATCCCGGACGGCTTTTGAAGGCAGGAGAGGTCCGCGAAGCCTGGGCGCGCTGATCTCAGCGCGCGCAGGCTTCGGCATGCCGGCAACTCACCGCAAGCAGCGGCAGCGCTGCCGCTGCTTGCGGAGAGGTCCGCGAAGCCTTGGCCGGACAGCTTTTGAAGGCAGGCGGGGGGGGGGGGGAGCAAAGACTTTCGCCCCCGCCAGCCTTCAGAAGAGGTCCTGGACCTCTTCTGAAGGAGGGCGGGGGGCAAATATCTTTGTCCCCCCTGCCTGCCTCTCCCGGGAGGGCTTTTAAAGGCAGGCAGGGGGGACAAAGACTTTCGCCCCCCGCCAGCCTTCAGAAGAGGTCCAGGACCTCTTCTGAAGGCTGGCGGGGGGCAAAAGTCTTTGTCCCCCCTGCCTGCCTTCCCAGGGGCTTTTAAATCGCCCCGGACAGCGGAGAAGTCCTCCGCTGTCCCGGGCGATTTTAAAATGCCGCCCGCCAGCATTTTAAGATCGCCCGGACAGCGGAGAAGCCCTCCGCTGTCCCGGGGTTTTTTAAAATGCTGGGGGTGGGAAGAAAAGCCCTTGTCCCCCCCCCCCAGCCTTCAGAAGAGGTCGGGGGACAGACTGTCCCCGGACCTGTCTGAAGTCGGTTTCCCTAGGAACGCATTAATTGATTTTCAATGCATTCCTATGGGAAACCGTGCATCGCAAGATGAAAAACTCGCAAGAAGAAAAAACTTGCGGAACGAATTAATTTCGTCTTGTGAGGCACCACTGTAGAACTTTTTTTATGTATGCAACAACAGCAGCAAGAATACTTATCGCAAAGCACTGGAAGACTCAAGATTTACCCACCTTGGAAGAATGGCAAATGCAACTGATAGACTATATGGAATTGGCAGAAATGACTGGCAGAATCCGAGACCTGGGAGAAGAGCTGGTGGAAGAGGACTGGAAGAAATTTAAAGAATATTTGCAAAAGCATTGTAAATTGTATGAATGTTAGAATGATGCGGGAGAGGAAGATAACATGGTATTAGTGGTATAGTTGAAAGGTGTATGTAAAAATGGTTGATAGAACAAATGTGAAGTCAGAACAATATTATGTCAAGTTTTTTTTTTTTAAAAAGGAAATAACGGGAAATAATTGGAGACATAATATAGGAAACGTATAGCTTGAAGTAAGATCTAAAAGAAGGTGAGGTATTGCTGAGTAAGATTTTGTAAAAAGGAACGCAGAAAAGGGAGATGTGAGGGAGTCAGGAAAGAGGGTTATGAGAACAACATATGAGAAATTGGACTCTTCCCACCGCTGCACATCAAGCTCGGCTTAATCAAGCAGTTCACCAAAGGCTCTGGACAAGGATGGTGACTGCTTCACTTGTGCCAGGATTGACCATGGAGAAGTTGAAAGCTGGCATGTTTGGCGGTCCTCAGATCCGTCAGCTCATCAGAGATCCAGAGGTCAGAAATTCAATGAAGGAAATGGAACTGGAAGCGTGGAAGGCATTTGTTCTGGTGGTGAAGAACTTTCTAAGCAACAATAAGGTCAGAAACTATGCAGAACTTGTCAACAACATGCTGACTGCTTTCAGAAACCTGGGCTGCAACATGAGCGTCAAGATGCACTACCTATTTTCACATATGGACCGGTTTCCTGAGAACCTGGGTTCAATGAGTGACGAGCAGGGGGAGAGATTCCATCAGGACATGAAAGATGGAGACCAGGTATCATGGTCGCTGGGACGCAGTCATGATGGCTGACTACTGTTGGACTCTGAAGAGAGACCTCCCTGCCGCTGAGCATTCCAGGAGTTCCAAGAAATGGAAGTTCAAGCCCTGAAGTTTGAAAAATGGTGAAGCAACATGCAATTTATGTGTACTTACCTTTATCAATGCCCACCATTCAGTTTACAGTAATCGATGTTTCTATCAGGTAATCAATATATGTTCTTGGAAAAACATTATTTTCTCTTAAAAACATATTTAGGATGATATGTGTTGACAAAAATCAGCTGATAATGCCACAAAATGTAATCGGTTTTTTCACAAGATCTGATTTTTTACAAATCAACATAGCACAACAACCTGACCTGATGGAGAGAAACGGATGCCATTTCCTGATTCAGCAGTGCAAAAAGACCCTAAATCAATTGTAGAAATGTAGACAACATTCAAAAGGTAAAAAATTGTTGCCCAGTGTATAATTTAACATCTTTTGGGGGCAATTCCAAACCTGTTATTCCAAGAAGAAAGGCCTCTGGTTTCTTTATAAATGTATATTTCAACATTTTTTTCAATTCATTATAAATCTTTTCCCAGAAGTCTTTCACCTTGGGGCAGGTCCACCACATATGATAGAAAGTACCTTCGTTTTCTTTACATTTCCAGCAATGGTTATCACAGTTATGATAAATCTTTGCTAATTTAACTGGGGTCGGATACCATCTATGCATCATTTTCATTATGTTTTCCTTTAGTACAGTACATGCAGTGAACTTGACCCCTTTCTTCCACAATCTTTCCCAATCCTCAAACATTATGTTATGTCCTACATGTCTTGCCCAGTCTATCATCACTGATTTAACTTGTTCATCCTTCGTATGCCACTCTAACAATGGGAAATGTAGTGTTTTCACACACAGCCCAATGTTGCAGGGGGCATTCCCTGGGTGTTTGGTGCTGCTTTGGAGTGAATCAGATGACATTGGACCTTTGGAGAAATCGTGACCCTGTGGGTTAGGGCACTGAAGCCTCATTTGGGGGGGGGGGCGCCATAAAACGTGGGGTTTTCACTGCCATGGATCACAAAACGGCTGCTGTTTTGTGCAAAGCTGGTAGACTGAGAAACTAGTATTTTATTTTTATTTTTAAAAAGATAAACTAAAGGTGTGTGCTTACAGGTAAACAGATACCAGTGTGCATGCCCATTATGACCTCAGGCAAGAATCAAGAAAATACAGGTGGTCCCTCTTAACAGACATTCTGAACTGAACAGAACTGAAGGGAGGGGCTGGTTCTGGAGCAAAGCTGTTTAGATTGGGTTTGGGTGGATGCGAAGAGGATGCCTCCAACTTCTTGGGCTTTGCTTCTCAACTTATTCTGCCTTCTGGGACCCCCCAGCCCAAGACCAACCACCTCTTGGATAGGTGAGCATGCAGATATTTTGGAATGTGAGTGTGGGGCAGGATGACCGCGTATGAAAGCTCATTTGAGCACAAGTGCTGGCCCCCCTTTTCTCTCCCATGGAGGCCCTGAACTGGCCAGCTCCTGGTTCAGGGCCTCCAAGGGAGAGAAAAGG
Source organism: Podarcis muralis (assembly GCF_964188315.1). Lineage (NCBI taxonomy): Eukaryota > Metazoa > Chordata > Lepidosauria > Squamata > Lacertidae > Podarcis > Podarcis muralis. The sequence continues at coordinate 3,168,303 of NC_135659.1, forward strand.
GAACCTCAGTTACTCTTTGCCTTCTGAGGACAATGTCTCCCTCCCAGAGCCCCAAGACTTACGGCTGCTGCTCTAACAGCCTCAGGACATCCAAGGGATCATGAGCAAAGCACACAAGCCCTGCCCGCCAGATGTGAAGCACTCTACGGAGAGAATTTGGGTTTTTTAACTGGCTGAACAGAGTTTCAGCCCTTGGGAAATTTGATTTCTTAAACATACACCTTCCCCTTCCTTGTGTCCCTGGGGAGAAAAGCCAATCCTGCTTTCTTCCTTTGGTAATTTAATCAGAGGAAATAACTCTTTCAGTGGTCTAATAGATTTGCTGAATCATGAATTCTGTACATGCACAGAGGCTATACCTCTTGAAACCCCAAAGATGGGCAAGATGGGGCATTGCTCTCCACCTGGCTCCACCGGATATTGCTGATGGCCAATGAAAGCCCAAGTAGGGATTCCTAGTGGGGGATGTTGCTGTGGTATAGTGGAGGAGCAGGGCCAGGAGGCTAACTTGGACACCTGAGAACACAAAAAAGCAGCAGCAAAACAACGACATGTTTCCTTTTAAATGGGCCTTCCTGCTGAGTGCAAAGCATAGATCCTCATTTTTTAAGGGAAAAGGGAGAGAAGGCTTCTCCCAAAGTGTTAGAAGGCCACAAATAATGTAACAATAGAACATAACAAATGTGCCGTTTCATGTGATACAGAATCCTATGTGCAAATCTGTTAGATTGAGAAATTTGTACTAAATAAGAAAAAAAAAATAAAGGTGTGTGCTTGCAGGTAAACAGATTGGAGATTTTCTGCAAGATCTTGTGAGATCTCATTGAAGTCTTGCAAGATGTCTAGGAGAGCAAAATATGCATTGAGATTTGGGAGAGATCTTGCATGCTCTTTCAGGGACCAAAGCCATCACTGTTGCAGCGCCAAAGGCAGGTGGCTAAGGGGTGGTGAGTGTCCCACGGGGCGAAATGGGATGTACCCCCCCTCAAGCTCAGGATTCCAGAACTAACAACTCACAGTTGGGAGGGACGGAAGGCAAGGACCCACAGCCCAGGTGGGGCTCGCTAGCTTGGGGAGGAGGTGTGTGATTCCTCAGCTGGGGGAGATGCAGGACAGTTGAGGATCACATGCCTCATCACAGCAGAAGCTATAACTGGAAAGCTGTCCTGGCCAGGCCTGTGTCCTTTGGCTCCAGTTGGGAGTGAAATGGATGACGTCTGATTTTTGGCGAAATATTTTTTTTAAAAAAAATTATGATTTTCAAGTTTATACATTTCAATAATTTTGCAGTCATTTTAACATTTCAAAACTTGACTTCCTTCCCCCTCTTTCTGCAGTTCTTTAAATTGATTCTTCATATCTTATGCATATCCAAATTACCTCAATTTCTTCATTTATGCATCTGCTTTAAATATATAATCTTATTCAACTGCAGGTTATTCCAATAATCCTGCCAATGTTCTTATCTGTTTACAGTTTGTAACTATTCATTAAACCATTTCCATTCTTTAATAAAAAGTTTGTTCTCTTGCTCCTAGAAACGGTCAGCATGTGACAGAGGCCACATCCTGGGAACGGTTTGACTGGCCACCTAAACCAGGTGAGAGCAGCCAAGGAGTCTCAAATGCTCAGGAACTTCCCCTGTGTGCCAAGACGGGCTCCAGCAGATTGAGCGGACAAGACCAAGTGTGGGCCCAGTGGTCAAGAAGGTGGTTTCTGCAATGCTGTGGAGGGAAGTGAGGGGCAGATGGGGCTCATCCACCTATAAAGATAGCCCATCGAAGAGAAGGAAAACTCTGATCCTAATTTGCCTTGTGGGATATCTTTGGGAGCTGAAAAGGCTAAGGAGTAAACCCTACACAAATCTGGAGTGGAGTCCCTCAGGCGGTTGGATGGCGCCGTTTACAACCCCTTCTGACAACTCCTGCAGCCCAACTGGTGCCTAACTCTGCTTTCCTTGGAGACACATCTGCAAAGCCAAGAGAGGGAGTCTTGTCATCTGGGAAGCCCAGGACCTCCAGACACACTGCCCAGTCTTGCTCCCTGGAGAGGTCACTTTGGGACTGCTGACACCGTTGCTTGACTTTTGACCTCACCCCCGGAGGCGCACTCCATTGCTTCTCAAGACAGACAAATGCCAACATTAAAAAACTATTTGAAAGAATTTTATTTCATTCACAAAAGACAATCTGGCATGTGATTAGGACAGTGGTTTTCAGACAACGGGTGACACGTTTATTGATCCAGTTTGGAAGTCTCTGTCTTGTCTTCGCACATGCGCAGTTCCATCTAGGAGCAACAACAAGGGAAGGAGCCAAACTGTCGACTCCTGCAACGAGACTCAGGATTTCCACTCATGCTCACAAACGTAGGAAGAAGCACCGCCTAGGATAAAAGGATGATCACAGAATAGCATGTTTGTAAAGGAACTTGATTAGAATAATAATGATGATGATGATTTTTATTTTATTTTTCTATTTGGGTTTGTGGGGAAGGGGGGGGACTGGGTCTTGGTGGGGAGGGAGATCTGTGCTGGAGTTGCTGGCCTCACTGCTGTCGCTGCCCGGAAGAGAGAAGTAGAGAAAATATTTTTAATCTTTCCATTTATTATTCTGTTGACAACCCATCTTTCCTTCAAGGATCTCCAGGTGGCTTACGCTATTCTCCCTTTCTTTAATTATATTTACTTCCTCATTCCGTTTCTCTTCCAATATCTCTTCCTCCTCCTCCTCGGAGACCAGGGGGTGGATTTTAGGGGCACGACAGCAGGAGGCCAGCAGCTCGCACAGCCTGCCACACTGGCCATTCTCTCTTTCAACAGCCTTGGAGAACAACTGAGTAGGCATCTAGAGCGTCAACTGAACAGGCATGTGGATCAGCTAGTCACTGGGCACAGTCTATTCTTTTGGAGGGGGCTTTCCCCAGTTTCCATTTATAAGAAGTTTGAAAGGTTGCCTCTTTATAAAGTCTGTTTCCTTGTGACGAGAGACCACACTGGAGACTCAGTGTTTTTGAAATATATCAAGGTAAAGGGACTCCTGACCATTAGGTCCAGTCGTGGCCGACTCTGGGGTTGCAGCGCTCATCTCGCTTTATTGGCGGACCGGTCATGAACAGCTTCCGGGTCATGTGGCCAGCATGACTAAGCTGCTTCTGAACCAGAGCAGCGCACGGAAACGCCCTTTACCTTCCCGCCGGAGCATTACCTATTTATCTACTTGCCCTTTGACGTGCTTTCGAACTGCTAGGTTGGCAGGAGCAGGGACCGAGCAACGGGAGTTCACTCCGTCGTGGGGATTCGAACCGCCGACCTTCTGATAGGCAAGTCCTAGGCTCTGTGGTTTAACCCACAGCGCCACCCGCATCCCTATTATTTATTTATTTAGATACTTGGGTTTTGGGCGAAGGGAGAACTGGGTCTTGGAGCGGGGTAGAGCTGTACTGGAGCTGCTGGCCTCACTGCTATCACTGCCTGAAGAGAAATGAAGAGAAAAGATTCTTAATTTTTTCATTAATTATTACATTGGTGACCCATCTTTCCTGCAAGGATCTCCAGGTGGCTTGCGTTATTCTCCCTTCCTCCCTTCCTCATCCCATCCCTGAACTCTTCTTGAATGAGGGAGCTGCCTCCCCCCACCCTCAGTGATCCAGATTCTCTCTGGCCTCCCTGTTCCTCCTGAACAAAGATCAAGACTCACCATTGGTAGTAGCATCTGTGGTATCCATCCTCTGGTCCCTTGGCCTTACGTAGATCATTCTCACCTTTACCCTTCTTTCCTTTCCATCCTTCATTACACTCACTGTGTCCTCCTCCTCACAGACCAGGGGATGGATTTTTGTGGCACGACAGCAGGAGACCAGCAGCTCACCCAGCCTTCTCAGACTGCAGAATCTAGGGAAGAAGAGGGAAAATAGTCAGGAAATGGGTTCTAGATGCTTCCTTGATACTCTTTATCTGGCAGATAAACCTACTTTCAGAAACCTCTCATGGCGATTGCAGCAAGCAGCTGAAACCAGAGAGGAGGGCATCTTGTCAAGAGACCCTCCAGAACTGGGAGATCCCTTTCTTGTGGTGATGCCCGCAAGGGAGAAGGCAAGCCATTTCCCTCAAAGGATCTAAGAGGGTCCTGAGGTCAATCTTTAAAAATTAATCTAACCATGATATGGTTCCTTATATATCTGAATCTTGAGGGATAGCAAATGAAGCAAAATGCAGGAAGAATAAGAGATCCTACGTATACACGAGATGAATAAATTTTCATTTTTCAGAAAACACAATTCACACCAACAACCTATTTTCTTTGAACTATCCTCAAATAGTTGCTCTTCCCAAAGTTGTCAGCCAAGTCAGTCAGCCGGAGAACGTGTCACTATGGCGCCCAGAACACCGTCACTTTAGCTACCTGGCTTTACAAGGGACATGGCTCCCTTTAATATTCATTTTTAAAAATATATATCTTAGTGGGTTAAGCAGCTTTGTTATGTTTATTTTAAAAAGTTCGATACCTCTTCCTTTTCATGTAGCACAGTGATTTAGGCATTCTACTTACGCTTTAGATGAAGAAAGTCAATTCGTTGCGCTAAAAAACATGTTTGCTTCCTCAAAATCTTCCTCCTCTCGTCTGAACTATCCTCAAATAGTTTCTCATCCAAAAGTCCTCATCCCATCCCTGAATTCTTCTTGAATGAGGGAGCTGCCTCCCCGCTCCCCAGCCAGCGGGATTTTCTCTGGCCTCCCTGTTCCTGATGAACAAAGATCAACACTCCCCATCTAAATTGGTATCAGTGGCATCCATCCCCTGGTCACTTGGTCTTACATAAATTATTTTCACCTTCACTAAAGATTCCTTCTGATCTTCATAACCATCACTTCATCCTCCCATTTCTCTTCCAATATCTCTTCCTCCTCCTCCTCCTCACAGACCAGGGGATGGATCTTTGGCACGTGACAGCAGGAGACCAGCAGCTCACGCAGCCAATCTTTATAAACTAATTTAACCATGACATGGTTCCCTAGGTTTCTGAATCTTGAGGGATAGTAAAAGAAACAGAATGCAGAAGGAATTAGGAATCCTACTTATACTTTAGATGAAGAAAGTCTCTTCGTTACACCAGAAAACGTATTTCCTTTCTCACAAACCACCTCCTCCTTCTCCTAGACCACGCTACGCCATCTTTGCCATCTTTATAGGTTAGTGTTTAATATAAGTTCAATATTAAAAGTGTTGCCTTCTCTTTTACCTTTGTTTTCCAGTAACTTCCACTCTTTTACCACAAACAGCACTGACAATCCAAGTCTTTTAACTCAGTCTCTTTCGCTGGGCTCACGCCACTTCAAAGTAAAAAACAAGTTAAGTCCTTGAATTCCGCTTCTTTTAATGGGCTACTACTGCTGCTGCAGAGTGAAATTTGAATCTGTCTTCCTTTTCTTACTGGTACTTGTTAGAGAAATCTTTGCTTATGGTTACGTATAATGAGAAAGATTTCCAATATGTTTAAGATAAAATCTCCCGTTCTTTATTCTTTATGTGCTAGCCTTTCGGGTCTGTTTCTGAGCAGTTCAGTTTGTATAAATAAGTCTCACAGACCCTCTTCTCCTCAAGCTCTCCTTGTTAGCTGCCATTCTTACCGTTTGGGACTTTGAGGCTTGCTGCTGAGGATTGCTCGTGTCCTTGCGTCTAGGTACTCTCTGTCGGCTCACCTCCTGGTTAGGACGTGGGCTTCGAAGGGTTCCTTTTTTGACGCTGCCGGACAATGTCAGCCCTGGGCCATGCCCAGAGCCTTTTTGGGGGTCGTGTAGCCTCCGCGTTGCCCCCCAAAGTTCCCTCTAACAGCTGCTAGGCACGGAGAACCCGCGAAGCACATCCACAACGGAGGGTGGAAAAACCAGAAGCCCTTACATACCAGGTTTGGGAGGGGGATTTGGTCTGCGATAGGCTTTTTCCGTAGGGACACGGGTGGCCACAGAGCCTAGGGCTTGCTGATCAGAAGGTCGGCAGTTCGAATCCCCGCGACGGGGTGAGCTCCCGCTGCTCGGTCCCAGCACCTGCCACCCTAGCAGTTCGAAAGCACAAAGTGGAAGTAGATAAATACCGTATTTTTCGCTCTATAGGACACAATTTCCCCCCTCCAAAAATTAAGGGGAAATGATCAAAGCAGAAGAAATAAGAGATGATTGGATCCCTTTAAGAGCTCAAAGCATGGGTACCCCCAACAAAAATTTAAAATTCGGTTTTGTAATTTGGAACTAATGTGATTTGATTGGTTTGCTAATAAAAAATATTTTATATAAAAAAAACAAAAATTAAGGGAAAAATTGTGTGCGCCCTATGGAGTGAATGCAGGCTGCGCAGCTAAGCCCAAAGCCAGAACATGGAGAAGGAGCGCTGCGCAGCGCTCCGTCTCACTGTTCTAGCTTGGGGATGGCTGCGCAAAGCCTCCGCAGGACAGCGGGGTGCCTTCACCCCGCTGCTCTGCAGAGGCTTCAAAGGCTGCACTCCGTTGGCTTCAGGCAGCTATCCGCAAGCTTTCGGAGCGCAGCAGGAGTTCCCGCTGTACTTCGAAGGCTTGCGGATAGCCGCCTGAAGTCACCTAGCAGTTCGAAAGTGGAAGTAGATAAATACCGTATTTTTCACTCTATAGGACGCACTTTTCCCCCTCCCAAAATTAAGGGGAAATGATCAAAGCAGCAGAAATAAGAGATGATTGGATCCCTTTCTGAGCTCGAAGCATGGGTACCCCCAACCAAAATTTAAAATTCGGTTTTGTAATTTGGAACTAATGTGATTTGATTGGTTTGCTAATAAAAATTATTTTATTAAAAAAAAATCAATTAAGGGGAAATGTGTGTGCATCCTATGGAGTGAATGCAGGCTGCGCAGCTAAGCCCAAAGCCAGAGCAGGGAGAAGGAGCGCTCCGCAGCGCTCCGTCTCGCTGTTCTAGATTGGGGTTAGCTGCGCAAAGCCTGCGCAGGGCAGTGGGGTGAAGGCACCCTGCCGCCCTGCGGAGGCTTCAAAGGCCGTCCCCGAAGCCAGAACAGTGAGGCGGAGCACTGCGCGGCGCTCCGTCTCACTGTTCTAGCTTGGGGATGGCTGCACAAAGCCTCCGCAGGGCAGCGGGGTGCCTTCACCCCGCTGCTCTGCGGAGGCTTCAAAGGCTGCGCTCTGGGGGCTTCAGGCAGCTATCCGCAAGCCTTCCAAGCACAGCAGGAGTTCCCGCTGCACTCAGAAGGCTTGCGGATAGCCGCCTGAAGCCTGGAGAGCGAGAGGGGTCGGTGCACACCGATCCCTCTCGCTCTCCAGGCTACGCTTCGCTGGAGAGGCGCTGCACAGTTTTCCCTCTCTGCGCAGCGCCCCTTCAGCGAAGCGGGAGGAGAAATGGAAGGGGCTCCGTTTCTCCTGCCGCTTCACTGAAGGGACACTGAGCAGAGAGGGAGAGAATTCCCCCCCCCCCCCGTTCTCCCCCTCCTATGATCCGGTGCGTCTTATGGTCCGGTGCGTCCTATAGAGCGAAAAATATGGTAGGTGCCTTTCTGTCAGGAAGGTAAACAGCCTTTCCGTGCACTGCTCTGCTTTTGCCAGAAGCGGCTTCGTCATCCTGGCCACATGACCCGGAAGCTGCACGCCGGCTCCCTTAGCCTATAGAGCGAGATGAGCGCGCAACCCTAGAGTCGTCCGCGACTGGACCTAACGGTCAGGGGTACCTGTACCTTTACCTAGGCTTTTTCCAGATCTGCCTTACTGCCCTATGTTTCTAAATCTTGAGGGAGAGCAAAAGAAGCAGAATGCAGAAAGAATTAGACATCCTACTTACACTCAAGAAGAAGAAATCTTTATTTTGCCGGAAAACATCATTACTTCTCACAAACCACCTCCTTTCTCCTGAACTATCCTCAAATAGTTGCTCTTCCCAAAGTCCTCAGCCAAGTCACTCAGCAGGGGGACGTGTCACAATGGAGGCCCTGACCCTGTTGCTTTAGCTACCTTGCTTAACAATGTGAATTGTTCCCCTTAACATTAATTTTTCAAATATATCTTCCCGTGGGTTTTTATTTTATTTATTTAGGAAGGATCTAGAGCTGGCTTCATCCAGCACGGTGCATTTCTGGACAGGACAGGAAACACCTTGCAAACACACACTTTTCAACATGGCGGTGTCACCAAGTTAAAACACTCCTGGCCTAGACTATGGCTGCTGTTTCTCAATTCATAGTAAAAAATGACCCTTCTCAACATCCTGTAATAATCTGTCCAGTATTAGGATGGACAGGAGCAGGACTTCACCCTTAGACCTCCTCATCCCCCTGTTTCTTTCTGTTTCTGCCCAGTGTCTTCTGCCAATCAACAGCTTTCCTTAGCTTGCAAGGAAGTGAAATGTTATGAGTTACTTGGTGCCAGACTCCCCTTTGCCATGAGTTTCTGGGTGCCAGGCACTGAACCCCTGGACACTGAACATCGGGGGAATTGATCTAAGCTGTACCCCAAGCACTACATTTGATTGTTGGTTATTAAAAACTGATTGAAACCATTTTATTTCATTCACAAAAGAAATTTTGACATGTGATTATGATAACAGTTTATATAATAAAGGTGACACGTTTATTGATCCTTTTTGTAAGTTATTATTTGTCTACTTTAATGTATTTTTTATATATATTAATCAGTAAGGGGGTGGGGTGGGAAGCAGTTTTGCATATGAAACTGGTGGATGGCTGTCATTAATCCAGATCAATTTCATAGAATCATAGAAACTTATAGCTGGAAGGGACACCAAGGGTCATCTAGTCCAACCCCCTGGGATGCAGCAATCTCAGCAAAAGCATCCATGGCAGACGGCCATCCAACCTCTGCTTAGTAACCTCCAAGGAAGGAGAGTCCACCACCTCTCATGGGAATCTGTTCCAATGCCAAACAGCCCTTGCTGTCAGAAAGTTTTTATGAATGTTTAGTTGGAATCTCCTTTCTTATAACTTGAATCCATGGGTTCGAGTCCTACCATCTAGAGCAGGAGAAAACAAGCTTGTTCCCTCTTCCATGTGACAGCCCTTAAGATATTTGAAGATGGCTGGCAGATCTCCTCTCAGTTTCCTCTTTTCCAGGCCAAACCTACCCAGCTCCTTCAAGTGTTTCTCTTCAATCTTAGTTTCCAGACCCTTGGTTGTCTTGGTTGCCCTCCTCTGCACACATTCCAGCTTGTCAACATCCTTCTTCAATGATGGTGCCCAGAACTGGACACAAGACTCCAGGGGTGGCCTGACCAAGGTAGGAGAGAGTAGGACTTGGATTTTGTTTCATCAGGACCCTGGACTTCCATAGATGCAATCTAGAACAGCGTTACCATTTTCTGCTGCTGCACATTCCTTGTGGCTGAGGCTCAGGGTAACGCCCCCGGGACCTTTCAGTTCATGGTGTCCATGGAGGCGCAGGTCAATTCTGTGTCCAGGGCAGCTGTTGACCAGCTTCATCTAGTACGCAGGCTGAGACCCTATCTGCCTGCGGATTGCCTCGCCAGAGTGGTGCATGCTCTGGTTATCTCCCGCTTGGACTACTGCAATGCGCTCTACGTGGGGCTACCTTTGAAGGTGACCCAGAAACTACAACTAATCCAGAATGCAGCAGCTAGACTGGTGACTGGGAGTGGCCCCCAAGACCTACATTGGCTCTCAGTATGTTTCCGGGCACAATTCAAAGTGTTGGTGCTGACCTTTAAAGCCCTAAACGGCCTCAAAGGCCCAGTATACCTGAAGGAGTGCCTCCACCCCCATCATTCTGCCTGGACACTGAGGTCCAGCGCTGAGGGCCTTTTGGCGGTTCCCTCCCTACGAGAAGCCAAGTTACAGGGGAGTGATGCCTGCCCTGTGGAACCCCCTCCCACCAGATGTCAAAGAGATAAACAGCTACCTGACATTTAGAAGACATCTGAAGGCAGCCCTGTTCTGGGAAGCTTTGAATGTTTGACAGACTTTTTTATTTTAATATTTTGTTGGAAGCTGCCCAGAGTGGCTGGGTATAAATAATAAATTATTATTATTATATTATGATGATGACTGTGAGGTGTTACAAGTCATTAACTTCAAGCCACACTGCCATGCCTTTGAAGACACAAACCACCCCAGCTTTTCAGAGCTGGCTATCATGGCTTCTTTAATCTTTGTGTATTGCTCCACCATGTGGCTGAATCATACAAAGCACTGACTTTTACATATCTCTTGACCTCTAATTGCAAGAAGATCTCGTTAACTTGGATTATAATCTTTATAAATTGGAGTTGTGGAGCAGGTCCTCGAGAGTGGGGGGGGGGGCTCCCACCATTCCTCCTCAGTCCAGCCCCTGACAACCATGTGGGTTACGGCGTCGAGGGCTCATTTTGTGGGGCGATGTGAAACGTAGTGTTTTCACTCCCAAACATTGCAGGGGGCATTGTCTGGGTGTTTGGCGCCGCTTTGGAGTGAATTGGACAACGTCTGACTTTTGGAGAAATTGGGATCCCGTGAGTTACGGCGCCGAAGGCTCATTTTTTGGGGTGCCATGAAATGTGGGGTTTTCACTGCCAAACATTTCAGGGGGTCTTTAGCAGGTGTTTGCTGTTGCTTTGTTGTGAATCCTAAGACATCGGGTTTTCAGCGAAATCGTGGCCACCATATCTATCCTGACAGATGATTTGGCCTGTCACCCTTGTGTGGAAGTAAAGGATGAGATTCCCCTACTACTCCGCCTGGGGTCTCCAATGTGGTGCACCCAGCCTCCACTCACACTATTCCTATGCTGGGGAATTTGGGGGTGGTTTGTGGGGATGTTATGTACTGAGTTGAATAGGATCCAAAATGCTAGGAAAGCAGTGTTTAATGTCTGGACAAGATATAAAGATTTATTGGAAAATAAGACCCCAAGGTGGCTGTCACCAATGGAAGCTAAGGCTCAGAAAAGACTTAATATGGAGGCCGAATGGCCAAAATATTGGGAGATACTAGAGAATGATGGAGACTCTTGGAGAATGCAGAGTTTTGAGAGGTTAAAAGACAAAGTGCGAGATTGGTTACATTATCGTCACATTAGGGAGGTCTTTAATGAGGACAAAAAAATAGGGTTCCAGGTGGATAAATCGAAATTAGAAACTGAATTGTTAGAACCGAAAGTCAAGGTATTGTCAAGAATGTATAACTTGCTGTTAAAATGGAACACTCAAGATGAAACGGTTAAATCAGCTATGATAAAGTGGGCTCAAGACATTGGTTATAATATTATGTTTGCTGACTGGGAAAGGTTATGGACCACTGGAGTAAGGTTCACGGCATGTAATGCCTTGAAAGAAAATATTATGAAAATAATAATAATAATAATAATAAATTTTATTTATATCCCGCCCTCCCCAGCCGAAGCTGGGCTCAGGGCGGCTAACAACAATCAAATAACCAAATAGTTGAATAATCACACATTCTAAAATATTTCATTATAAAATTAATTAAAATCAAATTGATGGCAACCAAAATACTGTGCAGGTTGCCAGAGGAGGGAGTCAGGCTGCGCCCTGACCAAAGGCCTGGTGGAACAACTCTGTCTTGCAGGCCCTGCGGAAAGATGTCAAGTCCCGCAGGGCCCTAGTCTCTTGTGACAGAGCATTCCACCAGATTGGAGCCGCAGCCGAGAAGGCCCTGGCTCTAGTTGAGGCCAGCCTAACCTCTCTGAGGCCTGGGACCTTGAGGATGTTTTTATTTACAGACCGTAGGTTTCTCTGTGGGGCATACCAGGAGAGGCGGTCCCGTAGGTACGAGGGTCCTAGGCCGTATGATATATAGGTGGTACATGACCCCAGTCAAGCTTGCAAAAATATACCATTTGCCAGATAATAAGTGTTGGAAATGTAAAGAAACTGAGGGAACTTTTTTTCACCTTTGGTGGACATGCCCCAGGGTTAAGGCTTTCTGGGAAATGATCTATAATGAACTGAAAAAGGTATTTAAATATACCTTCCCTAAGAAACCAGAGGCCTTTCTTTTGGGCATTGTTGGCCAAATGGTGTTAAAGAAGGATACAGTGGTACCCCGCAAGACGAACACCTCGCAAGACGGAAAACCCGCTAGACGAAAAGGTTTTCCGTTTTGGAGGCGCTTCACAAAACGAATTTCCCTATGGGCTTGCGAAGAAAGCCCATAGGGAAATCTCCGGGGACCTCTTTTAAATGCTAGCGGTGGGGAGCCTGCCTCTCCCGGGAGGGCTTTTAAAGGCAGGCAGGGGGGACAAAGACTTTCGCCCCCCGCCAGCCTTCAGAAGAGGTCCAGGACCTCTTCTGAAGGCTGGCGGGGGGCAAAAGTCTTTGTCCCCCCTGCCTGCCTTCCCAGGGGCTTTTAAATCGCCCCGGACAGCGGAGAAGTCCTCCGCTGTCCCGGGCGATTTTAAAATGCCGCCCGCCAGCATTTTAAGATCGCCCGGACAGCGGAGAAGCCCTCCGCTGTCCCGGGGTTTTTTAAAATGCTGGGGGTGGGAAGAAAAGCCCTTGTCCCCCCCCCAGCCTTCAGAAGAGGTCGGGGGACAGACTGTCCCCGGACCTGGTCTGAAGTCGGTTTCCCTAGGAACGCATTAATTGATTTTCAATGCATTCCTATGGGAAACCGTGCATCGCAAGATGAAAAACTCGCAAGAAGAAAAAACTTGCGGAACGAATTAATTTCGTCTTGTGAGGCACCACTGTAGAACTTTTTTTATGTATGCAACAACAGCAGCAAGAATACTTATCGCAAAGCACTGGAAGACTCAAGATTTACCCACCTTGGAAGAATGGCAAATGCAACTGATAGACTATATGGAATTGGCAGAAATGACTGGCAGAATCCGAGACCTGGGAGAAGAGCTGGTGGAAGAGGACTGGAAGAAATTTAAAGAATATTTGCAAAAGCATTGTAAATTGTATGAATGTTAGAATGATGCGGGAGAGGAAGATAACATGGTATTAGTGGTATAGTTGAAAGGTGTATGTAAAAATGGTTGATAGAACAAATGTGAAGTCAGAACAATATTATGTCAAGTTTTTTTTTTTAAAAAAGGAAATAACGGGAAATAATTGGAGACATAATATAGGAAACGTATAGCTTGAAGTAAGATCTAAAAGAAGGTGAGGTATTGCTGAGTAAGATTTTGTAAAAAGGAACGCAGAAAAGGGAGATGTGAGGGAGTCAGGAAAGAGGGTTATGAGAACAACATATGAGAAATTGGACTCTTCCCACCGCTGCACATCAAGCTCGGCTTAATCAAGCAGTTCACCAAAGGCTCTGGACAAGGATGGTGACTGCTTCACTTGTGCCAGGATTGACCATGGAGAAGTTGAAAGCTGGCATGTTTGGCGGTCCTCAGATCCGTCAGCTCATCAGAGATCCAGAGGTCAGAAATTCAATGAAGGAAATGGAACTGGAAGCGTGGAAGGCATTTGTTCTGGTGGTGAAGAACTTTCTAAGCAACAATAAGGTCAGAAACTATGCAGAACTTGTCAACAACATGCTGACTGCTTTCAGAAACCTGGGCTGCAACATGAGCGTCAAGATGCACTACCTATTTTCACATATGGACCGGTTTCCTGAGAACCTGGGTTCAATGAGTGACGAGCAGGGGGAGAGATTCCATCAGGACATGAAAGAGATGGAGACCAGGTATCAGGGTCTCTGGGACGCAGTCATGATGGCTGACTACTGTTGGACTCTGAAGAGAGACCTCCCTGCCGCTGAGCATTCCAGGAGTTCCAAGAAATGGAAGTTCAAGCCCTGAAGTTTGAAAAATGGTGAAGCAACATGCAATTTATGTGTACTTACCTTTATCAATGCCCACCATTCAGTTTACAGTAATCGATGTTTCTATCAGGTAATCAATATATGTTCTTGGAAAAACATTATTTTCTCTTAAAAACATATTTAGGATGATATGTGTTGACAAAAATCAGCTGATAATGCCACAAAATGTAATCGGTTTTGTCACAAGATCTGATTTTTTACAAATCAACATAGCACAACAACCTGACCTGATGGAGAGAAACGGATGCCATTTCCTGATTCAGCAGTGCAAAAAGACCCTAAATCAATTGTAGAAATGTAGACAACATTCAAAAGGTAAAAAATTGTTGCCCAGTGTATAATTTAACATCTTTTGGGGGCAATTCCAAACCTGTTATTCCAAGAAGAAAGGCCTCTGGTTTCTTTATAAATGTATATTTCAACATTTTTTTCAATTCATTATAAATCTTTTCCCAGAAGTCTTTCACCTTGGGGCAGGTCCACCACATATGATAGAAAGTACCTTCGTTTTCTTTACATTTCCAGCAATGGTTATCACAGTTATGATAAATCTTTGCTAATTTAACTGGGGTCGGATACCATCTATGCATCATTTTCATTATGTTTTCCTTTAGTACAGTACATGCAGTGAACTTGACCCCTTTCTTCCACAATCTTTCCCAATCCTCAAACATTATGTTATGTCCTACATGTCTTGCCCAGTCTATCATCACTGATTTAACTTGTTCATCCTTCGTATGCCACTCTAACAATGGGAAATGTAGTGTTTTCACACACAGCCCAATGTTGCAGGGGGCATTCCCTGGGTGTTTGGTGCTGCTTTGGAGTGAATCAGATGACATTGGACCTTTGGAGAAATCGTGACCCTGTGGGTTAGGGCACTGAAGCCTCATTTTTTGGGGGGGGGGCGCCATAAAACGTGGGGTTTTCACTGCCATGGATCACAAAACGGCTGCTGTTTTGTGCAAAGCTGGTAGACTGAGAAACTAGTATTTTATTTTTATTTTTAAAAAGATAAACTAAAGGTGTGTGCTTACAGGTAAACAGATACCAGTGTGCATGCCCATTATGACCTCAGGCAAGAATCAAGAAAATACAGGTGGTCCCTCTTAACAGACATTCTGAACTGAACAGAACTGAAGGGAGGGGCTGGTTCTGGAGCAAAGCTGTTTAGATTGGGTTTGGGTGGATGCGAAGAGGATGCCTCCAACTTCTTGGGCTTTGCTTCTCAACTTATTCTGCCTTCTGGGACCCCCCAGCCCAAGACCAACCACCTCTTGGATAGGTGAGCATGCAGATATTTTGGAATGTGAGTGTGGGGCAGGATGACCGCGTATGAAAGCTCATTTGAGCACAAGTGCTGGCCCCCCTTTTCTCTCCCATGGAGGCCCTGAACTGGCCAGCTCCTGGTTCAGGGCCTCCAAGGGAGAGAAAAGGGAACCTCAGTTACTCTTTGCCTTCTGAGGACAATGTCTCCCTCCCAGAGCCCCAAGACTTACGGCTGCTGCTCTAACAGCCTCAGGACATCCAAGGGATCATGAGCAAAGCACACAAGCCCTGCCCGCCAGATGTGAAGCACTCTACGGAGAGAATTTGGGTTTTTTAACTGGCTGAACAGAGTTTCAGCCCTTGGGAAATTTGATTTCTTAAACATACACCTTCCCCTTCCTTGTGTCCCTGGGGAGAAAAGCCAATCCTGCTTTCTTCCTTTGGTAATTTAATCAGAGGAAATAACTCTTTCAGTGGTCTAATAGATTTGCTGAATCATGAATTCTGTACATGCACAGAGGCTATACCTCTTGAAACCCCAAAGATGGGCAAGATGGGGCATTGCTCTCCACCTGGCTCCACCGGATATTGCTGATGGCCAATGAAAGCCCAAGTAGGGATTCCTAGTGGGGGATGTTGCTGTGGTATAGTGGAGGAGCAGGGCCAGGAGGCTAGCTTGGACACCTGAGAACACAAAAAAGCAGCAGCAAAACAACGACATGTTTCCTTTTAAATGGGCCTTCCTGCTGAGTGCAAAGCATAGATCCTCATTTTTTAAGGGAAAAGGGAGAGAAGGCTTCTCCCAAAGTGTTAGAAGGCCACGAATAATGTAACAATAGAACATAACAAATGTGCCGTTTCATGTGATACAGAATCCTATGTGCAAATCTGTTAGATTGAGAAATTTGTACTAAATAAGAAAAAAAAAATAAAGGTGTGTGCTTGCAGGTAAACAGATTGGAGATTTTCTGCAAGATCTTGTGAGATCTCATTGAAGTCTTGCAAGATGTCTAGGAGAGCAAAATAGGCATTGAGATTTGGGAGAGATCTTGCATGCTCTTTCAGGGACCAAAGCCATCACTGTTGCAGCGCCAAAGGCAGGTGGCTAAGGGGTGGTGAGTGTCCCACGGGGCGAAATGGGATGTACCCCCCCTCAAGCTCAGGATTCCAGAACTAACAACTCACAGTTGGGAGGGACGGAAGGCAAGGACCCACAGCCCAGGTGGGGCTCGCTAGCTTGGGGAGGAGGTGTGTGATTCCTCAGCTGGAGTAGATGCAGGACAGTTGAGGCTCACATGCCTCATCACCGCAGAAGCTATAACTGGAAAGCTGTCCTGGCCAGGCCTGTGTCCTTTGGCTCCAGTTGGGAGTGAAATGGATGACGTCTGATTTTTGGCGAAATATTTTTTTTTTAAAAAATTATGATTTTCAAGTTTATACATTTCAATAATTTTGCAGTCATTTTAACATTTCAAAACTTGACTTCCTTCCCCCTCTTTCTGCAGTTCTTTAAATTGATTCTTCATATCTTATGCATATCCAAATTACCTCAATTTCTTCATTTATGCATCTGCTTTAAATATATAATCTTATTCAACTGCAGGTTATTCCAATAATCCTGCCAATGTTCTTATCTGTTTACAGTTTGTAACTATTCATTAAACCATTTCCATTCTTTAATAAAAAGTTTGTTCTCTTGCTCCTAGAAACGGTCAGCATGTGACAGAGGCCACATCCTGGGAACGGTTTGACTGGCCACCTAAACCAGGTGAGAGCAGCCAAGGAGTCTCAAATGCTCAGGAACTTCCCCTGTGTGCCAAGACGGGCTCCAGCAGATTGAGCGGACAAGACCAAGTGTGGGCCCAGTGGTCAAGAAGGTGGTTTCTGCAATGCTGTGGAGGGAAGTGAGGGGCAGATGGGGCTCATCCACCTATAAAGATAGCCCATCGAAGAGAAGGAAAACTCTGATCCTAATTTGCCTTGTGGGATATCTTTGGGAGCTGAAAAGGCTAAGGAGTAAACCCTACACAAATCTGGAGTGGAGTCCCTCAGGCGGTTGGATGGCGCCGTTTACAACCCCTTCTGACAACTCCTGCAGCCCAACTGGTGCCTAACTCTGCTTTCCTTGGAGACACATCTGCAAAGCCAAGAGAGGGAGTCTTGTCATCTGGGAAGCCCAGGACCTCCAGACACACTGCCCAGTCTTGCTCCCTGGAGAGGTCACTTTGGGACTGCTGACACCGTTGCTTGACTTTTGACCTCACCCCCGGAGGCGCACTCCATTGCTTCTCAAGACAGACAAATGACAACATTAAAAAACTATTTGAAAGAATTTTATTTCATTCACAAAAGACAATCTGGCATGTGATTAGGACAGTGGTTTTCAGACAACGGGTGACACGTTTATTGATCCAGTTTGGAAGTCTCTGTCTTGTCTTCGCACATGCGCAGTTCCATCTAGGAGCAACAACAAGGGAAGGAGCCAAACTGTCGACTCCTGCAACGAGACTCAGGATTTCCACTCATGCTCACAAACGTAGGAAGAAGCACCGCCTAGGATAAAAGGATGATCACAGAATAGCATGTTTGTAAAGGAACTTGATTAGAATAATAATGATGATGATGATTTTTATTTTATTTTTCTATTTGGGTTTGTGGGGAAGGGGGGGACTGGGTCTTGGTGGGGAGGGAGATCTGTGCTGGAGTTGCTGGCCTCACTGCTGTCGCTGCCCGGAAGAGAGAAGTAGAGAAAATATTTTTAATCTTTCCATTTATTATTCTGTTGACAACCCATCTTTCCTTCAAGGATCTCCAGGTGGCTTACGCTATTCTCCCTTTCTTTAATTATATTTACTTCCTCATTCCGTTTCTCTTCCAATATCTCTTCCTCCTCCTCCTCGGAGACCAGGGGGTGGATTTTAGGGGCACGACAGCAGGAGGCCAGCAGCTCGCACAGCCTGCCACACTGGCCATTCTCTCTTTCAACAGCCTTGGAGAACAACTGAGTAGGCATCTAGAGCGTCAACTGAACAGGCATGGGGATCAGCTAGTCACTGGGCACAGTCTATTCTTTTGGAGGGGGCTTTCCCCAGTTTCCATTTATAAGAAGTTTGAAAGGTTGCCTCTTTATAAAGTCTGTTTCCTTGTGACGAGAGACCACACTGGAGACTCAGTGTTTTTGAAATATATCAAGGTAAAGGGACTCCTGACCATTAGGTCCAGTCGTGGCCGACTCTGGGGTTGCAGCGCTCATCTCGCTTTATTGGCGGACCGGTCATGAACAGCTTCCGGGTCATGTGGCCAGCATGACTAAGCTGCTTCTGAACCAGAGCAGCGCACGGAAACGCCCTTTACCTTCCCGCCGGAGCATTACCTATTTATCTACTTGCCCTTTGACGTGCTTTCGAACTGCTAGGTTGGCAGGAGCAGGGACCGAGCAACGGGAGTTCACTCCGTCGTGGGGATTCAAACCGCCGACCTTCTGATAGGCAAGTCCTAGGCTCTGTGGTTTAACCCACAGCGCCACCCGCATCCCTATTATTTATTTATTTAGATACTTGGGTTTTGGGCGAAGGGAGAACTGGGTCTTGGAGCGGGGTAGAGCTGTACTGGAGCTGCTGGCCTCACTGCTATCACTGCCTGAAGAGAAATGAAGAGAAAAGATTCTTAATTTTTTCATTAATTATTACATTGGTGACCCATCTTTCCTGCAAGGATCTCCAGGTGGCTTGCGTTATTCTCCCTTCCTCCCTTCCTCATCCCATCCCTGAACTCTTCTTGAATGAGGGAGCTGCCTCCCCCCACCCTCAGTGATCCAGATTCTCTCTGGCCTCCCTGTTCCTCCTGAACAAAGATCAAGACTCACCATTGGTAGTAGCATCTGTGGTATCCATCCTCTGGTCCCTTGGCCTTACGTAGATCGTTCTCACCTTTACCCTTCTTTCCTTTCCATCCTTCATTACACTCACTGTGTCCTCCTCCTCACAGACCAGGGGATGGATTTTTGTGGCACGACAGCAGGAGACCAGCAGCTCACCCAGCCTTCTCAGACTGCAGAATCTAGGGAAGAAGAGGGAAAATAGTCAGGAAATGGGTTCTAGATGCTTCCTTGATACTCTTTATCTGGCAGATAAACCTACTTTCAGAAACCTCTCATGGCGATTGCAGCAAGCAGCTGAAACCAGAGAGGAGGGCATCTTGTCAAGAGACCCTCCAGAACTGGGAGATCCCTTTCTTGTGGTGATGCCCGCAAGGGAGAAGGCAAGCCATTTCCCTCAAAGGATCTAAGAGGGTCCTGAGGTCAATCTTTAAAAATTAATCTAACCATGATATGGTTCCTTATATATCTGAATCTTGAGGGATAGCAAATGAAGCAAAATGCAGGAAGAATAAGAGATCCTACGTATACACGAGATGAATAAATTTTCATTTTTCAGAAAACACAATTCACACCAACAACCTATTTTCTTTGAACTATCCTCAAATAGTTGCTCTTCCCAAAGTTGTCAGCCAAGTCAGTCAGCCGGAGAACGTGTCACTATGGCGCCCAGAACACCGTCACTTTAGCTACCTGGCTTTACAAGGGACATGGCTCCCTTTAATATTCATTTTTAAAAATATATATCTTAGTGGGTTAAGCAGCTTTGTTATGTTTATTTTAAAAAGTTCGATACCTCTTCCTTTTCATGTAGCACAGTGATTTAGGCATTCTACTTACGCTTTAGATGAAGAAAGTCAATTCGTTGCGCTAAAAAACATGTTTGCTTCCTCAAAATCCTCCTCCTCTCGTCTGAACTATCCTCAAATAGTTTCTCATCCAAAAGTCCTCATCCCATCCCTGAATTCTTCTTGAATGAGGGAGCTGCCTCCCCGCTCCCCAGCCAGCGGGATTTTCTCTGGCCTCCCTGTTCCTGATGAACAAAGATCAACACTCCCCATCTAAATTGGTATCAGTGGCATCCATCCCCTGGTCACTTGGTCTTACATAAATTATTTTCACCTTCACTAAAGATTCCTTCTGATCTTCATAACCATCACTTCATCCTCCCATTTCTCTTCCAATATCTCTTCCTCCTCCTCCTCCTCACAGACCAGGGGATGGATCTTTGGCACGTGACAGCAGGAGACCAGCAGCTCACGCAGCCAATCTTTATAAACTAATTTAACCATGACATGGTTCCCTAGGTTTCTGAATCTTGAGGGATAGTAAAAGAAACAGAATGCAGAAGGAATTAGGAATCCTACTTATACTTTAGATGAAGAAAGTCTCTTCGTTACACCAGAAAACGTATTTCCTTTCTCACAAACCACCTCCTCCTTCTCCTAGACCACGCTACGCCATCTTTGCCATCTTTATAGGTTAGTGTTTAATATAAGTTCAATATTAAAAGTGTTGCCTTCTCTTTTACCTTTGTTTTCCAGTAACTTCCACTCTTTTACCACAAACAGCGCTGACAATCCAAGTCTTTTAACTCAGTCTCTTTCGCTGGGCTCACGCCACTTCAAAGTAAAAAACAAGTTAAGTCCTTGAATTCCGCTTCTTTTAATGGGCTACTACTGCTGCTGCAGAGTGAAATTTGAATCTGTCTTCCTTTTCTTACTGGTACTTGTTAGAGAAATCTTTGCTTATGGTTACGTATAATGAGAAAGATTTCCAATATGTTTAAGATAAAATCTCCCGTTCTTTATTCTTTATGTGCTAGCCTTTCGGGTCTGTTTCTGAGCAGTTCAGTTTGTATAAATAAGTCTCACAGACCCTCTTCTCCTCAAGCTCTCCTTGTTAGCTGCCATTCTTACCGTTTGGGACTTTGAGGCTTGCTGCTGAGGATTGCTCGTGTCCTTGCGTCTAGGTACTCTCTGTCGGCTCACCTCCTGGTTAGGACGTGGGCTTCGAAGGGTTCCTTTTTTGACGCTGCCGGACAATGTCAGCCCTGGGCCATGCCCAGAGCCTTTTTGGGGGTCGTGTAGCCTCCGCGTTGCCCCCCAAAGTTCCCTCTAACAGCTGCTAGGCACGGAGAACCCGCGAAGCACATCCACAACGGAGGGTGGAAAAACCAGAAGCCCTTACATACCAGGTTTGGGAGGGGGATTTGGTCTGCGATAGGCTTTTTCCGTAGGGACACGGGTGGCCACAGAGCCTAGGGCTTGCTGATCAGAAGGTCGGCAGTTCGAATCCCCGCGACTGGGTGAGCTCCCGCTGCTCGGTCCCAGCACCTGCCACCCTAGCAGTTCGAAAGCACAAAGTGGAAGTAGATAAATACCGTATTTTTCGCTCTATAGGACACAATTTCCCCCCTCCAAAAATTAAGGGGAAATGATCAAAGCAGCAGAAATAAGAGATGATTGGATCCCTTTAAGAGCTCAAAGCATGGGTACCCCCAACAAAAATTTAAAATTCGGTTTTGTAATTTGGAACTAATGTGATTTGATTGGTTTGCTAATAAAAATTATTTTATTAAAAAAAATCAATTAAGGGGAAATGTGTGTGCGTCCTATGGAGTGAATGCAGGCTGCGCAGCTAAGCCCAAAGCCAGAGCAGGGAGAAGGAGCGCTCCGCAGCGCTCCGTCTCGCTGTTCTAGATTGGGGTTAGCTGCGCAAAGCCTCCGCAGGGCAGTGGGGTGAAGGCACCCTGCCGCCCTGCGGAGGCTTCAAAGGCCGTCCCCGAAGCCAGAACAGTGAGGCGGAGCACTGCGCGGCGCTCCGTCTCACTGTTCTAGCTTGGGGATGGCTGCACAAAGCCTCCGCAGGGCAGCGGGGTGCCTTCACCCCGCTGCTCTGCGGAGGCTTCAAAGGCTGCGCTCTGGGGGCTTCAGGCAGCTATCCGCAAGCCTTCCAAGCACAGCAGGAGTTCCCGCTGCACTCAGAAGGCTTGCGGATAGCCGCCTGAAGCCTGGAGAGCGAGAGGGGTCGGTGCACACCGATCCCTCTCGCTCTCCAGGCTACGCTTCGCTGGAGAGGCGCTGCACAGTTTTCCCTCTCTGCGCAGCGCCCCTTCAGCGAAGCGGGAGGAGAAATGGAAGGGGCTCCGTTTCTCCTGCCGCTTCACTGAAGGGACACTGAGCAGAGAGGGAGAGAATTCCCCCCACCCCGTTCTCCCCCTCCTATGATCCGGTGCGTCTTATGGTCCGGTGCGTCCTATAGAGCGAAAAATATGGTAGGTGCCTTTCTGTCAGGAAGGTAAACAGCCTTTCCGTGCACTGCTCTGCTTTTGCCAGAAGCGGCTTCGTCATCCTGGCCACATGACCCGGAAGCTGCACGCCGGCTCCCTTAGCCTATAGAGCGAGATGAGCGCGCAACCCTAGAGTCGTCCGCGACTGGACCTAACGGTCAGGGGTACCTGTACCTTTACCTAGGCTTTTTCCAGATCTGCCTTACTGCCCTATGTTTCTAAATCTTGAGGGAGAGCAAAAGAAGCAGAATGCAGAAAGAATTAGACATCCTACTTACACTCAAGAAGAAGAAATCTTTATTTTGCCGGAAAACATCATTACTTCTCACAAACCACCTCCTTTCTCCTGAACTATCCTCAAATAGTTGCTCTTCCCAAAGTCCTCAGCCAAGTCACTCAGCAGGGGGACGTGTCACAATGGAGGCCCTGACCCTGTTGCTTTAGCTACCTTGCTTAACAATGTGAATTGTTCCCCTTAACATTAATTTTTCAAATATATCTTCCCGTGGGTTTTTATTTTATTTATTTAGGAAGGATCTAGAGCTGGCTTCATCCAGCACGGTGCATTTCTGGACAGGACAGGAAACACCTTGCAAACACACACTTTTCAACATGGCGGTGTCACCAAGGAAAAACACTCCTGGCCTAGACTATGGCTGCTGTTTCTCAATTCATAGTAAAAAATGACCCTTCTCAACATCCTGTAATAATCTGTCCAGTATTAGGATGGACAGGAGCAGGACTTCACCCTTAGACCTCCTCATCCCCCTGTTTCTTTCTGTTTCTGCCCAGTGTCTTCTGCCAATCAACAGCTTTCCTTAGCTTGCAAGGAAGTGAAATGTTATGAGTTACTTGGTGCCAGACTCCCCTTTGCCATGAGTTTCTGGGTGCCAGGCACTGAACCCCTGGACACTGAACATCGGGGGAATTGATCTAAGCTGTACCCCAAGCACTACATTTGATTGTTGGTTATTAAAAACTGATTGAAACCATTTTATTTCATTCACAAAAGAAATTTTGACATGTGATTATGATAACAGTTTATATAATAAAGGTGACACGTTTATTGATCCTTTTTGTAAGTTATTATTTGTCCACTTTAAGGTATTTTTTATATATATTAATCAGTAAGGGGGTGGGGTGGGAAGCAGTTTTGCATATGAAACTGGTGGATGGCTGTCATTAATCCAGATCAATTTCATAGAATCATAGAAACTTATAGCTGGAAGGGACACCAAGGGTCATCTAGTCCAACCCCCTGGGATGCAGGAATCTCAGCAAAAGCATCCATGGCAGAC
This sequence comes from Podarcis muralis, assembly GCF_964188315.1. Taxonomy (NCBI): domain Eukaryota; kingdom Metazoa; phylum Chordata; class Lepidosauria; order Squamata; family Lacertidae; genus Podarcis; species Podarcis muralis. The sequence goes on from NC_135659.1 coordinate 3,191,817, forward strand.
GGCCACCCAACCTCTGCTTAGTAACCTCCAAGGAAGGAGTTTCCACCACCTCTCATGGGAATCTGTTCCAATGCCAAACAGCCCTTGCTGTCAGAAAGTTTTTATGAATGTTTAGTTGGAATCTCCTTTCTTATAACTTGAATCCATGGGTTCGAGTCCTACCATCTAGAGCAGGAGAAAACAAGCTTGTTCCCTCTTCCATGTGACAGCCCTTAAGATATTTGAAGATGGCTGGCAGATCTCCTCTCAGTTTCCTCTTTTCCAGGCCAAACCTCCCCAGCTCCTTCAAGTGTTTCTCTTCAATCTTAGTTTCCAGACCCTTGGTTGTCTTGGTTGCCCTCCTCTGCACACATTCCAGCTTGTCAACATCCTTCTTCAATGATGGTGCCCAGAACTGGACACAAGACTCCAGGGGTGGCCTGACCAAGGTAGGAGAGAGTAGGACTTGGATTTTGTTTCATCAGGACCCTGGACTTCCATAGATGCAATCTAGAACAGCGTTACCATTTTCTGCTGCTGCACATTCCTTGTGGCTGAGGCTCAGGGTAACGCCCCCGGGACCTTTCAGTTCATGGTGTCCATGGAGGCGCAGGTCAATTCTGTGTCCAGGGCAGCTGTTGACCAGCTTCATCTAGTACGCAGGCTGAGACCCTATCTGCCTGCGGATTGCCTCGCCAGAGTGGTGCATGCTCTGGTTATCTCCCGCTTGGACTACTGCAATGCGCTCTACGTGGGGCTACCTTTGAAGGTGACCCAGAAACTACAACTAATCCAGAATGCAGCAGCTAGACTGGTGACTGGGAGTGGCCCCCAAGACCTACATTGGCTCTCAGTATGTTTCCGGGCACAATTCAAAGTGTTGGTGCTGACCTTTAAAGCCCTAAACGGCCTCAAAGGCCCAGTATACCTGAAGGAGCGCCTCCACCCCCATCATTCTGCCTGGACACTGAGGTCCAGCGCTGAGGGCCTTTTGGCGGTTCCCTCCCTACGAGAAGCCAAGTGACAGGGTAGTGGTGCCTGCCCTGTGGAACCCCCTCCCACCAGATGTCAGAGAGATAAACATTTAGAAGACCTGACATTTAGAAGACATCTGAAGGCAGCCCTGTTCTGGGAAGCTTTGAATGTTTGACAGACTATTTTATTTTAATATTTTGTTGGAAGCCGCCCAGAGTGGCTGGGTATAAATAATTTATTATTATTATTATTATTATTATTATTATTATTATTATTATTATTATTATTAATGACGATGACTGTGAGGTGTTACACGTCTTTAACTTCAAGCCACACTGCCATGCCTTTGAAGACACAAACCACCCCAGCTTTTCAGAGCTGGCTATCATGGCTTCTTTAATCTTTGTGTATTGCTCCACCATGTGGCTGAATCATACAAAGCACTGACTTTTACATATCTCTTGACCTCTAATTGCAAGAAGATCTCGTTAACTTGGATTATAATCTTTATAAATTGGAGTTGTGGAGCAGGTCCTCGAGAGTGGGGGGGGGGGCTCCCACCATTCCTCCTCAGTCCAGCCCCTGACAACCATGTGGGTTACGGCGTCGAGGGCTCATTTTGTGGGGCGATGTGAAACGTAGTGTTTTCACTCCCAAACATTGCAGGGGGCATTGTCTGGGTGTTTGGCGCCGCTTTGGAGTGAATTGGACAACGTCTGACTTTTGGAGAAATTGGGATCCCGTGAGTTACGGCGCCGAAGGCTCATTTTTTGGGGTGCCATGAAATGTGGGGTTTTCACTGCCAAACATTTCAGGGGGTCTTTAGCAGGTGTTTGCTGTTGCTTTGTTGTGAATCCTAAGACATCGGGTTTTCAGCGAAATCGTGGCCACCATATCTATCCTGACAGATGATTTGGCCTGTCACCCTTGTGTGGAAGTAAAGGATGAGATTCCCCTACTACTCCGCCTGGGGTCTCCAATGTGGTGCACCCAGCCTCCACTCACACTATTCCTATGCTGGGGAATTTGGGGGTGGTTTGTGGGGATGTTATGTACTGAGTTGAATAGGATCCAAAATGCTAGGAAAGCAGTGTTTAATGTCTGGACAAGATATAAAGATTTATTGGAAAATAAGACCCCAAGGTGGCTGTCACCAATGGAAGCTAAGGCTCAGAAAAGACTTAATATGGAGGCCGAATGGCCAAAATATTGGGAGATACTAGAGAATGATGGAGACTCTTGGAGAATGCAGAGTTTTGAGAGGTTAAAAGACAAAGTGCGAGATTGGTTACATTATCGTCACATTAGGGAGGTCTTTAATGAGGACAAAAAAATAGGGTTCCAGGTGGATAAATCGAAATTAGAAACTGAATTGTTAGAACCGAAAGTCAAGGTATTGTCAAGAATGTATAACTTGCTGTTAAAATGGAACACTCAAGATGAAACGGTTAAATCAGCTATGATAAAGTGGGCTCAAGACATTGGTTATAATATTATGTTTGCTGACTGGGAAAGGTTATGGACCACTGGAGTAAGGTTCACGGCATGTAATGCCTTGAAAGAAAATATTATGAAAATAATAATAATAATAATAATAAATTTTATTTATATCCCGCCCTCCCCAGCCGAAGCTGGGCTCAGGGCGGCTAACAACAATCAAATAACCAAATAGTTGAATAATCACACATTCTAAAATATTTCATTATAAAATTAATTAAAATCAAATTGATGGCAACCAAAATACTGTGCAGGTTGCCAGAGGAGGGAGTCAGGCTGCGCCCTGACCAAAGGCCTGGTGGAACAACTCTGTCTTGCAGGCCCTGCGGAAAGATGTCAAGTCCCGCAGGGCCCTAGTCTCTTGTGACAGAGCATTCCACCAGATTGGAGCCGCAGCCGAGAAGGCCCTGGCTCTAGTTGAGGCCAGCCTAACCTCTCTGAGGCCTGGGACCTTGAGGATGTTTTTATTTACAGACCGTAGGTTTCTCTGTGGGGCATACCAGGAGAGGCGGTCCCGTAGGTACGAGGGTCCTAGGCCGTATGATATATAGGTGGTACATGACCCCAGTCAAGCTTGCAAAAATATACCATTTGCCAGATAATAAGTGTTGGAAATGTAAAGAAACTGAGGGAACTTTTTTTCACCTTTGGTGGACATGCCCCAGGGTTAAGGCTTTCTGGGAAATGATCTATAATGAACTGAAAAAGGTATTTAAATATACCTTCCCTAAGAAACCAGAGGCCTTTCTTTTGGGCATTGTTGGCCAAATGGTGTTAAAGAAGGATACAGTGGTACCCCGCAAGACGAACACCTCGCAAGACGGAAAACCCGCTAGACGAAAAGGTTTTCCGTTTTGGAGGCGCTTCACAAAACGAATTTCCCTATGGGCTTGCGAAGAAAGCCCATAGGGAAATCTCCGGGGACCTCTTTTAAATGCTAGCGGTGGGGAGCATGGCCTTTCCCCCCCCCCTCCGGCCTTCAGAAGAGGTCCAGGAAGGCTGGTGGGGGCCGAAAGGCTTTGCTCCCCACCGCCAGCATTTTAAAAGCAGTCCGGGATAGCAGGGAAGCGCTTCCCGCTATCCCGGACGGCTTTTGAAGGCAGGAGAGGTCCGCGAAGCCTGGGCGCGCTGATCTCAGCGCGCGCAGGCTTCGGCATGCCGGCAACTCACCGCAAGCAGCGGCAGCGCTGCCGCTGCTTGCGGAGAGGTCCGCGAAGCCTTGGCCGGACAGCTTTTGAAGGCAGGCGGGGGGGGGGAGCAAAGACTTTCGCCCCCGCCAGCCTTCAGAAGAGGTCCTGGACCTCTTCTGAAGGAGGGCGGGGGGCAAATGTCTTTGTCCCCCCTGCCTGCCTCTCCCGGGAGGGCTTTTAAAGGCAGGCAGGGGGGACAAAGACTTTCGCCCCCCGCCAGCCTTCAGAAGAGGTCCAGGACCTCTTCTGAAGGCTGGCGGGGGGCAAAAGTCTTTGTCCCCCCTGCCTGCCTTCCCAGGGGCTTTTAAATCGCCCCGGACAGCGGAGAAGTCCTCCGCTGTCCCAGGCGATTTTAAAATGCCGCCCGCCAGCATTTTAAGATCGCCCGGACAGCGGAGAAGCCCTCCGCTGTCCCGGGGTTTTTTAAAATGCTGGGGGTGGGAAGAAAAGCCCTTGTCCCCCCCCCAGCCTTCAGAAGAGGTCGGGGGACAGACTGTCCCCGGACCTGGTCTGAAGTCGGTTTCCCTAGGAACGCATTAATTGATTTTCAATGCATTCCTATGGGAAACCGTGCATCGCAAGATGAAAAACTCGCAAGAAGAAAAAACTTGCGGAACGAATTAATTTCGTCTTGTGAGGCACCACTGTAGAACTTTTTTTATGTATGCAACAACAGCAGCAAGAATACTTATCGCAAAGCACTGGAAGACTCAAGATTTACCCACCTTGGAAGAATGGCAAATGCAACTGATAGACTATATGGAATTGGCAGAAATGACTGGCAGAATCCGAGACCTGGGAGAAGAGCTGGTGGAAGAGGACTGGAAGAAATTTAAAGAATATTTGCAAAAGCATTGTAAATTGTATGAATGTTAGAATGATGCGGGAGAGGAAGATAACATGGTATTAGTGGTATAGTTGAAAGGTGTATGTAAAAATGGTTGATAGAACAAATGTGAAGTCAGAACAATATTATGTCAAGTTTTTTTTTTTTTAAAAAAGGAAATAACGGGAAATAATTGGAGACATAATATAGGAAACGTATAGCTTGAAGTAAGATCTAAAAGAAGGTGAGGTATTGCTGAGTAAGATTTTGTAAAAAGGAACGCAGAAAAGGGAGATGTGAGGGAGTCAGGAAAGAGGGTTATGAGAACAACATATGAGAAATTGGACTCTTCCCACCGCTGCACATCAAGCTCGGCTTAATCAAGCAGTTCACCAAAGGCTCTGGACAAGGATGGTGACTGCTTCACTTGTGCCAGGATTGACCATGGAGAAGTTGAAAGCTGGCATCTTTGACGGTCCTCAGATCCGTCAGCTCATCAGAGATCCAGAGGTCAGAAACTCAATGAAGGAAATGGAACTGGAAGCGTGGAAGGCATTTGTTCTGGTGGTGAAGAACTTTCTAAGCAACAATAAGGTCAGAAACTATGCAGAACTTGTCAACAACATGCTGACTGCTTTCAGAAACCTGGGCTGCAACATGAGCGTCAAGATGCACTGCCTGTTTTCACATATGGACCGGTTTCCTGAGAACCTGGGTTCAATGAGTGACGAGCAGGGGGAGAGATTCCATCAGGACATGAAAGAGATGGAGACCAGGTATCAGGGTCGCTGGGACGCAGTCATGATGGCTGACTACTGTTGGACTCTGAAGAGAGACCTCCCTGCCGCTGAGCATTCCAGGAGTTCCAAGAAATGGAAGTTCAAGCCCTGAAGTTTGAAAAATGGTGAAGCAACATGCAATTTATGTGTACTTACCTTTATCAATGCCCACCATTCAGTTTACAGTAATCGATGTTTCTATCAGGTAATCAATATATGTTCTTGGAAAAACATTATTTTCTCTTAAAAACATATTTAGGATGATATGTGTTGACAAAAATCAGCTGATAATGCCACAAAATGTAATCGGTTTTGTCACAAGATCTGATTTTTTACAAATCAACATAGCACAACAACCTGACCTGATGGAGAGAAACGGATGCCATTTCCTGATTCAGCAGTGCAAAAAGACCCTAAATCAATTGTAGAAATGTAGACAACATTCAAAAGGTAAAAAATTGTTGCCCAGTGTATAATTTAACATCTTTTGGGGGCAATTCCAAACCTGTTATTCCAAGAAGAAAGGCCTCTGGTTTCTTTATAAATGTATATTTCAACATTTTTTTCAATTCATTATAAATCTTTTCCCAGAAGTCTTTCACCTTGGGGCAGGTCCACCACATATGATAGAAAGTACCTTCGTTTTCTTTACATTTCCAGCAATGGTTATCACAGTTATGATAAATCTTTGCTAATTTAACTGGGGTCGGATACCATCTATGCATCATGTTCATTATGTTTTCCTTTAGTACAGTACATGCAGTGAACTTGACCCCTTTCTTCCACAATCTTTCCCAATCCTCAAACATTATGTTATGTCCTACATGTCTTGCCCAGTCTATCATCACTGATTTAACTTGTTCATCCTTCGTATGCCACTCTAACAATGGGAAATGTAGTGTTTTCACACACAGCCCAATGTTGCAGGGGGCATTCTCTGGGTGTTTGGTGCTGCTTTGGAGTGAATCAGATGACATTGGACCTTTGGAGAAATCGTGACCCTGTGGGTTAGGGCACTGAAGCCTCATTTTGGGGGGGGGCGCCATAAAACGTGGGGTTTTCACTGCCATGGATCACAAAACGGCTGCTGTTTTGTGCAAAGCTGGTAGACTGAGAAACTAGTATTTTATTTTTATTTTTAAAAAGATAAACTAAAGGTGTGTGCTTACAGGTAAACAGATACCAGTGTGCATGCCCATTATGACCTCAGGCAAGAATCAAGAAAATACAGGTGGTCCCTCTTAACAGACATTCTGAACTGAACAGAACTGAAGGGAGGGGCTGGTTCTGGAGCAAAGCTGTTTAGATTGGGTTTGGGTGGATGCGAAGAGGATGCCTCCAACTTCTTGGGCTTTGCTTCTCAACTTATTCTGCCTTCTGGGACCCCCCAGCCCAAGACCAACCACCTCTTGGATAGGTGAGCATGCAGATATTTTGGAATGTGAGTGTGGGGCAGGATGACCGCGTATGAAAGCTCATTTGAGCACAAGTGCTGGCCCCCCTTTTCTCTCCCATGGAGGCCCTGAACTGGCCAGCTCCTGGTTCAGGGCCTCCAAGGGAGAGAAAAGGGAACCTCAGTTACTCTTTGCCTTCTGAGGACAATGTCTCCCTCCCAGAGCCCCAAGACTTACGGCTGCTGCTCTAACAGCCTCAGGACATCCAAGGGATCATGAGCAAAGCACACAAGCCCTGCCCGCCAGATGTGAAGCACTCTACGGAGAGAATTTGGGTTTTTTAACTGGCTGAACAGAGTTTCAGCCCTTGGGGAATTTGATTTCTTAAACATACACCTTCCCCTTCCTTGTGTCCCTGGGGAGAAAAGCCAATCCTGCTTTCTTCCTTTGGTAATTTAATCAGAGGAAATAACTCTTTCAGTGGTCTAATAGATTTGCTGAATCATGAATTCTGTACATGCACAGAGGCTATACCTCTTGAAACCCCAAAGATGGGCAAGATGGGGCATTGCTCTCCACCTGGCTCCACCGGATATTGCTGATGGCCAATGAAAGCCCAAGTAGGGATTCCTAGTGGGGGATGTTGCTGTGGTATAGTGGAGGAGCAGGGCCAGGAGGCTAACTTGGACACCTGAGAACACAAAAAAGCAGCAGCAAAACAACGACATGTTTCCTTTTAAATGGGCCTTCCTGCTGAGTGCAAAGCATAGATCCTCATTTTTTAAGGGAAAAGGGAGAGAAGGCTTCTCCCAAAGTGTTAGAAGGCCACAAATAATGTAACAATAGAACATAACAAATGTGCCGTTTCATGTGATACAGAATCCTATGTGCAAATCTGTTAGATTGAGAAATTTGTACTAAATAAGAAAAAAAAAATAAAGGTGTGTGCTTGCAGGTAAACAGATTGGAGATTTTCTGCAAGATCTTGTGAGATCTCATTGAAGTCTTGCAAGATGTCTAGGAGAGCAAAATATGCATTGAGATTTGGGAGAGATCTTGCATGCTCTTTCAGGGACCAAAGCCATCACTGTTGCAGCGCCAAAGGCAGGTGGCTAAGGGGTGGTGAGTGTCCCACGGGGCGAAATGGGATGTACCCCCCCTCAAGCTCAGGATTCCAGAACTAACAACTCACAGTTGGGAGGGACGGAAGGCAAGGACCCACAGCCCAGGTGGGGCTCGCTAGCTTGGGGAGGAGGTGTGTGATTCCTCAGCTGGAGTAGATGCAGGACAGTTGAGGCTCACATGCCTCATCACAGCAGAAGCTATAACTGGAAAGCTGTCCTGGCCAGGCCTGTGTCCTTTGGCTCCAGTTGGGAGTGAAATGGATGACGTCTGATTTTTGGCGAAATATTTTTTTTTAAAAAAATTATGATTTTCAAGTTTATACATTTCAATAATCTTGCAGTCATTTTAACATTTCAAAACTTGACTTCCTTCCCCCTCTTTCTGCAGTTCTTTAAATTGATTCTTCATATCTTATGCATATCCAAATTACCTCAATTTCTTCATTTATGCATCTGCTTTAAATATATAATCTTATTCAACTGCAGGTTATTCCAATAATCCTGCCAATGTTCTTATCTGTTTACAGTTTGTAACTATTCATTAAACCATTTCCATTCTTTAATAAAAAGTTTGTTCTCTTGCTCCTAGAAACGGTCAGCATGTGACAGAGGCCACATCCTGGGAACGGTTTGACTGGCCACCTAAACCAGGTGAGAGCAGCCAAGGAGTCTCAAATGCTCAGGAACTTCCCCTGTGTGCCAAGACGGGCTCCAGCAGATTGAGCGGACAAGACCAAGTGTGGGCCCAGTGGTCAAGAAGGTGGTTTCTGCAATGCTGTGGAGGGAAGTGAGGGGCAGATGGGGCTCATCCACCTATAAAGATAGCCCATCGAAGAGAAGGAAAACTCTGATCCTAATTTGCCTTGTGGGATATCTTTGGGAGCTGAAAAGGCTAAGGAGTAAACCCTACACAAATCTGGAGTGGAGTCCCTCAGGCGGTTGGATGGCGCCGTTTACAACCCCTTCTGACAACTCCTGCAGCCCAACTGGTGCCTAACTCTGCTTTCCTTGGAGACACATCTGCAAAGCCAAGAGAGGGAGTCTTGTCATCTGGGAAGCCCAGGACCTCCAGACACACTGCCCAGTCTTGCTCCCTGGAGAGGTCACTTTGGGACTGCTGACACCGTTGCTTGACTTTTGACCTCACCCCCGGAGGCGCACTCCATTGCTTCTCAAGACAGACAAATGCCAACATTAAAAAACTATTTGAAAGAATTTTATTTCATTCACAAAAGACAATCTGGCATGTGATTAGGACAGTGGTTTTCAGACAACGGGTGACACGTTTATTGATCCAGTTTGGAAGGCTCTGTCTTGTCTTCGCACATGCGCAGTTCCATCTAGGAGCAACAACAAGGGAAGGAGCCAAACTGTCGACTCCTGCAGCGAGACTCAGGATTTCCACTCATGCTCACAAACGTAGGAAGAAGCACCGCCTAGGATAAAAGGATGATCACAGAATAGCATGTTTGTAAAGGAACTTGATTAGAATAATAATGATGATGATGATTTTTATTTTATTTTTCTATTTGGGTTTGTGGGGAAGGGGGGGACTGGGTCTTGGTGGGGAGGGAGATCTGTGCTGGAGTTGCTGGCCTCACTGCTGTCGCTGCCCGGAAGAGAGAAGTAGAGAAAATATTTTTAATCTTTCCATTTATTATTCTGTTGACAACCCATCTTTCCTTCAAGGATCTCCAGGTGGCTTACGCTATTCTCCCTTTCTTTAATTATATTTACTTCCTCATTCCGTTTCTCTTCCAATATCTCTTCCTCCTCCTCCTCGGAGACCAGGGGGTGGATTTTAGGGGCACGACAGCAGGAGGCCAGCAGCTCGCACAGCCTGCCACACTGGCCATTCTCTCTTTCAACAGCCTTGGAGAACAACTGAGTAGGCATCTAGAGCGTCAACTGAACAGGCATGTGGATCAGCTAGTCACTGGGCACAGTCTATTCTTTTGGAGGGGGCTTTCCCCAGTTTCCATTTATAAGAAGTTTGAAAGGTTGCCTCTTTATAAAGTCTGTTTCCTTGTGACGAGAGACCACACTGGAGACTCAGTGTTTTTGAAATATATCAAGGTAAAGGGACTCCTGACCATTAGGTCCAGTCGTGGCCGACTCTGGGGTTGCAGCGCTCATCTCGCTTTATTGGTGGACCGGTCATGAACAGCTTCCGGGTCATGTGGCCAGCATGACTAAGCTGCTTCTGAACCAGAGCAGCGCACGGAAACGCCCTTTACCTTCCCGCCGGAGCATTACCTATTTATCTACTTGCCCTTTGACGTGCTTTCGAACTGCTAGGTTGGCAGGAGCAGGGACCGAGCAACGGGAGTTCACTCCGTCGTGGGGATTCGAACCGCCGACCTTCTGATAGGCAAGTCCTAGGCTCTGTGGTTTAACCCACAGCGCCACCCGCATCCCTATTATTTATTTATTTAGATACTTGGGTTTTGGGCGAAGGGAGAACTGGGTCTTGGAGCGGGGTAGAGCTGTACTGGAGCTGCTGGCCTCACTGCTATCACTGCCTGAAGAGAAATGAAGAGAAAAGATTCTTAATTTTTTCATTAATTATTACATTGGTGACCCATCTTTCCTGCAAGGATCTCCAGGTGGCTTGCGTTATTCTCCCTTCCTCCCTTCCTCATCCCATCCCTGAACTCTTCTTGAATGAGGGAGCTGCCTCCCCCCACCCTCAGTGATCCAGATTCTCTCTGGCCTCCCTGTTCCTCCTGAACAAAGATCAAGACTCACCATTGGCAGTAGCATCTGTGGTATCCATCCTCTGGTCCCTTGGCCTTACGTAGATCGTTCTCACCTTTACCCTTCTTTCCTTTCCATCCTTCATTACACTCACTGTGTCCTCCTCCTCACAGACCAGGGGATGGATTTTTGTGGCACGACAGCAGGAGACCAGCAGCTCACCCAGCCTTCTCAGACTGCAGAATCTAGGGAAGAAGAGGGAAAATAGTCAGGAAATGGGTTCTAGATGCTTCCTTGATACTCTTTATCTGGCAGATAAACCTACTTTCAGAAACCTCTCATGGCGATTGCAGCAAGCAGCTGAAACCAGAGAGGAGGGCATCTTGTCAAGAGACCCTCCAGAACTGGGAGATCCCTTTCTTGTGGTGATGCCCGCAAGGGAGAAGGCAAGCCATTTCCCTCAAAGGATCTAAGAGGGTCCTGAGGTCAATCTTTAAAAATTAATCTAACCATGATATGGTTCCTTATATATCTGAATCTTGAGGGATAGCAAATGAAGCAAAATGCAGGAAGAATAAGAGATCCTACGTATACACGAGATGAATAAATTTTCATTTTTCAGAAAACACAATTCACACCAACAACCTATTTTCTTTGAACTATCCTCAAATAGTTGCTCTTCCCAAAGTTGTCAGCCAAGTCAGTCAGCCGGAGAACGTGTCACTATGGCGCCCAGAACACCGTCACTTTAGCTACCTGGCTTTACAAGGGACATGGCTCCCTTTAATATTCATTTTTAAAAATATATATCTTAGTGGGTTAAGCAGCTTTGTTATGTTTATTTTAAAAAGTTCGATACCTCTTCCTTTTCATGTAGCACAGTGATTTAGGCATTCTACTTACGCTTTAGATGAAGAAAGTCAATTCGTTGCGCTAAAAAACATGTTTGCTTCCTCAAAATCTTCCTCCTCTCGTCTGAACTATCCTCAAATAGTTTCTCATCCAAAAGTCCTCATCCCATCCCTGAATTCTTCTTGAATGAGGGAGCTGCCTCCCCGCTCCCCAGCCAGCGGGATTTTCTCTGGCCTCCCTGTTCCTGATGAACAAAGATCAACACTCCCCATCTAAATTGGTATCAGTGGCATCCATCCCCTGGTCACTTGGTCTTACATAAATTATTTTCACCTTCACTAAAGATTCCTTCTGATCTTCATAACCATCACTTCATCCTCCCATTTCTCTTCCAATATCTCTTCCTCCTCCTCCTCCTCACAGACCAGGGGATGGATCTTTGGCACGTGACAGCAGGAGACCAGCAGCTCACGCAGCCAATCTTTATAAACTAATTTAACCATGACATGGTTCCCTAGGTTTCTGAATCTTGAGGGATAGTAAAAGAAACAGAATGCAGAAGGAATTAGGAATCCTACTTATACTTTAGATGAAGAAAGTCTCTTCGTTACACCAGAAAACGTATTTCCTTTCTCACAAACCACCTCCTCCTTCTCCTAGACCACGCTACGCCATCTTTGCCATCTTTATAGGTTAGTGTTTAATATAAGTTCAATATTAAAAGTGTTGCCTTCTCTTTTACCTTTGTTTTCCAGTAACTTCCACTCTTTTACCACAAACAGCGCTGACAATCCAAGTCTTTTAACTCAGTCTCTTTCGCTGGGCTCACGCCACTTCAAAGTAAAAAACAAGTTAAGTCCTTGAATTCCGCTTCTTTTAATGGGCTAGTACTCCTGCTGCAGAGTGAAATTTGAATCTGTCTTCCTTTTCTTACTGGTACTTGTTAGAGAAATCTTTGCTTATGGTTACGTATAATGAGAAAGATTTCCAATATGTTTAAGATAAAATCTCCCGTTCTTTATTCTTTATGTGCTAGCCTTTCGGGTCTGTTTCTGAGCAGTTCAGTTTGTATAAATAAGTCTCACAGACCCTCTTCTCCTCAAGCTCTCCTTGTTAGCTGCCATTCTTACCGTTTGGGACTTTGAGGCTTGCTGCTGAGGATTGCTCGTGTCCTTGCGTCTAGGTACTCTCTGTCGGCTCACCTCCTGGTTAGGACGTGGGCTTCGAAGGGTTCCTTTTTTGACGCTGCCGGACAATGTCAGCCCTGGGCCATGCCCAGAGCCTTTTTGGGGGTCGTGTGGCCTCCGCGTTGCCCCCCAAAGTTCCCTCTAACAGCTGCTAGGCACGGAGAACCCGCGAAGCACATCCACAACGGAGGGTGGAAAAACCAGAAGCCCTTACATACCAGGTTTGGGAGGGGGATTTCGTCTGCGATAGGCTTTTTCCGTAGGGACACGGGTGGCCACAGAGCCTAGGGCTTGCTGATCAGAAGGTCGGCAGTTCGAATCCCCGCGACGGGGTGAGCTCCCGCTGCTCGGTCCCAGCACCTGCCACCCTAGCAGTTCGAAAGCACAAAGTGGAAGTAGATAAATACCATATTTTTCGCTCTATAGGACACAATTTCCCCCCTCCAAAAATTAAGGGGAAATGATCAAAGCAGCAGAAATAAGAGATGATTGGATCCCTTTAAGAGCTCAAAGCATGGGTACCCCCAACAAAAATTTAAAATTCGGTTTTGTAATTTGGAACTAATGTGTTTTTATTGGTTTGCTAATAAAAAATATTTTATAAAAAAAAACAAAAATTAAGGGAAAAATTGTGTGCGCCCTATGGAGTGAATGCAGGCTGCGCAGCTAAGCCCAAAGCCAGAACATGGAGAAGGAGCGCTGCGCAGCGCTCCGTCTCACTGTTCTAGCTTGGGGATGGCTGCGCAAAGCCTCCGCAGGACAGCGGGGTGCCTTCACCCCGCTGCTCTGCAGAGGCTTCAAAGGCTGCACTCCGTTGGCTTCAGGCAGCTATCCGCAAGCTTTCGGAGCGCAGCAGGAGTTCCCGCTGTACTTCGAAGGCTTGCGGATAGCCGCCTGAAGTCACCTAGCAGTTCGAAAGTGGAAGTAGATAAATACCGTATTTTTCACTCTATAGGACGCACTTTTCCCCCTCCCAAAATTAAGGGGAAATGATCAAAGCAGCAGAAATAAGAGATGATTGGATCCCTTTCTGAGCTCGAAGCATGGGTACCCCCAACCAAAATTTAAAATTCGGTTTTGTAATTTGGAACTAATGTGATTTGATTGGTTTGCTAATAAAAATTATTTTATTAAAAAAAAATCAATTAAGGGGAAATGTGTGTGCGTCCTATGGAGTGAATGCAGGCTGCGCAGCTAAGCCCAAAGCCAGAGCAGGGAGAAGGAGCGCTCCGCAGCGCTCCGTCTCGCTGTTCTAGATTGGGGTTAGCTGCGCAAAGCCTCCGCAGGGCAGTGGGGTGAAGGCACCCTGCCGCCCTGCGGAGGCTTCAAAGGCCGTCCCCGAAGCCAGAACAGTGAAGCGGAGCACTGCGCGGCGCTCCGTCTCACTGTTCTAGCTTGGGGATGGCTGCACAAAGCCTCCGCAGGGCAGCGGGGTGCCTTCACCCCGCTGCTCTGCGGAGGCTTCAAAGGCTGCGCTCTGGGGGCTTCAGGCAGCTATCCGCAAGCCTTCCAAGCACAGCAGGAGTTCCCGCTGCACTCAGAAGGCTTGCGGATAGCCGCCTGAAGCCTGGAGAGCGAGAGGGGTCGGTGCACACCGATCCCTCTCGCTCTCCAGGCTACGCTTCGCTGGAGAGGCACTGCACAGTTTTCCCTCTCTGCGCAGCGCCCCTTCAGCGAAGCGGGAGGAGAAATGGAAGGGGCTCCGTTTCTCCTGCCGCTTCACTGAAGGGACACTGAGCAGAGAGGGAGAGAATTCCCCCCCCCCCCGTTCTCCCCCTCCTATGATCCGGTGCGTCTTATGGTCCGGTGCGTCCTATAGAGCGAAAAATATGGTAGGTGCCTTTCTGTCAGGAAGGTAAACAGCCTTTCCGTGCACTGCTCTGCTTTTGCCAGAAGCGGCTTCGTCATCCTGGCCACATGACCCGGAAGCTGCACGCCGGCTCCCTTAGCCTATAGAGCGAGATGAGCGCGCAACCCTAGAGTCGTCCGCGACTGGACCTAACGGTCAGGGGTACCTGTACCTTTACCTAGGCTTTTTCCAGATCTGCCTTACTGCCCTATGTTTCTAAATCTTGAGGGAGAGCAAAAGAAGCAGAATGCAGAAAGAATTAGACATCCTACTTACACTCAAGAAGAAGAAATCTTTATTTTGCCGGAAAACATCATTACTTCTCACAAACCACCTCCTTTCTCCTGAACTATCCTCAAATAGTTGCTCTTCCCAAAGTCCTCAGCCAAGTCACTCAGCAGGGGGACGTGTCACAATGGAGGCCCTGACCCTGTTGCTTTAGCTACCTTGCTTAACAATGTGAATTGTTCCCCTTAACATTAATTTTTCAAATAGATCTTCCCGTGGGTTTTTATTTTATTTATTTAGGAAGGATCTAGAGCTGGCTTCATCCAGCACGGTGCATTTCTCGACAGGACAGGAAACACCTTGCAAACACACACTTTTCAACATGGCGGTGTCACCAAGGAAAAACACTCCTGGCCTAGACTATGGCTGCTGTTTCTCAATTCATAGTAAAAAATGACCCTTCTCAACATCCTGTAATAATCTGTCCAGTATTAGGATGGACAGGAGCAGGACTTCACCCTTAGACCTCCTCATCCCCCTGTTTCTTTCTGTTTCTGCCCAGTGTCTTCTGCCAATCAACAGCTTTCCTTAGCTTGCAAGGAAGTGAAATGTTATGAGTTACTTGGTGCCAGACTCCCCTTTGCCATGAGTTTCTGGGTGCCAGGCACTGAACCCCTGGACACTGAACATCGGGGGAATTGATCTAAGCTGTACCCCAAGCACTACATTTGATTGTTGGTTATTAAAAACTGATTGAAACCATTTTATTTCATTCACAAAAGAAATTTTGACATGTGATTATGATAACAGTTTATATAATAAAGGTGACACGTTTATTGATCCTTTTTGTAAGTTATTATTTGTCTACTTTAATGTATTTTTTATATATATTAATCAGTAAGGGGGTGGGGTGGGAAGCAGTTTTGCATATGAAACTGGTGGATGGCTGTCATTAATCCAGATCAATTTCATAGAATCATAGAAACTTATAGCTGGAAGGGACACCAAGGGTCATCTAGTCCAACCCCCTGGGATGCAGCAATCTCAGCAAAAGCATCCATGGCAGACGGCCACCCAACCTCTGCTTGGAAACCTCCAAGGAAGGAGAGTCCACCACCTCTCATGGGAATCTGTTCCAATGCCAAACAGCCCTTACTGTCAGAAAGTTTTTATGAATGTTTAGTTGGAATCTCCTTTCTTATAACTTGAATCCATGGGTTCGAGTCCTACCATCTAGAGCAGGAGAAAACAAGCTTGTTCCCTCTTCCATGTGACAGCCCTTAAGATATTTGAAGATGGCTGGCAGATCTCCTCTCAGTTTCCTCTTTTCCAGGCCAAACCTACCCAGCTCCTTCAAGTGTTTCTCTTCAATCTTAGTTTCCAGACCCTTGGTTGTCTTGGTTGCCCTCCTCTGCACACATTCCAGCTTGTCAACATCCTTCTTCAATGATGGTGCCCAGAACTGGACACAAGACTCCAGGGGTGGCCTGACCAAGGTAGGAGAGAGTAGGACTTGGATTTTGTTTCATCAGGACCCTGGACTTCCATAGATGCAATCTAGAACAGCGTTACCATTTTCTGCTGCTGCACATTCCTTGTGGCTGAGGCTCAGGGTAACGCCCCCGGGACCTTTCAGTTCATGGTGTCCATGGAGGCGCAGGTCAATTCTGTGTCCAGGGCAGCTGTTGACCAGCTTCATCTAGTACGCAGGCTGAGACCCTATCTGCCTGCGGATTGCCTCGCCAGAGTGGTGCATGCTCTGGTTATCTCCCGCTTGGACTACTGCAATGCGCTCTACGTGGGGCTACCTTTGAAGGTGACCCAGAAACTACAACTAATCCAGAATGCAGCAGCTAGACTGGTGACTGGGAGTGGCCCCCAAGACCTACATTGGCTCTCAGTATGTTTCCGGGCACAATTCAAAGTGTTGGTGCTGACCTTTAAAGCCCTAAACGGCCTCAAAGGCCCAGTATACCTGAAGGAGCGCCTCCACCCCCATCATTCTGCCTGGACACTGAGGTCCAGCGCTGAGGGCCTTTTGGCGGTTCCCTCCCTACGAGAAGCCAAGTTACAGGGTAGTGGTGCCTGCCCTGTGGAACCCCCTCCCACCAGATGTCAGAGAGATAAACAGCTACCTGACATTTAGAAGACATCTGAAGGCAGCCCTGTTCTGGGAAGCTTTGAATGTTTGACAGACTATTTTATTTTAATATTTTGTTGGAAGCCGCCCAGAGTGGCTGGGTATAAATAATAAATTATTATTATTATTATTATTATTATTATTATTATTATTATTATTATTATTATTATTATTTATGACGATGACTGTGAGGTGTTACACGTCATTAACTTCAAGCCACACTGCCATGCCTTTGAAGACACAAACCACCCCAGCTTTTCAGAGCTGGCTATCATGGCTTCTTTAATCTTTGTGTATTGCTCCACCATGTGGCTGAATCATACAAAGCACTGACTTTTACATATCTCTTGACCTCTAATTGCAAGAAGATCTCGTTAACTTGGATTATAATCTTTATAATTTGGAGTTGTGGAGCAGGTCCTCGAGAGTGGGGGGGGGGGGCTCCCACCATTCCTCCTCAGTCCAGCCCCTGACAACCATGTGGGTTACGGCGTCGAGGGCTCATTTTGTGGGGCGATGTGAAACGTAGTGTTTTCACTCCCAAACATTGCAGGGGGCATTGTCTGGGTGTTTGGCGCCGCTTTGGAGTGAATTGGACAACGTCTGACTTTTGGAGAAATTGGGATCCCGTGAGTTACGGCGCCGAAGGCTCATTTTTTGGGGTGCCATGAAATGTGGGGTTTTCACTGCCAAACATTTCAGGGGGTCTTTAGCAGGTGTTTGCTGTTGCTTTGTTGTGAATCCTAAGACATCGGGTTTTCAGCGAAATCGTGGCCACCATATCTATCCTGACAGATGATTTGGCCTGTCACCCTTGTGTGGAAGTAAAGGATGAGATTCCCCTACTACTCCGCCTGGGGTCTCCAATGTGGTGCACCCAGCCTCCACTCACACTATTCCTATGCTGGGGAATTTGGGGGTGGTTTGTGGGGATGTTATGTACTGAGTTGAATAGGATCCAAAATGCTAGGAAAGCAGTGTTTAATGTCTGGACAAGATATAAAGATTTATTGGAAAATAAGACCCCAAGGTGGCTGTCACCAATGGAAGCTAAGGCTCAGAAAAGACTTAATATGGAGGCCGAATGGCCAAAATATTGGGAGATACTAGAGAATGATGGAGACTCTTGGAGAATGCAGAGTTTTGAGAGGTTAAAAGACAAAGTGCGAGATTGGTTACATTATCGTCACATTAGGGAGGTCTTTAATGAGGACAAAAAAATAGGGTTCCAGGTGGATAAATCGAAATTAGAAACTGAATTGTTAGAACCGAAAGTCAAGGTATTGTCAAGAATGTATAACTTGCTGTTAAAATGGAACACTCAAGATGAAACGGTTAAATCAGCTATGATAAAGTGGGCTCAAGACATTGGTTATAATATTATGTTTGCTGACTGGGAAAGGTTATGGACCACTGGAGTAAGGTTCACGGCATGTAATGCCTTGAAAGAAAATAGTATGAAAATAATAATAATAATAATAAATTTTATTTATATCCCGCCCTCCCCAGCCGAAGCTGGGCTCAGGGCGGCTAACAACAATCAAATAACCAAATAGTTGAATAATCACACATTCTAAAATATTTCATTATAAAATTAATTAAAATCAAATTGATGGCAACCAAAATACTGTGCAGGTTGCCAGAGGAGGGAGTCAGGCTGCGCCCTGACCAAAGGCCTGGTGGAACAACTCTGTCTTGCAGGCCCTGCGGAAAGATGTCAAGTCCCGCAGGGCCCTAGTCTCTTGTGACAGAGCATTCCACCAGATTGGAGCCGCAGCCGAGAAGGCCCTGGCTCTAGTTGAGGCCAGCCTAACCTCTCTGAGGCCTGGGACCTTGAGGATGTTTTTATTTACAGACCGTAGGTTTCTCTGTGGGGCATACCAGGAGAGGCGGTCCCGTAGGTACGAGGGTCCTAGGCCGTATGATATATAGGTGGTACATGACCCCAGTCAAGCTTGCAAAAATATACCATTTGCCAGATAATAAGTGTTGGAAATGTAAAGAAACTGAGGGAACTTTTTTTCACCTTTGGTGGACATGCCCCAGGGTTAAGGCTTTCTGGGAAATGATCTATAATGAACTGAAAAAGGTATTTAAATATACCTTCCCTAAGAAACCAGAGGCCTTTCTTTTGGGCATTGTTGGCCAAATGGTGTTAAAGAAGGATACAGTGGTACCCCGCAAGACGAACACCTCGCAAGACGGAAAACCCGCTAGACGAAAAGGTTTTCCGTTTTGGAGGCGCTTCACAAAACGAATTTCCCTATGGGCTTGCGAAGAAAGCCCATAGGGAAATCTCCGGGGACCTCTTTTAAATGCTAGCGGTGGGGAGCATGGCCTTTCCCCCCCCCTCCGGCCTTCAGAAGAGGTCCAGGAAGGCTGGTGGGGGCCGAAAGGCTTTGCTCCCCACCGCCAGCATTTTAAAAGCAGTCCGGGATAGCAGGGAAGCGCTTCCCGCTATCCCGGACGGCTTTTGAAGGCAGGAGAGGTCCGCGAAGCCTGGGCGCGCTGATCTCAGCGCGCGCAGGCTTCGGCATGCCGGCAACTCACCGCAAGCAGCGGCAGCGCTGCCGCTGCTTGCGGAGAGGTCCGCGAAGCCTTGGCCGGACAGCTTTTGAAGGCAGGCGGGGGGGGGGGGAGCAAAGACTTTCGCCCCCGCCAGCCTTCAGAAGAGGTCCTGGACCTCTTCTGAAGGAGGGCGGGGGGCAAATGTCTTTGTCCCCCCTGCCTGCCTCTCCCGGGAGGGCTTTTAAAGGCAGGCAGGGGGGACAAAGACTTTCGCCCCCCGCCAGCCTTCAGAAGAGGTCCAGGACCTCTTCTGAAGGCTGGCGGGGGGCAAAAGTCTTTGTCCCCCCTGCCTGCCTTCCCAGGGGCTTTTAAATCGCCCCGGACAGCGGAGAAGTCCTCCGCTGTCCCGGGCGATTTTAAAATGCCGCCCGCCAGCATTTTAAGATCGCCCGGACAGCGGAGAAGCCCTCCGCTGTCCCGGGGTTTTTTAAAATGCTGGGGGTGGGAAGAAAAGCCCTTGTCCCCCCACCCCCAGCCTTCAGAAGAGGTCGGGGGACAGACTGTCCCCGGACCTGGTCTGAAGTCGGTTTCCCTAGGAACGCATTACCGTATTTTTCTCTCTATTACACGCAGATTTTTTCTCCTAAAAAGGAAGGGGAAATGTCTGTGCGTGTTATGGAGCGAATGTGGGGGGTCCCTGGAGCCGATTAGGGGAGCGCAGGAACAAAAATCAGCAAAAATCAATCGTGCGTTGTGTCGGAGAGGGAAACCTGAAAAGAGGAAGTTGCCTCAGGGTCTTACTGCCCACCCTCCTCTGTTTCGTTGCTGTGTTTGCTCAAACGGAACAAAGAGCAGGCAAATCCCCTCCCCTCCAGGCAAGCAGAGGGGAAAGCAGAGGTCTTTCCTTCTAATCCTCTCTGTGCTCCTCACAGGCAGCCAGAAAACATGCAGGAGGAGAGAGAAAGCTGGCTTCGGTTTGTGGAAACTTTTGCCTTTCTTTCCTCCCTCCAGTAAAATCCCTCTCCTGCTTTCTTAGCCAGCTGCTTCTGTGCACACCGCTCTCTTGTCCCTTCTGTGTTTTTCCTTCACTCCCCACTTAAAATGTAGTTACAAAGCATGGATCCACATGGATCCTCAGGATCTTTGCATTGGGCCACCCCAAATTCACCATCAGATCACATAGCAGCCTGCCCCCCTAAAATCACACACCCACTGTTGCCTGGGGCTGCAATGGTGCAAAAATGTGGTTAAAAAGCATGGATCCACATGGATCCTCAGGATCTTTGCATTGGGCCACCCCAAATTCACCATCAGATCACATAGCAGCCTGCCCCCCAAAAATCACACACCCACTGTTGCCTGGGGCTGCAATGGTGCAAAAATGTGGTTAAAAAGCATGGATCCACATGGATCCTCAGGATCTTTGCATTGGGCCACCCCAAATTCACCATCAGATCACATAGCAGCCTGCCCCCCAAAAATCACACACCCACTGTTGCCTGGGGCTGCAATGGTGCAAAAACGTGGTTAAAAAGCATGGATCCACATCGATCCTCAGGATCTTTGCATTGGGCCACCCCAAATTCACCATCAGATCACATAGCAGCCTGCCCCCCAAAAATCACACACCCACTGTTGCCTGGGGCTGCAATGGTGCAAAAATGTGGTTAAAAAGCATGGATCCACATGGATCCTCAGGATCTTTGCATTGGGCCACCCCAAATTCACCATCAGATCACATAGCAGCCTGCCCCCCAAAAATCACACACCCACTGTTGCCTGGGGCTGCAATGGTGCAAAAATGTGGTTAAAAAGCATGGATCCACATGGATCCTCAGGATCTTTGCATTGGGCCACCCCAAATTCACCATCAGATCACATAGCAGCCTGCCCCCCAAAAATCACACACCCACTGTTGCCTGGGGCTGCAATGGTGCAAAAACGTGGTTAAAAAGCATGGATCCACATGGATCCTCAGGATCTTTGCATTCAGCTACCCCAAATTCACCATCAGATCACATGTCTGTGGCCACAGCATGAAGCACAAAAATGATACATCCACTGTTTCATTCAGAATTTTTTTCCTTGTTTTCCTCCTCTAAAAACGATGTGCGTGTTATGGTCAGGTGCGTGTTATAGAGCGAAAAATACGGTAATTGATTTTCAATGCATTCCTATGGGAAACCGTGCATCGCAAGATGAAAAACTCGCAAGAAGAAAAAACTTGCGGAACGAATTAATTTCGTCTTGTGAGGCACCACTGTAGAACTTTTTTTATGTATGCAACAACAGCAGCAAGAATACTTATCGCAAAGCACTGGAAGACTCAAGATTTACCCACCTTGGAAGAATGGCAAATGCAACTGATAGACTATATGGAATTGGCAGAAATGACTGGCAGAATCCGAGACCTGGGAGAAGAGCTGGTGGAAGAGGACTGGAAGAAATTTAAAGAATATTTGCAAAAGCATTGTAAATTGTATGAATGTTAGAATGATGCGGGAGAGGAAGATAACATGGTATTAGTGGTATAGTTGAAAGGTGTATGTAAAAATGGTTGATAGAACAAATGTGAAGTCAGAACAATATTATGTCAAGTTTTTTTTTTTTAAAAAAGGAAATAACGGGAAATAATTGGAGACATAATATAGGAAACGTATAGCTTGAAGTAAGATCTAAAAGAAGGTGAGGTATTGCTGAGTAAGATTTTGTAAAAAGGAACGCAGAAAAGGGAGATGTGAGGGAGTCAGGAAAGAGGGTTATGAGAACAACATATGAGAAATTGGACTCTTCCCACCGCTGCACATCAAGCTCGGCTTAATCAAGCAGTTCACCAAAGGCTCTGGACAAGGATGGTGACTGCTTCACTTGTGCCAGGATTGACCATGGAGAAGTTGAAAGCTGGCATGTTTGGCGGTCCTCAGATCCGTCAGCTCATCAGAGATCCAGAGGTCAGAAACTCAATGAAGGAAATGGAACTGGAAGCGTGGAAGGCATTTGTTCTGGTGGTGAAGAACTTTCTAAGCAACAATAAGGTCAGAAACTATGCAGAACTTGTCAACAACATGCTGACTGCTTTCAGAAACCTGGGCTGCAACATGAGCGTCAAGATGCACTACCTATTTTCACATATGGACCGGTTTCCTGAGAACCTGGGTTCAATGAGTGACGAGCAGGGGGAGAGATTCCATCAGGACATGAAAGAGATGGAGACCAGGTATCAGGGTCGCTGGGACGCAGTCATGATGGCTGACTACTGTTGGACTCTGAAGAGAGACCTCCCTGCCGCTGAGCATTCCAGGAGTTCCAAGAAATGGAAGTTCAAGCCCTGAAGTTTGAAAAATGGTGAAGCAACATGCAATTTATGTGTACTTACCTTTATCAATGCCCACCATTCAGTTTACAGTAATCGATGTTTCTATCAGGTAATCAATATATGTTCTTGGAAAAACATTATTTTCTCTTAAAAACATATTTAGGATGATATGTGTTGACAAAAATCAGCTGATAATGCCACAAAATGTAATCGGTTTTGTCACAAGATCTGATTTTTTACAAATCAACATAGCACAACAACCTGACCTGATGGAGAGAAACGGATGCCATTTCCTGATTCAGCAGTGCAAAAAGACCCTAAATCAATTGTAGAAATCTAGACAACATTCAAAAGGTAAAAAATTGTTGCCCAGTGTATAATTTAACATCTTTTGGGGGCAATTCCAAACCTGTTATTCCAAGAAGAAAGGCCTCTGGTTTCTTTATAAATGTATATTTCAACATTTTTTTCAATTCATTATAAATCTTTTCCCAGAAGTCTTTCACCTTGGGGCAGGTCCACCACATATGATAGAAAGTACCTTCGTTTTCTTTACATTTCCAGCAATGGTTATCACAGTTATGATAAATCTTTGCTAATTTAACTGGGGTCGGATACCATCTATACATCATTTTCATTATGTTTTCCTTTAGTACAGTACATGCAGTGAACTTGACCCCTTTCTTCCACAATCATTCCCAATCCTCAAACATTATGTTATGTCCTACATGTCTTGCCCAGTCTATCATCACTGATTTAACTTGTTCATCCTTCGTATGCCACTCTAACAATGGGAAATGTAGTGTTTTCACACACAGCCCAATGTTGCAGGGGGCATTCTCTGGGTGTTTGGTGCTGCTTTGGAGTGAATCAGATGACATTGGACCTTTGGAGAAATCGTGACCCTGTGGGTTAGGGCACTGAAGCCTCATTTTTTTTGGGGGGGTGCCATAAAACGTGGGGTTTTCACTGCCATGGATCACAAAACGGCTGCTGTTTTGTGCAAAGCTGGTAGACTGAGAAACTAGTATTTTATTTTTATTTTTAAAAAGATAAACTAAAGGTGTGTGCTTACAGGTAAACAGATACCAGTGTGCATGCCCATTATGACCTCAGGCAAGAATCAAGAAAATACAGGTGGTCCCTCTTAACAGACATTCTGAACTGAACAGAACTGAAGGGAGGGGCTGGTTCTGGAGCAAAGCTGTTTAGATTGGGTTTGGGTGGATGCGAAGAGGATGCCTCCAACTTCTTGGGCTTTGCTTCTCAACTTATTCTGCCTTCTGGGACCCCCCAGCCCAAGACCAACCACCTCTTGGATAGGTGAGCATGCAGATATTTTGGAATGTGAGTGTGGGGCAGGATGACCGCGTATGAAAGCTCATTTGAGCACAAGTGCTGGCCCCCCTTTTCTCTCCCATGGAGGCCCTGAACTGGCCAGCTCCTGGTTCAGGGCCTCCAAGGGAGAGAAAAGGGAACCTCAGTTACTCTTTGCCTTCTGAGGACAATGTCTCCCTCCCAGAGCCCCAAGACTTACGGCTGCTGCTCTAACAGCCTCAGGACATCCAAGGGATCATGAGCAAAGCACACAAGCCCTGCCCGCCAGATGTGAAGCACTCTACGGAGAGAATTTGGGTTTTTTAACTGGCTGAACAGAGTTTCAGCCCTTGGGAAATTTCATTTCTTAAACATACACCTTCCCCTTCCTTGTGTCCCTGGGGAGAAAAGCCAATCCTGCTTTCTTCCTTTGGTAATTTAATCAGAGGAAATAACTCTTTCAGTGGTCTAATAGATTTGCTGAATCATGAATTCTGTACATGCACAGAGGCTATACCTCTTGAAACCCCAAAGATGGGCAAGATGGGGCATTGCTCTCCACCTGGCTCCACCGGATATTGCTGATGGCCAATGAAAGCCCAAGTAGGGATTCCTAGTGGGGGATGTTGCTGTGGTATAGTGGAGGAGCAGGGCCAGGAGGCTAACTTGGACACCTGAGAACACAAAAAAGCAGCAGCAAAACAACGACATGTTTCCTTTTAAATGGGCCTTCCTGCTGAGTGCAAAGCATAGATCCTCATTTTTTAAGGGAAAAGGGAGAGAAGGCTTCTCCCAAAGTGTTAGAAGGCCACAAATAATGTAACAATAGAACATAACAAATGTGCCGTTTCATGTGATACAGAATCCTATGTGCAAATCTGTTAGATTGAGAAATTTGTACTAAATAAGAAAAAAAAAATAAAGGTGTGTGCTTGCAGGTAAACAGATTGGAGATTTTCTGCAAGATCTTGTGAGATCTCATTGAAGTCTTGCAAGATGTCTAGGAGAGCAAAATATGCATTGAGATTTGGGAGAGATCTTGCATGCTCTTTCAGGGACCAAAGCCATCACTGTTGCAGCGCCAAAGGCAGGTGGCTAAGGGGTGGTGAGTGTCCCACGGGGCGAAATGGGATGTACCCCCCCTCAAGCTCAGGATTCCAGAACTAACAACTGTCAGTTGGGAGGGACGGAAGGCAAGGACCCACAGCCCAGGTGGGGCTCGCTAGCTTGGGGAGGAGGTGTGTGATTCCTCAGCTGGAGTAGATGCAGGACAGTTGAGGCTCACATGCCTCATCACCGCAGAAGCTATAACTGGAAAGCTGTCCTGGCCAGGCCTGTGTCCTTTGGCTCCAGTTGGGAGTGAAACGGATGATGTCTGATTTTTGGCGAAATATATTTTTTTTAAAATTATCATTTTCAAGTTTATACATTTCAATAATTTTGCAGTCATTTTAACATTTCAAAACTTGACTTCCTTCCCCCTCTTTCTGCAGGTGGCTAAGGGGTGGTGAGTGTCCCACGGGGCGAAATGGGATGTACCCCCCCTCAAGCTCAGGATTCCAGAACTAACAACTGTCAGTTGGGAAGGACGGAAGGCAAGGACCCACAGCCCAGGTGGGGCTCGCTAGCTTGGGGAGGAGGTGTGTGCATAGGCGCCGACTCCATGGGGCCTGAGGGGGCCCGAGCCCCCTCAAAAATTTTATTGGGGGGGCTCCGGCCCCCCCAATAATTTAAGAAAATTATTGGGCGCACGCAGCGGAAACGACATCCGCCGATGACGTCACCCGGGCCTTGCGGAAAAGGCGCTGCGGGAGTCGCCGCCGCCGCGGCGGGGCCGCTCCAGAAGGGTGAGTGGCGAGGGCGGGACGGGGCCGTGCGCTCCTTTCCTCGGCTGCCCTCGTCGCACGCCTTGGCTCCCGTGGCCGGCGAGGGGAGCCCGGGCCGCGCGCGGCTGCTGCTGCCGCCGCCGCCTCTCCTGGGGGTGCCGCCTCCCCGGGCGGGAACGCTGCGGGTGCGCGAGGGAGGAGGGCGGCCCCCGGGGGCTGGGAGAGCCGGGCTGCCGTGGCCGAGAGGACTGCTCTGCCGGGCGCTGCTGACATTGGAACTTAGAAAACTTCCCGGGGCAGGACCCCGGTATGGGCTTCCCCAATAATTTTTATAAGTCGGCGCCCCTGGGTGTGTGATTCCTCAGCTGGAGTAGATGCAGGACAGTTGAGGCTCACATGCCTCATCACCGCAGAAGCTATAACTGGAAAGCTGTCCTGGCCAGGCCTGTGTCCTTTGGCTCCAGTTGTGAGCGAGACGGATGACGTCTGATTTTTGGCGAAATATTTTTTTTTTAAAAAATTATGATTTTCAAGTTTATACATTTCAATAATTTTGCAGTCATTTTAACATTTCAAAACTTGACTTCCTTCCCCCTCTTTCTGCAGTTCTTTAAATTGATTCTTCATATCTTATGCATATCCAAATTACCTCAATTTCTTCATTTATGCATCTGCTTTAAATATATAATCTTATTCAACTGCAGGTTATTCCAATAATCCTGCCAATGTTCTTATCTGTTTACAGTTTGTAACTATTCATTAAACCATTTCCATTCTTTAATAAAAAGTTTGTTCTCTTGCTCCTAGAAACGGTCAGCATGTGACAGAGGCCACATCCTGGGAACGGTTTGACTGGCCACCTAAACCAGGTGAGAGCAGCCAAGGAGTCTCAAATGCTCAGGAACTTCCCCTGTGTGCAAAGACAGGCTCCAGCAGATTGAGCGGACAAGACCAAGCGTGGGCCCAGTGGTCAAGAAGGTGGTTTCTGCAATGCTGTGGATGGAAGTGAGGGGCAGATGGGGCTCATCCACCTATAAAGATAGCCCATCGAAGAGAAGGAAAACTCTGATCCTAATTTGCCTTGTGGGATATCTTTGGGAGCTGAAAAGGCTAAGGAGTAAACCCTACACAAATCTGGAGTGGAGTCCCTCAGGCGGTTGGATGGCGCCGTTTACAACCCCTTCTGACAACTCCTGCAGCCCAACTGGTGCCTAACTCTGCTTTCCTTGGAGACACATCTGCAAAGCCAAGAGAGGGAGTCTTGTCATCTGGGAAGCCCAGGACCTCCAGACACACTGCCCAGTCTTGCTCCCTGGAGAGGTCACTTTGGGACTGCTGACACCGTTGCTTGACTTTTGACCTCACCCCCGGAGGCGCACTCCATTGCTTCTCAAGACAGACAAATGACAACATTAAAAAACTATTTGAAAGAATTTTATTTCATTCACAAAAGACAATCTGGCATGTGATTAGGACAGTGGTTTTCAGACAACGGGTGACACGTTTATTGATCCAGTTTGGAAGGCTCTGTCTTGTCTTTGCACATGCGCAGTTCCATCTAGGAGCACCAACAAGGGAAGGAGCCAAACTGTCGACTCCTGCAGCGAGACTCAGGATTTCCACTCATGCTCACAAACGTAGGAAAAAGCACCGCCTAGGATAAAAGGATGATCACAGAATAGCATGTTTGTAAAGGAACTTGATTAGAATAATGATGATGATTATTATTTTTTTATTTTTCTATTTGGGTTTGTGGGGAAGGGGGGGACTGGGTCTTGGTGGGGAGGGAGATCTGTGCTGGAGTTGCTGGCCTCACTGCTGTCGCTGCCCGGAAGAGAGAAGAAGAGAAAATATTTTTAATCTTTCCATTGATTATTCTGTTGACAACCCATCTTTCCTTCAAGGATCTCCAGGTGGCTTACGCTATTCTCCCTTTCTTTAATTATATTTACTTCCTCATTCCGTTTCTCTTCCAATATCTCTTCCTCCTCCTCCTCGGAGACCAGGGGGTGGATTTTAGGGGCACGACAGCAGGAGGCCAGCAGCTCGCACAGCCTGCCACACTGGCCATTCTCTCTTTCAACAGCCTTGGAGAACAACTGAGTAGGCATCTAGAGCGTCAACTGAACAGGCATGTGGATCAGCTAGTCACTGGGCACAGTCTATTCTTTTGGAGGGGGCTTTCCCCAGTTTCCATTTATAAGAAGTTTGAAAGGTTGCCTCTTTATAAAGTCTGTTTCCTTGTGACGAGAGACCACACTGGAGACTCAGTGTTTTTGAAATATATCAAGGTAAAGGGACTCCTGACCATTAGGTCCAGTCGTGGCCGACTCTGGGGTTGCAGCGCTCATCTCGCTTTATTGGTGGACCGGTCATGAACAGCTTCCGGGTCATGTGGCCAGCATGACTAAGCTGCTTCTGAACCAGAGCAGCGCACGGAAACGCCCTTTACCTTCCCGCCGGAGCATTACCTATTTATCTACTTGCCCTTTGACGTGCTTTCGAACTGCTAGGTTGGCAGGAGCAGGGACCGAGCAACGGGAGTTCACTCCGTCGTGGGGATTCAAACCGCCGACCTTCTGATAGGCAAGTCCTAGGCTCTGTGGTTTAACCCACAGCGCCACCCGCATCCCTATTATTTATTTATTTAGATACTTGGGTTTTGGGCGAAGGGAGAACTGGGTCTTGGAGTGGGGTAGAGCTGTACTGGAGCTGCTGGCCTCACTGCTATCACTGCCTGAAGAGAAATGAAGAGAAAAGATTCTTAATTTTTTCATTAATTATTACATTGATGACCCATCTTTCCTGCAAGGATCTCCAGGTGGCTTGCGTTATTCTCCCTTCCTCCCTTCCTCATCCCATCCCTGAACTCTTCTTGAATGAGGGAGCTGCCTCCCCCCACCCTCAGTGATCCAGATTCTCTCTGGCCTCCCTGTTCCTCCTGAACAAAGATCAAGACTCACCATTGGTAGTAGCATCTGTGGTATCCATCCTCTGGTCCCTTGGCCTTACGTAGATCGTAGATCGTTCTCACCTTTACCCTTCTTTCCTTTCCATCCTTCATTACACTCACTGTGTCCTCCTCCTCACAGACCAGGGGATGGATTTTTGTGGCACGACAGCAGGAGACCAGCAGCTCACCCAGCCTTCTCAGACTGCAGAATCTAGGGAAGAAGAGGGAAAATAGTCAGGAAATGGGTTCTAGATGCTTCCTTGATACTCTTTATCTGGCAGATAAACCTACTTTCAGAAACCTCTCATGGCGATTGCAGCAAGCAGCTGAAACCAGAGAGGAGGGCATCTTGTCAAGAGACCCTCCAGAACTGGGAGATCCCTTTCTTGTGGTGATGCCCGCAAGGGAGAAGGCAAGCCATTTCCCTCAAAGGATCTAAGAGGGTCCTGAGGTCAATCTTTAAAAATTAATCTAACCATGATATGGTTCCTTATATATCTGAATCTTGAGGGATAGCAAATGAAGCAAAATGCAGGAAGAATAAGAGATCCTACGTATACACGAGATGAATAAATTTTCATTTTTCAGAAAACACAATTCACACCAACAACCTATTTTCTTTGAACTATCCTCAAATAGTTGCTCTTCCCAAAGTTGTCAGCCAAGTCAGTCAGCCGGAGAACGTGTCACAATGGAGGACATGACACCGTCACTTTAGCTACCTGGCTTTACAAGGGACATGGCTCCCTTTAATATTCATTTTTAAAAATATATATTTTAGTGGGTTAAGCAGTTTTGTTTTGTTTATTTTAAAAAGTTCGATACCTCTTCCTTTTCATGTAGCACAGTGATTTAGGCATTCTACTTACGCTTTAGATGAAGAAAGTCAATTCGTTGCGCTAAAAAATATGTTTGCTTCCTCAAAATCTCTTTCGCTGGGCTCACGCCACTTCAAAGTAAAAAACAAGTTAAGTCCTTGAATTCCGCTTCTTTTAATGGGCTACTACTGCTGCTGCAGAGTGAAATTTGAATCTGTCTTCCTTTTCTTACTGGTACTTGTTAGAGAAATCTTTGCTTATGGTTACGTATAATGAGAAAGATTTCCAATATGTTTAAGATAAAATCTCCCGTTCTTTATTCTTTATGTGCTAGCCTTTCGGGTCTGTTTCTGAGCAGTTCAGTTTGTATAAATAAGTCTCACAGACCCTCTTCTCCTCAAGCTCTCCTTGTTAGCTGCCGTTCTTACCGTTTGGGACTTTGAGGCTTGCTGCTGAGGATTGCTCGTGTCCTTGCGTCTAGGTACTCTCTGTCGGCTCACCTCCTGGTTAGGACGTGGGCTTCGAAGGGTTCCTTTTTTAACGCTGCCGGACAATGTCAGCCCTGGGCCACGCCCAGAGCCTTTTTGGGGGTCGTGTAGCCTCCGCGTTGCCCCCCAAAGTTCCCTCTAACAGCTGCTAGGCACGGAGAACCCGCGAAGCACATCCACAATGGAGGGCGGAAAAACCGGAAGCCCTTACATACCAGGTTTGGGAGGGGGATTTGGTCTGCGATAGGCTTTTTCCGTAGGGACACGTGTGGCCACAGAGCCTAGGGCTTGCTGATCAGAAGGTCGGCAGTTCGAATTCCCGCGACGGGGTGAGCTCCCGCTGCTCGGTCCCAGCACCTGCCAACCTAGCAGTTCGAAAGCACAAAGTGGAAGTAGATAAATACCGTATTTTTCGCTCTATAGGACACAATTTCCCCCCTCCAAAAATTAAGGGGAAATGATCAAAGCAGCAGAAATAAGAGATGATTGGATCCTTTTAAGAGCTCGAAGCATGGGTACCTCCAACAAAAATTTAAAATTCGGTTATGTAATTTGGACCTAATGTGATTTGATTGGTTTGCTAATAAAATTTATTTTATAAAAAAAACAAAAATTAAGGGAAAATTTGTGTGCGCCCTATGGAGTGAATGCAGGCTGCGCAGCTAAGCCCAAAGCCAGAACAGGGAGAAGGAGCGCGGGTGCAGCGCTCCGTCTCGCTGTTCTATCTTGGGGTTAGCTGCGCAAAGCCTCCGCAGGGCAGCAGGGTGAAGGCACCCTGCCGCCCTGCGGAGGCTTTAAAGGGCGTCCCCGAAGCCAGAACAGTGAGGCCGAGCGCTGCGCAGCGCTCCGTCTCACTGTTCTAGCTTGGGGATGGCTGCGCAAAGCCTCCGCATGACAGCGGGGTGCCTTCACCCCGCTGCTCTGCAGAGGCTTCAAAGGCTGCACTCCGTTGGCTTCAGGCAGCTATCGGCAAGCTTTCGGAGCGCAGCAGGAGTTCCCGCTGTACTTCGAAGGCTTGCGGATAGCCGCCGGAAGTCACCTAGCAGTTCGAAAGTGGAAGTAGATAAATACCGTATTTTTCACTCTATAGGACGCACTTTTTCCCCTCCCAAAATTAAGGGGAAATGATCAAAGCAGCAGAAATAAGAGATGATTGGATCCCTTTCTGAGCTCGAAGCATGGGTACCCCCAACCAAAATTTCAAATTCGGTTTTGTAATTTGGAACTAATGTGATTTGATTGGTTTGCTAATAAAAATTATTTTATTAAAAAAAAATCAATTAAGGGGAAATGTGTGTGCGTCCTATGGAGTGAATGCAGGCTGCGCAGCTAAGCCCAAAGCCAGAACAGGGAGAAGGAGCGCTGCGGAGCGCTCCGTCTCGCTGTTCTAGATTGGGGTTTGCTGCGCAAAGCCTCTGCAGGGCAGTGGGGTGAAGGCACCCTGCCGCCCTGCGGAGGCTTCAAAGGCCATCCCCGAAGCCAGAACAGTGAGGCGGAGCACTGCGCGGCGCTCCGTCTCACTATTCCAGCTAGGGAATGGCTGCACAAAGCCTCCGCAGGGCAGCGGGGTGCCTTCACCCCGCTGCTCTGTGGAGGCTTCAAAGGCTGCGCTCTGGGGGCTTCAGTAAGCTATCCGCAAGCCTTCCAAGAGCAGCAGGAGTTCCCGCTGCACTCAGAAGGCTTGCGGATAGCCGCCTGAAGCCTGGAGAGCGAGAGGGGTCGGTGCACACCGATCCCTCTCGCTCTCCAGGCTACGCTTCGCTGGAGAGGCGCTGCACAGTTTTCCCTCTCTGCGCAGCGCCCCTTCAGTGAAGCGGGAGAGAGAAATGGAAGGGGCTCCGTTTCTCCTGCCGCTTCGCTGAAGGGACACTGAGCAAAGAGGGAGAGAATCCCCCCCCTGTTCTCCCCCTCCTATGATCCGGTGCGTCTTAAGGTCCACTGCGTCCTATAGAGCGAAAAATACGGTAGGTGCCGTTCTGTCGGGAAGGTAAACAGCCTTTCCGTGCACTGCTCTGCTCTTGCCAGAAGCGGCTTCGTCATCCTGGCCACATGACCCGGAAGCTGCACGCCGGCTCCCTCAGCCTGTAGAGCGAGATGAGCGCGCAACCCTAGAGTCGTCCGCGACTGGACCTAACGGTCAGGGGTACCTTTACCTTTACCTAGGCTTTTTCCAGATCTGCCTTACTGCCCTATGTTTCTAAATCTTGAGGGAGAGCAAAAGAAGCAGAATGCAGAAAGAATTAGACATCCTACTTACACTCAAGAAGAAGAAATCTTTATTTTGCCGGAAAACATCATTACTTCTCACAAACCACCTCCTTTCTCCTGAACTATCCTCAAATAGTTGCTCTTCCCAAAGTCCTCAGCCAAGTCACTCAGCAGGGGGACGTGTCACAATGGAGGCCCTGACCCTGTTGCTTTAGCTACCTTGCTTAACAATGTGAATTGTTCCCCTTAACATTAATTTTTCAAATATATCTTCCCGTGGGTTTTTATTTTATTTATTTAGGAAGGATCTAGAGCTGGCTTCATCCAGCACGGTGCATTTCTGGACAGGACAGGAAACACCTTGCAAACACACACTTTTCAACATGGCGGTGTCACCAAGGAAAAACACTCCTGGCCTAGACTATGGCTGCTGTTTCTCAATTCATAGTAAAAAATGACCCTTCTCAACATCCTGTAATAATCTGTCCAGTATTAGGATGGACAGGAGCAGGACTTCACCCTTAGACCCCCTCATCCCCCTGTTTCTTTCTGTTTCTGCCCAGTGTCTTCTGCCAATCAACAGCTTTCCTTAGCTTGCAAGGAAGTGAAATGTTATGAGTTACTTGGTGCCAGACTCCCCTTTGCCATGAGTTTCTGGGTGCCAGGCACTGAACCCCTGGACACTGAACATCGGGGGAATTGATCTAAGCTGTACCCCAAGCACTACATTTGATTGTTGGTTATTAAAAACTGATTGAAACCATTTTATTTCATTCACAAAAGAAATTTTGACATGTGATTATGATAACAGTTTATATAATAAAGGTGACACGTTTATTGATCCTTTTTGTAAGTTATTATTTGTCTACTTTAATGTATTTTTATATATATTAATCAGTAAGGGGGTGGGGTGGGAAGCAGTTTTGCATATGGAACTGGTGGATGGCTGTCATTAATCCAGATCAATTTCATAGAATCATAGAAACTTATAGCTGGAAGGGACACCAAGGGTCATCTAGTCCAACCCCCTGGGATGCAGCAATCTCAGCAAAAGCATCCATGGCAGACGGCCACCCAACCTCTGCTTGGAAACCTCCAAGGAAGGAGAGTCCACCACCTCTCATGGGAATCTGTTCCAATGCCAAACAGCCCTTACTGTCAGAAAGTTTTTATGAATGTTTAGTTGGAATCTCCTTTCTTATAACTTGAATCCATGGGTTCGAGTCCTACCATCTAGAGCAGGAGAAAACAAGCTTGTTCCCTCTTCCATGTGACAGCCCTTAAGATATTGGAAGATGGCTGTCAGATCTCCTCTCAGTTTCCTCTTTTCCAGGCCAAACCTACCCAGCTCCTTCAAGTGTTTCTCTTCAATCTTAGTTTCCAGACCCTTGGTTGTCTTGGTTGCCCTCCTCTGCACACATTCCAGCTTGTCAACATCCTTCTTAAATGATGGTGCCCAGAACTGGACACAGGACTCCAGGTGTGGCCTGACCAAGGTAGGAGAGAGTAGGACTTGGACTTCGTTTCATCAGGACCCTGGACTTCCATAGATGCAACCTAGAACAGCGTTACCATTTTCTGCTGCTGCACATTCCTTGTGGCTGAGGCTCAGGGTAACGCCCCCGGGACCTTTCAGTTCATGGTGTCCATGGAGGCGCAGGTCAATTCTGTGTCCAGGGCAGCTGTTGACCAGCTTCATCTAGTACGCAGGCTGAGACCCTATCTGCCTGCGGATTGCCTCGCCAGAGTGGTGCATGCTCTGGTTATCTCCCGCTTGGACTACTGCAATGCGCTCTACGTGGGGCTACCTTTGAAGGTGACCCGGAAACTACAACTAATCCAGAATGCGGCAGCTAGACTGGTGACTGGGAGTGGCCCCCAAGACCTACATTGGCTCTCAGTATGTTTCCGGGCAAAATTCAAAGTGTTGGTGCTGACCTTTAAAACCCTAAACGGCCTCAAAGGCCCAGTATACCTGAAGGAGCGCCTCCACCCCCATCATTCTGCCTGGACACTGAGGTCCAGCGCTGAGGGCCTTTTGGCGGTTCCCTCCCTACGAGAAGCCAAGTTACAGGGTAGTGATGCCTGCCCTGTGGAACCCCCTCCCACCAGATGTCAAAGAGATAAACAGCTACCTGACATTTAGAAGACATCTGAAGGCAGCCCTGTTCTGGGAAGCTTTGAATGTTTGACAGACTTTTTTATTTTAATATTTTGTTGGAAGCCGCCCAGAGTGGCTGGGTATAAATAATAAATTATTATTATTATATTATGATGATGACTGTGAGGTGTTACAAGTCATTAACTTCAAGCCACACTGCCATGCCTTTGAAGACACAAACCATCCCAGCTTTTCAGAGCTGGCTATCATGGCTTCTTTAATCTTTGTGTATTGCTCCACCATGTGGCTGAATCATATAAAGCACTGACTTTTACATATCTCTTGACCTCTAATTGCAAGATCTCGTTAACTTGGATTATAATCTTTATAAATTGGAGTTGTGGAGCAGGTCCTCGAGAGTGGGGGGGGGGGCCTCCCACCATTCCTCCTCAGTCCAGCCCCTGACAACCTTGTGGGTTACGGCGTCGAGGGCTCATTTTGTGGGGCGATGTGAAACGTAGTGTTTTCACCCCCAAAACTTGCAGGGGGCATTGTCTGGGTGTTTGGCGCCGCTTTGGAGTGAATTGGACAACGTCTGACTTTTGGAGAAATTGGGATCCCATGAGTTGGGGCGCCAAAGGCTCATTTTTGGGGTTGCCATTAAATGTGGGGTTTTCACTGCCAAACATTTCAGGAGGTCTTTAGCAGGTGTTTGCCGTTGCTTTGTTGTGAATCCTAAGACATCGGGTTTTCAGCGAAATCGTGGCCACCATATCTATCCTGACAGATGATTTGGCCTGTCACCCTTGTGTGGAAGTAAAGGATGAGATTCCCCTACTAATCCGCCTGGGGTCTCCAATGTGGTGCACCCAGCCTCCACTCACACTATTCCTATGCTGGGGAATTTGGGGGTGGTTTGTGGGGATGTTATGTACTGAGTTGAATAGGATCCAAAATGCTACACTCTGATTGGTCCTAGAACAATAGGATCCTACATGCAGCAGTCTGATTAGTCCTAGAACAATGCAGCAATCTGATTGGTCCACAGGAGCCACCCAATCCAGCTCCAGGTGGAAGTGAATCCACAACCTGATTGGGCTACAGGAGAATCCCAGAATTAGCCAATCACGTGCAGCCCATTGTGTAAATAATGTATATAAAGCAGATATTGTGGGGGAACTTTCATTCCTCGCTACTATGAGCTGAATATAGAGCATGAAATCCACTCTCGACTCCGAGTATATTTCAGGGGAAGAGCTGTTTGGGATATTTCCTGCTTGTGAATTATTATTTGTCTGTGTGTGTGTGTGTGTGTGTGTGTGTGTGTGTATGTAAAACACATGCCTAAAGCTTTAAATCTGGGATGGGCATGGGCGTTCCGAGGTGGGCCACCAGGTGGCACTGCAGGCCATGCTCCAGCTGCTGCTGCTGCTGCTACAGGTGCCAGTAAATCTCGCATTTTCAACCTCTTCCTCCTCCATTGCACTGGCTAAATGATTCCTTGCTGGACTCCCATCGCTGAGGCCAAATGTACATTTACCGAGCAAAATATCCTTTCGAATTATACACCCAGCACATGGAACCTGACAAAGGGGCAATACAAGCGGACTCTCTGTGCCCTTACCACAGTAAAAAGACTGATACTGGTGAGCTGGAAAAATAAAAATGCGTCTCCCTTCTATGATTGGATTGAAGACTTCTACAAACTCACCACATATGAACAACCTGCAGATAAACGCAGACTTGCCATGGACAAATTCAATGATACAGTGGTACCTTGGGTTAACATACACTTCAGGTTACAGACTCTGCTTGTAGCCTTTTTAGCCTCGGGTGAGAAGAGCTTTGCGCCCGGGACGGGGAAATGGCAGTCAACAGACACTCAAGGAATAGTTTCAGAGAAAAGCTTTATTCTGCCATCCGGGGTGGCAGAAGGAGCAAGTGTGATAGATTCACAAAACAAGCATGAGTTCACAGCCATTTGTGCAGAGCATATATTCCCCTTCCAGTTCCCTCCCCTTTCTCCTCCTCCTCAAGAGTCCTGCCCCATTGTGACGAAATTCCAGTGCCTGTCTTCGGAGAACTTCCTGACATTAGTGACGAAGATGCCTCCAGTGCTGAAGGACATGAAGAAGTGGTTCTTGAAGATGATGCTCCACATCCATTTTCCCAAAAGGAGTTGAATGATCTAGTTCGCGACCTCAGCTTGTCAAAGGACTCTGCCGAACTGTTGGCATCCAGATTGAAGGGGGAAAAACTCCTCTCTGACATCAGCTTCTTCCGCAACAGGCATCAAGAGTACCTCCGTTTTTTCTCAGAAGAGAAGGACTTGGTGTACTGTGCAGATATTGCGCAGCTTCTGCTCAAGCTTGGAGTGCCACAGTACGAACCCAAAGATTGGAGACAGTTCATTGACAGCAGCAAGCGATCACTGAAATGTGTTCTGCTACACAACGGCAACCAGTTTGCCTCTATACCCCTGGCTCACTCGACTACACTGAAGGAGAACTATGAAGCAGTGAAGTATGTGCTGGAGAAAATTGGTTATGGTCAGCATAAGTGGTTTATTTGTGTTGACCTGAAGATGGTGAACTTTTTGTTGGGACAACAGTCTGGCTTCAACAAGTACCCATGTTTTCTGTGCATGTGGGATAGTAGGGACCGTGCTCAGCATTACACGAAGAAGGACTGGCCTGTGCGGGAGGAATTGGTGCCTTGCAAAGAAAGGAACGTCATCAACGACCCTCTGGTGGACAGAGACAGAATACTCTTCCCACCGCTGCACATCAAGCTCGGCTTAATCAAGCAGTTCACCAAAGGCTCTGGACAAGGATGGTGACTGCTTCACTTGTGGCAGGATTGACCATGGAGAAGTTGAAAGCTGGCATCTTTGACGGTCCTCAGATCCGTCAGCTCATCAGAGATCCAGAGGTCAGAAACTCAATGAAGGAAATGGAACTGGAAGCGTGGAAGGCATTTGTTCTGGTAGTGAAGAACTTTCTAAGCAACAATAAGGTCAGAAACTATGCAGAACTTGTCAACAACATGCTGACTGCTTTCAGAAACCTGGGCTGCAACATGAGCGTCAAGATGCACTGCCTATTTTCACATATGGACCGGTTTCCTGAGAACCTGGGTTCAATGAGTGACGAGCAGGGGGAGAGATTCCATCAGGACATGAAAGAGATGGAGACCAGGTATCAGGGTCGCTGGGACGCAGTCATGATGGCTGACTACTGTTGGACTCTGAAGAGAGACCTCCCTGCCGCTGAGCATTCCAGGAGTTCCAAGAAACGGAAGTTCAAGCCCTGAAGTTTGAAAAATGGTGAAGCAACATGCAATTTATGTGTACTTACCTTTATCAATGCCCACCATTCAGTTTACAGTAATCGATGTTTCTATCAGGTAATCAATATATGTTCTTGGAAAAACATTATTTTCTCTTAAAAACATATTTAGGATGATATGTGTTGACAAAAATCAGCTGATAATGCCACAAAATGTAATCGGTTTTTTCACAAGATCTGATTTTTTACAAATCAACATAGCACAACAACCTGACCTGATGGAGAGAAACGGATGCCATTTCCTGATTCAGCAGTGCAAAAAGACCCTAAATCAATTGTCGAAATCTAGACATCATTCAAAAGGTAAAAAATTGTTGCCCAGTGTATAATTTGACATCTTTTGTTTTTTTATATATATATAAATTTTTATTAAAGTTTCCGAAATTTTATAACAACAAAAAACAAAACAATACAGTAAAAATAACATACAAAAAACATATAAAAAACAAATATAATTTCAGCCCTTCTTTTCTTATACCTTACTTCCCCGACTTCCTCTTACCTCCCCTTCCTGTATTCCAATTTCTAAATTATTCTTCAGCAAATCCTTCCCTTATTTTTCACTTAAATTTTAACCTTTCTTTTTCTTTTAAGCTTATCCATTGCCGCTAATAACCACATCTTTTCTAATCCAGCGTCATTCTAACATTCATTGATTTTACAATATTTCTTTAGATAGTCCTTAAAATCTTTCCAATCTTCCTCCGCTGTTTCCCTTCCCTGGTTTCGGATTCTGCTCGTCATCTCTGCCAGTCCCATGTAGTCTATCACCTTCATCTGCCATTCTTCCAAGGTGGGTAGATCTTGTGTCTTCCAGTACTTTGCAATAAGTATTCTTGCCGCAGTTGTAGCATACATAAAAAATGTTCTGTCCTTCTTTAACACCCCTTGGCCGACAATACCCAAGAGAAAGGCCTCTGGTTTCTTCAGGAAAGTATATTTAAATACCTTTTTCAATTCATTATAAATCATTTCCCAGAACGCCTTAATCTTTGGGCACGTCCACCAGAGGTGGAAAAATGTACCTTCCTTTTCTCCACATTTCCAGCATTTGTTATCAGGCAAATGATAAATTTTCGCAAGCTTGACTGGGGTCATGTACCACCTATAAATCATTTTCATAATGTTTTCTCTGAGGGCATTACATGCCATAAATTTCATCCCGGTGGCCCACAACTTTTCCCAGTCAGCAAACATAATGTTATGACCAATATCCTGTTCCCACTTAATCATTGCTGATTTAACCGTTTCATCTTGTGTATTCCATTTCAACAGCAAGTTATACATTTTTGACAAATTTTTAGTACCGGATTCTAACAATTCTGTCTCTAGTTTTGATTTTTCCACCTGGAAGCCAATTTTCCTGTCCATCTTAAAAACCTCCATTATTTGATAGTAATGGAGCCAATCTCTCACTTTATCTTTTAATTTCTCAAAACTCTGCAGTTTCCATCTATCCCCTTCTTGTTCCAAAATTTCCCAATATCTCGGCCATTTGGACTCCATATTAAGCTTTTTAACAGCTTTTGCCTCCATTGGGGACAACCACCGTGGAGTTTTGTTTTCCAACAAATCTTTATATCTAGTCCAGACATTATATAGTGCTTTCCTGACAATATGATTTTTAAAACCTTTATGAGCTTTAACCTTGTCATACCACAAATATGCATGCCACCCAAAGATGTTGTTAAAACCTTCTAGATCCAAGATATCTGTGTTCTCAAGAAGTAGCCAATCTTTCAACCAGCAGAAAGCTGCCGATTCATAATACAGTTTGAGATCTGGCAGGGCAAATCCCCCCCCCCTTTCTTTTGCATCAGTTAAAGTCTTAAATTTAATTCTGGGTTTCTTGCCCTGCCAGACAAATTTTGAAATATCTTTCTGCCACTTCTTGAAACAATCCATCTTGTCCACTATTTGCATTGTTTGACACAAAAACAACATTCTAGGCAATACATTCATCTTTATAACCGCAATTCGACCCAACAAGGAAAGCTTCAAGTTTGACCAAATTTCTAGATCTTTTTTCACTTCTGTCCAAGATTTCTCATAATTGTCTTTAAATAAGTTCACATTTTTAGCTGTCATATTTATCCCCAGATATTTCACTTTCTTAACCACAGTTAATCCTGTCTCATTCTGAAACCTCTCTTTTTCCAAAAGTGTTAAATTTTTCTCCAATACCTTAGTTTTTTACTTATTCAATTTAAACCCTGCCACTTGACCAAATTCTTGAATTAATTCTAATACTCTTTTCGTACTAGACTCGGGCTCTTGTAATGTAAGTACCAAATCATCTGCAAATGCTCTCAATTTGTACTGTTTAGCTCCGACCTGCACTCCTTTAACCAACTGGTCCCTTCTAATCATATTCAGCAAAACCTCCAGGACTGATATAAAAAGTAATGGAGAGATTGGGCATCCCTGTCGTGTCCCTTTTTCTATCTTGAATTCTTCCGTAACCACATTATTTACAATCAACTTTGCTTTTTGTTCAGAATATATTGCACCTATACCATTTTCAAACCCTTGGCCTACCCCCATCCCCCGGAGGTTCTTCATCATGAAACTCCAAGAAATATTGTCAAAGGCTTTCTCGGCGTCCACAAATATCAAAACTGCTTTCGTATTTATGTTCACTTCCAACTTTTCCAAAATGTCAATTATGTTCCTTACATTATCCGACAAATGTCTTCTCGGGAGAAAGCCCGCTTGATCTCTATGAATCTCCTCCATCAAAACTATTTTCAATCTCTTTGCTAAAATGTCAGCAAAAATTTTGTAATCCACTTTTAATAGTGAAATGGGGCGGTAGTTCTTAAGTTGAGTCTTTTCTGTTAGAGGACATTCGGCACAGAAACATGTGTGTATACCTTTAAGAAGTTTCTGGGATTAATTGGCTGCAGGTGACCGTTGCTATAAAGGAAAAAAGCTGAGTTTTGTTGCTTGCCTGCAGGAATAACATCCACCAGAGTTTGTGTTTATTTGCTTAGTAATAAAGTCTTCGTTTTTGTTTGGGTTTTTACACCTATGTCTCCTGCCACTGGCTGGAAATCCCCCTCCAACAGGTTATGGGCCCAGTCCCCAGTCCTGAGTGGGCAGAGACAGAGCGTGAAAAGAACCCAGAGACTGGAAGCAACTCAGCGTTTCTCAAGCAGCTGGCTGTGTGAAGGCATCGGCAGGGAGTGTCTGTTTGGGACCAGGAGCCGAACATTTCTTCAAGCCACGTGTTAGTAAGAACTGAGTGGAAAGCTGAAAGCTGGGTGGCGCCATGGCTGGACTTGGAGCTGGAGCTCAAGGGGGAGCTTCCTATTTTCCAGTAGAGAAACTGGGAGAGTCCAATTATATGTCATGGAGTTTACAGATGCAGGCGTTTTTAAAGAAAGAACAATGTTGGACTGCTATTGTTAACCCTCCTGTAAAAGAGGAGGATGAAGAAGTAGATGAAGCAGACCAAAGGCTGGAGGACAAAGCCTATGCCAATTTAATTTTGAGTTTAGAGAAGTCTCAGTTATCTCATGTGCGAGACCTTGAAACAGCAAGTGAGATTTGGCAAGCACTGAGAGCAATACATATTAGAGACACTGCTGGCAGCAAAATTACTCTAACGAGAGCTCTGTACCGAGCCAGACTAAGTGAGGGTGAATGTGTTTCAACACATCTTC
Organism: Podarcis muralis; assembly: GCF_964188315.1. Lineage (NCBI taxonomy): Eukaryota > Metazoa > Chordata > Lepidosauria > Squamata > Lacertidae > Podarcis > Podarcis muralis. The sequence continues at coordinate 3,233,081 of NC_135659.1, forward strand.
AAAGAATGCGTGATTTATTTTCACAGTTAAATGAACTTGGGGAACATTTTTCTGAACAGAGAAAAGTTTATATTGTGCTGTCTTCACTTCCTGAGTCATGGGACAATTTAGTGATGACTCTGGAAGCAATCCCAGAAAGCCAATTAACAATGCATTTCTTAACTGGCCGTTTGCTTGATGAGGAGGAAAGACGCCATGAGAGCAAGGCCACAACCCCTCACTGTAACTCCAGAAATGGGAGGCAGTCCAGTAAAAGATATGCAACTGATGAGGAGCGGCATCCTAAGGAGGTTGTAGACCACAGAGAGGAAGCAGCGTTCACAGTTAGAAGATGCTATCGTTGTGGGTCAACCAAGCATTTAGTACGACAGTGCACTGTGTCTGTGGGAGAAAATACAAGACAAGGGCGGCCTGCGTTTGCTGGGAAGCGAGGAGACAGGAATAATCGAATCCAGTATGTTTCTGCTGCAGTTCGAGGCACCAGTCACGACGTTGGACAAGACTGGATTTTAGACTCAGCAGCGACAAACATTTTTGTCAAGTCTGCACAAACCCTTGTAGAAAAGCAGCCTTGTAAATCTGTAAATGTAGTACTAGCTGATGGAACAGTGCATGAGTCAGCTGGAAAGGGTAGTGTGAATATCAACTGTTTAAGTACCAAGTTTACCAATGTTTTATGTGTACCAAGTTTAGAAAATAATATGCTTTCAGTTACAAGTCTTGTTAAGCAGGGATTTAAAGTAACCTTTTCTGGTTTAGGCTGTAGAATAGAGAAAGCTGGAAAAGTGGTTACAGCGTCGCTACAAAATGGTTTGTTTGTTTTGAAAGACCAGCTAGTAAGTGAGTCTGGGGCATGTGTTAAAGCCTGTAATAGAGCCTTGCATGATGAGTGCCAGCATCTGTGGCATCGTCGTTTGGGGCATGCCAATTTCCGCAGTATTGCAAAAATGCCAGAATTAAGCAAGGGAATTAAAACGAAAAAATGTTCAGTTTTTCTAGACTGCAATACTTGCAAGGAGTCTAAAAGTAAGCGAGGGTCTTATCCTGAAAGTACTAGAATTAGCAAGAGGCCATTTGCTTTAGTACATTCAGACCTTTGTGGGCCATTTGCAGAGTCTGAAGGAGGAGCAAAGTTTTTTTTGGTTCTTGTGGATGATTATAGCCGGTATACTTGGGTATATTTGTTAAAACACAAAAGTGAAACTGGACAACTGATTAAGAATTGGATCAACTATATAGAAAGGCAGTTTCCTTACAAAGTTACCCAGTTGCAAAGTGACCGTGGAGGCGAGTTTATGTCTGAAGCCCTCCAAGTTTGGTTGAAAAAGCGTGGTATTTGTCACCGTAAATCGTGTCCTTTTTCGCCTGAAGAAAATTCAGTTGCAGAACGCAAGATAAGATCTTTACAAACAATGCTAGATTCAATGCTATGTGATTCTGGCCTATCCAGGAAGTATTGGGGAGATGGAATTCTGTGTGCTAACTACATACAGAACAGATTGTTTCATTCTACCATAAACAACACCCCTCATTTTTTGCTTTATGGAAAAAAACCCTTTTTGGACCATGTTAAAACTTTTGGTTGCTGGGCTTGGGTTCACATCCCAAAAGGACAGAGAAGGAAAGGAGAGCCCAAGGCAAAGAAACTTAGGTTTGTTGGCTATCAAACTTGGTCAAAGGGGTATCGTTTTGCACTAGGGCGTGGCAGAGTTGTAATATCAAGACATGCAGAGTTTTGTGAGCAAGATGGTTGGGTTCGTTTACATGGAAATTCAGAAGTTATGTTATCTTCTGATGATACAGATAAATTTGTGAAATCTGAGGAAGAAAAGCCACAAATTAAAGAAGGTTCTGAAAGTGACAGTGATGAGGATTCAGGGGATGAGGATCCCAGTACACAATCTCCTAAAGCTGAACCAATTTCTCCTGAGCAGGGTGAATCAGAAGGGGAAGATAGTTCAGAGGGGGAGAGTGTTCAAGTTAGAAGGTCACAAAGAAGCAATAAGGGGGTACCTCCAGAAAGGTTTACTATACAAGAAGCTAAAACTGTTGATGTGAAAAAGGAACCTCGTGATTATGAGGAAGTTTTAAAGTTACCACACCAGGAAATAGTAAGGTGGAAAAATGCAATGAAAGCAGAAATGAAATCTTTAGCAGAACACAATGTCTTTACCATTGAGCCATTGCCTGAAGGAAAAAAGGCAGTGGGCTGTAGATGGGTGTATAAAATAAAACATTTGGCAGATGGTGATGTTAAGTACAAAGCCAGACTGGTAGCACAAGGCTTTACTCAAAGAAAAGGTGAAAGCTTTGATGAAACCTTTTCTCCTACTGCAAGGAGTGAAAGTGTACGCTTATTGCTAGCTCTTGCAGCACAACGTGGGTTTAAGGTAAACCATTTTGATATTGAAACAGATTATCTTAACGCAAATCTGCAAGAAGAAATTTTTATGAATCAAGCGCCAGGTTTTGAGGCAGGAGAACAGAATTCTGTATATAGGCTGAACAAAGCAATTTATGGGCTCAAACAGTCAGCTAGAAATTGGAACGAATGTCTTGATAATGCTTTAAAAAATCTTGGTTTTAAAAGAAGCTTAGCTGATAACTGCTTGTACACTAAAGGAAAGGGTGATAAACAAGAATTGTGTTTGTGTTATGTTGATGATTTGCTTTACTCTACAAAAGGTGACAAGCAAGTGGAAAAATTTGCAGAACAACTAAGAAAGGTATTTAAAGTAAGAGATTTGGGGCCAGTAAAAAATTATCTCGGTTTAGAAATTCAAAGAACAAACGATGGAAGTTTTTTGTTGAGTCAAAAAGACAAAATAATGGAGTTACTTGAAAGAAACAATATGCAAAACTGCAAGGGAATAAAAACCCCAATGGAAATAGGTTTTTTCAAAAATGAAGGAGAATGCACAGAACCTGTAAATCCTGAAATGTACCATTCAATAATTGGAAGTTTATTATACATTTCATTGTGGAGCAGACCAGATTTGAGTTATGCAGTTGGAATACTAAGCAGACTAGTAAGCTATCCTACAGAAAACGCCTGGAAAGGTTTAAAACGTATTTTCCGGTATCTAAAGCAAACACTTGATTATTGTTTAAGATTACCATCTTCAGGGTCCACAAAATTGCAGTGTTACGTTGACAGCGATTGGGCCAACCTGCCTGATAAAAAATCAATTTCTGGAATGGTATTTCAATTTGGAGATTCTTTAACAGGTTGGAAATCCAAAAAACAAAGTATAGTGGCCACATCATCAACTCAGGCCGAATACTGTGCATTGTCGGAATTATGAAGTAAAATTTTATGTTCAGATCCTCAAGGATATAAACGTACAGTGTAATTATCCTATTCAAGTTATGGAAGATAATCAAGCCGTAATAACCTTGTCTGGATCTGACCTGTTTAGAAACAAATCAAAGCATTTGGAAATTAAATATCAAAATGTAGCTGAAAATGTAAAACAGAACCAGATAATGCTGAAGTATTGTGAAAGTACACAAAATGTGGCGGATGTATTTACAAAAGCGTTAACCTTTGAAAAACATGCACGACTGGTAGCAAAGTTGGGAGTTGCTGTGTGTGATATGTAAATATGTTCTGTTCTGTTTAAAATATTATTTTTTCTGTTTGAACGAGAGGGGGTGTTAGAGGACATTCGGCACAGAAACATGTGTGTATACCTTTAAGAAGTTTCTGGGATTAATTGGCTGCAGGTGACCGTTGCTATAAAGGAAAAAAGCTGAGTTTTGTTGCTTGCCTGCAGGAATAACATCCACCAGAGTTTGTGTTTATTTGCTTAGTAATAAAGTCTTCGTTTTTGTTTGGGTTTTTACACCTATGTCTCCTGGAGTCACTCTGTCCTCTGCCACTGGCTGGAAATCCCCTCCAATATTTTCAGTCTCTGTCTTCGGGATAAGTGTAATATAAGCCTCTTTCCACGTTTCTGGTGCCCTTTTCCCCTCCAAAATTTCATTACAAACTTCCTTCAAAGGTTGTAATAACCACTCCTTCAAAACTTTATAATATCTGGAAGTCAGTCCATCAGGTCCTGGGGATTTGCCCAATGCCAAATTTTGAATAGCACCTTCTATTTCTTGTTCTGATATTTCCTGGTTCAATATTATTTTACTTTCTTGTGAAATCTTTTTCAGTCCGTTTTTTCCAAGAAATTGCTCTATGTCCATATCTTTCTGCGGCCCTTGTGAATAAAGTTGTCTAAAGTATCTCTGGAAGCAGTTCCTAATCTCCGTAGGGTTATAAATGTTCTTTCCATCCACTTCTAAATTTGTTACCGTATTCAGCTTTTGTCTTTTCTTTATTTGCCAAGCCAACAATTTACCACATTTATCTGCTGATTCAAAAGTATTTTGTCTCATTTGTTTAATTTTCCATTCTATTTCTTGATTCATCAATTCCATATATTGTGTTTGATATAACTTAATTTCTCTCAAAATCTCATGCGATTTTGGTTTTGATCTTAGTTTCCTTTCCCCATCTTTTATCTTCTCCAAAATTTTATCTTTCTTTTCATTTTGGCTTCTCTTCTTTATTGCATTTTGTTGAATCAAGAATCCTCTCATAACAGCTTTACTTGCATCCCAGATTACTCTTTTTTCTACGTCAGTCTTCATATTAATTTCAAAGTAGTCTTTCAAGGTTTTTTGGGCCTTTTTACAAATTTCCTCATCTCCAAATAAGGTGTCATTCATCCTCCATCTGAAGGTGTCAGCTGTTGTTTGCTTCATCACCATCTTTACAGCATTGTGGTCGGAGCAAGTTTTTCCATCTTTTGGGGGCAATTCCAAACCTGTTATTCCAAGAAGAAAGGCCGCTGGTTTCTTTATAAATGTATATTTCAACATTTTTTTCAATTCATTATAAATCTTTTCCCAGAAGTCTTTCACCTTGGGGCAGGTCCACCACATATGATAGAAAGTACCTTCGTTTTCTTTACATTTCCAGCAATGGTTATCACAGTTATGATAAATCTTTGCTAATTTAACTGGGGTCGGATACCATCTATCCATTTTCATTATGTTTTCCTTTAGTACAGTACATGCAGTGAACTTGACCCCTTTCTTCCACAATCTTTCCCAATCCTCAAACATTATGTTATGTCCTACATGTCTTGCCCAATCTATCATCACTGATTTAACTTGTTCATCCGGCTCAGAAATGGAAGCAAGAGGAGCTGCCTACACTACACGAATGGAGAATGAAGATGATGGACTATGCAGAACTTGATAGATTGACGGAAAGGATCCGAGACCGGCAAGACCAAAGATTTATAGAAGATTGGGAAAAATTTAAAGAATATATGCATAAATTAAGTGACAATCAAATAACGCTTGTAAGCTTAAATGAAGCTCTGTAAAAAGAAATGTTAGAATTGGAGTAAAGCAAGGCTTTAGTTTTAAGAATAATTGAAGTAAGACCTTAGAAATGTGTATGAAACTTAAAGTGGAAGGAGTATCAGGCAGGATGAGGAAAGTCCAAAAAGGGAGTGTAAATTATAAAAAAAGATGTATGATTTGTATAATTTTGTATTGGAAAAATTGAATAAAAATGATTAAAAAAAGAAGAAGATTTAACTTGTTCATCCTTCGTATGCCACTCTAACAATGGGAAGTGTAGTGTTTTCAAAGCCCCCCCCCCAATGTTGCAGGGGGCATTCTCTGGGTGTTTGGTGCTGCTTTGGAGTGAATCAGATGACATTGGACCTTTGGAGAAATCGTGACCCTGTGGGTTAGGGCACTGAAGCCTCATTTTGGGGGGGGGCGCCATAAAACGTGGGGTTTTCACTGCCATGGATCACAAAACGGCTGCTGTTTTGTGCAAAGCTGGTAGACTGAGAAACTAGTATTTTATTTTTATTTTTAAGAAGATAAACTAAAGGTGTGTGCTTACAGGTAAACAGATACCAGTGTGCATGCCCATTATGACCTCAGGCAAGAATCAAGAAAATACAGGTGGTCCCTCTTAACTGACATTCTGAACTGAACAGAACTGAAGGGAGGGGCTGGTTCTGAAGCAAAGCTGTTTAGATTGGGTTTGGGTGGATGCGAAGAGGATGCCTCAAACTTCTTGGGCTTTGCTTCTCAACTTATTCTGCCTTCTGGGACCCCCCAGCCCAAGACCAACCACCTCTTGGATAGGTGAGCATGCAGATATTTTGGAATGTGAGTGTGGGGCAGGATGACCGCGTATGAAAGCTCCTTTGAGCACAAGTGCTGGCCCCCCTTTTCTCTCCCATGGAGGCCCTGAACTGGCCAGCTCCTGGTTCAGGGTCTCCAAGGGAGAGAAAAGGGAACCTCAGTTACTTTTTGCCTTCTGAGGACAATGTCTCACTCCCAGAGCCCCAAGACTTACGGCTGCTGCTCTAACAGCCTCAGGACATCCAAGGGATCATGAGCAAAGCACACAAGCCCTGCCCGCCAGATGTGAAGCACTCTACGGAGAGAATTTGGGTTTTTTAACTGGCTGAACAGAGTTTCAGCCCTTGGGGAATTTTATTTCTTAAACATACACCTTCCCCTTCCTTGTGTCCCTGGGGAGAAAAGCCAATCCTGCTTTCTTCCTTTGGTAATTTAATCAGAGGAAATAACTCTTTCAATGGTCTAATAGATTTCCTGAATCATGAATTCTGTACATGCACAGAGGCTATACCTCTTGAAACCCCAAAGATGGGCAAGATGGGGCATTTCTCTCCACCTGGCTCCACCGGATATTGCTGATGGCCAATGAAAGCCCAAGTAGGGATTCCTAGTGGGGGATGTTGCTGTGGTATAGTGGAGGAGCAGGGCCAGGAGGCTAACTTGGACACCTGAGAACACAAAAAAGCAGCAGCAAAACAACGACATGTTTCCTTTTAAATGGGCCTTCCTGCTGAGTGTAAAGCATAGATCCTCATTTTTTAAGGGAAAAGGGAGAGAAGGCTTCTCCCAAAGTGTTAGAAGGCCACAAATAATGAAACAATAGAACAAAACAAATGTGCCGTTTCATGTGATACAGAATCCTATGTGCAAATCTGTTAGATTGAGAAATTTGTACTAAATAAGAAAAAAAAATTTAAAGGTGTGTGCTTGCAGGTAAACAGATTGGAGATTTTCTGCAAGATCTTGTGAGATCTCATTGAAGTCTTGCAAGATGTGTAGGAGAGCAAAATATGTACTGAGATTTGGGAGAGATCTTGCATGCTCTTTTCAAGTTTATACATTTCAATAATTTTGCAGTCATTTTAACATTTCAAAACTTGACTTCCTTCCCCCTCTTTCTGCAGTTCTTTAAATTGATTCTTCATATCTTATGCATATCCAAATTACCTCAATTTCTTCATTTATGCATCTGCTTTAAATATATAATCTTATTCAACTGCAGGTTATTCCAATAATCCTGCCAATGTTCTTATCTGTTTACAGTTTGTAACTATTCATTAAACCATTTCCATTCTTTAATAAAAAGTTTGTTCTCTTGCTCCTAGAAACGGTCAGCATGTGACAGAGGCCACATCCTGGGAACGGTTTGACTGACCACCTAAACCAGGTGAGAGCAGCCAAGGAGTCTCAAATGCTCAGGAACTTCCCCTGTGTGCCAAGACAGGCTCCAGCAGATTGAGTGGACAAGACCAAGCGTGGGCCCAGTGGTCAAGAAGGTGGTTTCTGCAATGCTGTGGAGGGAAGTGAGGGGCAGATGGGGCTCATCCACCTATAAAGATAGCCCATCGAAGAGAAGGAAAACTCTGATCCTAATTTGCCTTGTGGGATATCTTTGGGAGCTGAAAAGGCTAAGGAGTAAAGCCTACACAAATCTGGAGTGGAGTCCCTCAGGCGGTTGGATGGCGCCGTTTACAACCCCTTCTGACAACTCCTGCAGCCCAACTGGTGCCTAACTCTGCTTTCCTTGGAGACCCATCTGCAAGGCCAAGAGAGGGAGTCTTGTCATCTGGGAAGCCCAGGACCTCCAGACACACTGCCCAGTCTTGCTCCCTGGAGAGGTCACTTTGGGACTGCTGACACCGTTGCTTGACTTTTGACCTCACCCTCGGAGGTGCACTCCATTGCTTCTCAAGACAGACAAATGCCAACATTAAAAAACTATTTGAAAGAATTTTATTTCATTCACAAAAGACAAACTGGCATGTGATTAGGACAGTGGTTTTCAGACAACGGGTGACACGTTTATTGATCCAGTTTGGAAGGCTCTGTCTTGTCTTCGCACATGCGCAGTTCCATCTAGGAGCACCAACAAGGGAAGGAGCCAAACTGTCGACTCCTGCAGCGAGACTCAGGATTTCCACTCATGCTCACAAACGTAGGAAAAAGCACCGCCTAGGATAAAAGGATGATCACAGAATAGCATGTTTGTAAAGGAACTTGATTAGAATAATAATGATGATGATGATTTTTATTTTATTTTTCTATTTGGGTTTGTGGGGAAGGGGGGGACTGGGTCTAGGTGGGGAGGGAGATCTGTGCTGGAGTTGCTGGCCTCACTGCTGTCGCTGCCCGGAAGAGAGAAGAAGAGAAAATATTTTTAATCTTTCCATTGATTATTCTGTTGACAACCCATCTTTCCTTCAAGGATCTCCAGGTGGCTTACGCTATTCTCCCTTTCTTTAATTATATTTACTTCCTCATTCCGTTTCTCTTCCAATATCTCTTCCTCCTCCTCCTCGGAGACCAGGGGGTGGATTTTAGGGGCACGACAGCAGGAGGCCAGCAGCTCGCACAGCCTGCCACACTGGCCATTCTCTCTTTCAACAGCCTTGGAGAACAACTGAGTAGGCATCTAGAGCGTCAACTGAACAGGCATGTGGATCAGCTAGTCACTGGGCACAGTCTATTCTTTTGGAGGGGGCTTTCCCCAGTTTCCATTTATAAGAAGTTTGAAAGGTTGCCTCTTTATAAAGTCTGTTTCCTTGTGACGAGAGACCACACTGGAGACTCAGTGTTTTTGAAATATATCAAGGTAAAGGGACTCCTGACCATTAGGTCCAGTCGTGGCCGACTCTGGGGTTGCAGCGCTCATCTTGCTTTATTGGCGGACTGGTCATGAACAGCTTCCGGGTCATGTGGCCAGCATGACTAAGCTTCTGAACCAGAGCAGCGCACGGAAACGCCCTTTACCTTCCCGCCGTAGCATTACCTATTTATCTACTTGCCCATTGACGTGCTTTCGAACTGCTAGGTTGGCAGGAGCAGGGACCGAGCAACGGGAGTTCACTCCGTCGTGGGGATTCGAACCGCCGACCTTCTGATAGGCAAGTCCTAGGCTCTGTGGTTTAACCCACAGCGCCACCCGCATCCCTATTATTTATTTATTTAGATACTTGGGTTTTGGGCGAAGGGAGAACTGGGTCTTGGAGCGGGGTAGAGCTGTACTGGAGCTGCTGGCCTCACTGCTATCACTGCCTGAAGAGAAATGAAGAGAAAAGATTCTTAATTTTTTCATTAATTATTACATTGGTGACCCATCTTTCCTGCAAGGATCTCCAGGTGGCTTGCGTTATTCTCCCTTCCTCCCTTCCTCATCCCATCCCTGAACTCTTCTTGAATGAGGGAGCTGCCTCCCCCCACCCTCAGTGATCCAGATTCTCTCTGGCCTCCCTGTTCCTCCTGAACAAAGATCAACACTCACCATTGGCAGTAGCATCTGTGGTATCCATCCTCTGGTCCCTTGGCCTTACGTAGATCGTTCTCACCTTTACCCTTCTTTCCTTTCCATCCTTCATTACACTCACTGTGTCCTCCTCCTCACAGACCAGGGGATGGATTTTTGTGGCACGACAGCAGGAGACCAGCAGCTCACCCAGCCTTCTCAGACTGCAGAATCTAGGGAAGAAGAGGGAAAATAGTCAGGAAATGGGTTCTAGATGCTTCCTTGATACTCTTTATCTGGCAGATAAACCTACTTTCAGAAACCTCTCATGGCGATTGCAGCAAGCAGCTGAAACCAGAGAGGAGGGCATCTTGTCAAGAGACCCTCCAGAACTGGGAGATCCCTTTCTTGTGGTGATGCCCGCAAGGGAGAAGGCAAGCCATTTCCCTCAAAGGATCTAAGAGGGTCCTGAGGTCAATCTTTAAAAATTAATCTAACCATGATATGGTTCCTTATATATCTGAATCTTGAGGGATAGCAAATGAAGCAAAATGCAGGAAGAATAAGAGATCCTACGTATAAACCATATTGTCAGGAAATCTTTGTTTACTGTCTGGACTAAATACAAGGACTTACTTGAAAACAAGATTCCGAGGTGGCTGTCACCAATGGAGGCTAAGGCCACAAAAATACTTAATATGGGGGGTGGCTGGGCAAAATACTGTGAAATAATAGAAAAAGTAGGGGACACTTGGAGGTTGCAGAGCTTTGAAAAATTGAAAGGAAAGGTGCGAGACTGGTTTCATTACGCCCAAATTTTAGAGATCTTTAAAAAGGACAAAAAAATTGGCTTCCAGGTGGAAAAATCAAAATTAGAGTCAGAACTACTTAAACCCAAGACGAAAGTGCTTTCAAGAATGTATAACTTGTTGCTTAAATGGAATACTCAAGATGAGACAGTTAAATCAGCCATGATAAAATGGGCACAAGATATTGGATACAACATTATGTTTGAAGACTGGGAAAGGTTATGGACCACCAGTATGAAATTTACGGCATGTAGTGCCTTAAAAGAAAATATTATGAAAATGATGTACAGGTGGTACATGACCCCAGTCAAACTTGCAAAGATATATCATTTGTCTGATAATAAATGTTGGAAATGTAAGGAGGCTGAAGGAACATTCTTTCACCTCTGGTGGACATGCCCGAGGGTGAAGGCTTTTTGGGAAATGATTTATAACGAGTTGAAAAAGGTATTTCAGTATACCTTTCATAAGAAACCAGAAGCCTTCCTCCTGGGCATTGTGGGCCAGAGAGTGCTAAAGAAAGATAGAACTTTCTTTTTATATGCAACTACAGCAGCAAGAATTCTTATAGCCAAATACTGGAAGGCACAGGAGTTACCCACACTGGAAGAATGGCACACGCAACTGATGGACTACATGGAATTGGCTGAAATGACCGGCAGAATCCGAGACCAGGGAGAAGAGGCAGTGGAAGAGGACTGGAAAAAATTTAAGGACTATTTACAAAAACATTTTAAGTTATATGAATGTTGAGAATTTGCTAAGTTTTGAGAAAAACATGCTTCAGTATTGAGATTCGGAAATGATTGAAACTAAGTTATGTTTGAGAAAAGTTTAACTTTTAGAGTAAATAATTAGACGAAAATACAAATACACATGAAACAAGGTTTTAATTTGCTGATTGATTTTTATTGTAAAGAATGCAGGGATGGAGGATGTGGGGAAGTCCAGTTGATGTTGAAAAAGGATTTGAAAAAGTGAATCTTTCTTTACTTTGTAAAAAAAAAAAAAAAGCTTTTGTTGTGTTATTGACGATGTATTAATGTTGTACTTTGACCCTGGAAAACAAAGCAATAAAAAAAATATTAAAAAAAAAAAAGAGATCCTACGTATACACGAGATGAATAAATTTTCATTTTTCAGAAAACACAATTCACACCAACAACCTATTTTCTTTGAACTATCCTCAAATAGTTGCTCTTCCCAAAGTTGTCAGCCAAGTCAGTCAGCCGGAGAACGTGTCACAATGGAGTCCAGAACACCGTCACTTTAGCTACCTGGCTTTACAAGGGACATGGCTCCCTTTAATATTCATTTTTAAAAATATATATTTTAGTGGGTTAAGCAGTTTTGTTTTGTTTATTTTAAAAAGTTCGATACCTCTTCCTTTTCATGTAGCACAGTGATTTAGGCATTCTACTTACGCTTTAGATGAAGAAAGTCAATTCGTTGCGCTAAAAAACATGTTTGCTTCCTCAAAATCTTCCTCCTCTCGTCTGAACTATCCTCAAATAGTTTCTCATCCCAAAGTCCTCATCCCATCCCTGAATTCTTCTTGAATGAGGGAGCTGCCTCCCCGATCCCCAGCCAGCGGGATTTTCTCTGGCCTCCCTGTTCCTGATGAACAAAGATCAACACTCCCCATCTAAATTGGTATCAGTGGCATCCATTCCCTGGTCGCTTGGTCTTACATAAATTATTTTCACCTTCACTAAAGATTCCTTCTGATCTTCATAACCATCACTTCATCCTCCCATTTCTCTTCCAATATCTCTTCCTCCTCCTCCTCACAGACCAGGGGATGGATCTTTGGCACGTGACAGCAGGAGACCAGCAGCTCACGCAGCCAATCTTTATAAACTAATCGAACCATGACATGGTTCCCTACGTTTCTGAATCTTGAGGGATAGTAAAAGAAACAGAATGCAGAAGGAATTAGGAATCCTACTTATACTTTAGATGAAGAAAGTCTCTTCGTTACACCAGAAAACGTATTTCCTTTCTCACAAACCACCTCCTCCTTCTCCTAGACCACGCTACGCCATCTTTGCCATCTTTATAGGTTAGTGTTTAATATAAGTTCAATATTAAAAGTGTTGCCTTCTCTTTTACCTTTGTTTTCCAGTAACTTCCACTCTTTTACCACAAACAGCGCTGACAATCCAAATCTTTTAACTCAGTCTCTTTCGCTGGGCTCACGCCACTTCAAAGTAAAAAACAAGTTAAGTCCTTGAATTCCGCTTCTTTTAATGGGCTACTACTGCTGCTGCAGAGTGAAATTTGAATCTGTCTCCCTTTTCTTACTGGTACTTGTTAGAGAAATCTTTGCTTATGGTTACGTATAATGAGAAAGATTTCCAATATATTTAAGATAAAATCTCCCGTTCTTTACTCTTTATGTGCTAGCCTTTCGGGTCTGTTTCTGAGCAGTTCAGTTTGTATAAATAAGTCTCACAGACCCTCTTCTCCTCAAGCTCTCCTTGTTAGCTGCCGTTCTTACCGTTTGGGACTTTGAGGCTTGCTGCTGAGGATTGCTCGTGTCCTTGTGTCTAGGTACTCTCTGTCGACTCACCTCCTGCTTAGGACGTGGGCTTCGAAGGGTTCCTTTTTTGATGCTGCCGGACAATGTCAGCCCTGGGCCACGCCCAGAGCCTTTTTGAGGGTCGTGTAGCCTCCGCGTTGCCCCCCAAAGTTCCCTCTAACAGCTGCTAGGCACGGAGAACCCGCAAAGCACATCCACAACGGAGGGCGGAAAAACCGGAAGCCCTTACATACCAGGTTTGGGAGGGGGATTTGGTCTGCGATAGGCTTTTTCCGTAGGGACACGGGTGGCCACAGAGCCTAGGGCTTGCTGATCCGAAGGTCGGCAGTTCGAATCCCCGCGACGGGGTGAGCTCCCGCTGCTCGGTCCCAGCACCTGCCAACCTAGCAGTTCGAAAGCACAAAGTGGAAGTAGATAAATACCGTATTTTTTGCTCTATATGACACAATTTCCCCCCTCCAAAAATTAAGGGGAAATGATCAAAGCAGCAGAAATAAGAGATGATTGGATCCCTTTAAGAGCTCGAAGCATGGGTACCCCCAACCAAAATTGAAAATTCGGTTTTGTAATTTGGAACTAATGTGATTTGATTGGTTTGCTAATAAAAAATATTTTATAAAAAAAACAAAAATTAAGGGAAAATTTGTGTGCGCCCTATGGAGTGAATGCAGGCTGCGCAGCTAAGCCCAAAGCCAGAACAGGGAGAAGGAGCGCTGCGCAGCGCTCCGTCTCGCTGTTCTAGCTTGGGGTTAGCTGCGCAAAGCCTCCGCAGGGCAGCAGGGTGAAGGCACCCTGCCGCCCTGCGGAGGCTTCAAAGGCCGTCCCCAGAGCCAGAACAGTGAGGCCGAGCGCTGCGCGGCGCTCCGTCTCACTGTTCTAGCTTGGGGATGGCTGCGCAAAACCTCCGCATGACAGCGGGGTGCCTTCACCCCACTGCTCTGCAGAGGCTTCAAAGGCTGCACTCCGTTGGCTTCAGGCAGCTATCCGCAAGCTTTCGGAGCGCAGCAGGAGTTCCCGCTGTACTTAGAAGGCTTGCGGATAGCCGCCGGAAGTCACCTAGCAGTTCGAAAGTGGAAGTAGATAAATACCGTATTTTTCACTCTATAGGACGCACTTTTCCCCCTCCCAAAATTAAGGGGAAATGATCAAAGCAGCAGAAATAAGAGATGATTGGATCCCTTTCTGAGCTCGAAGCATGGGTACCCCCAACCAAAATTTAAAATTCGGTTTTGTAATTTGGAACTAATGTGATTTGATTGGTTTGCTAATAAAAATTATTTTATTTTAAAAAAATCAATTAAGGGGAAATGTGTGTGCGTCCTATGGAGTGAATGCAGGCTGCGCAGCTAAGCCCAAAGCCAGAGCAGGGAGAAGGAGCGCTGCGGAGCGCTCCGTCTCGCTGTTCTAGATTGGGGTTTGCTGCGCAAAGCCTCCGCAGGGCAGTGGGGTGAAGGCACCCTGCCGCCCTGCGGAGGCTTCAAGGGCCATCCCCGAAGCCAGAACAGTGAGGCGGAGCACTGCGCGGCGCTCCGTCTCACTGTTCTAGCTTGGGGATGGCTGCACAAAGCCTCCGCAGGGCAGCGGGGTGCCTTCACCCCGCTGCTCTGTGGAGGCTTCAAAGGCTGCGCTCTGGGGGCTTCAGGCAGCTATCCGCAAGCCTTCCAAGCGCAGCAGGAGTTCCCGCTGCACTCAGAAGGCTTGCGGATAGCCGCCTGAAGCCTGGAGAGCGAGAGGGGTCGGTGCACACCGATCCCTCTTGCTCTCCAGGCTACGCTTCGCTGGAGAGGCGCTGCACAGTTTTCCCTCTCTGCGCAGCGCCCCTTCAGTGAAGCGGGAGAGAGAAATGGAAGGGGCTCCGTTTCTCCTGCCGCTTCACTGAAGGGACACTGAGCAGAGAGGGAGAGAATTCCCCCCCCCCCTGTTCTCCCCATCCTATGATCCGATGCGTCTTATGGTCCAGTGCATCGTATAGAGCGAAAAATACGGTAGGTGCCGTTCTGTCGGGAAGGTAAACAGCCTTTCCGTGCACTGCTCTGCTTTTGCCAGAAGCGGCTTCGTCATCCTAGCCACATGACCCGGAAGCTGTACGCCGGCTCCCTCAGCCTATAGAGCGAGATGAGCGCGCAACCCTAGAGTCGTCCGCGACTGGACCTAACGGTCAGGGGTACCTGTACATTTACCTAGGCTTTTTCCAGATCTGCCTTACTGCCCTATGTTTCTAAATCTTGAGGGAGAGCAAAAGAAGCAGAATGCAGAAAGAATTAGACATCCTACTTACACTCAAGAAGAAGAAATCTTTATTTTGCTGGAAAACATCATTACTTCTCACAAACCACCTCCTTTCTCCTGAACTATCCTCAAATAGTTGCTCTTCCCAAAGTCCTCAGCCAAGTCACTCCGCAGGGGGACGTGTCACAATGGAGGCCCTGACCCTGTTGCTTTAGCTACCTTGCTTAACAATGTGAATTGTTCCCCTTAACATTAATTTTTCAAATATATCTTCCCGTGGGTTTTTATTTTATTTATTTAGGAAGGATCTAGAGCTGGCTTCATCCAGCACGGTGCATTTCTGGACAGGACAGGAAACACCTTGCAAACACACACTTTTCAACATGGCGGTGTCACCAAGGAAAAACACTCCTGGCCTAGACTATGGCTGCTGTTTCTCAATTCATAGTAAAAAATGACCCTTCTCAGCATCCTGTAATAATCTGTCCAGTATTAGGATGGACAGGAGCAGGACTTCACCCTTAGACCCCTCATCCCCCTCTTTCTTTCTGTTTCTGCCCAGTGTCTTCTGCCAATCAACAGCTTTCCTTAGCTTGCAAGGAAGTGAAATGTTATGAGTTACTTGGTGCCAGACTCCCCTTTGCCATGAGTTTCTGGGTGCCAGGCACTGAACCCCTGGACACTGAACATCTGGGGAATTGATCTAAGCTGTACCCCAAGCACTACATTTGATTGTTGGTTATTAAAAACTGATTGAAACCATTTTATTTCATTCACAAAAGAAATTTTGACATGTGATTATGATAACAGTTTATATAATAAAGGTGACACGTTTATTGATCCTTTTTGTAAGTTATTATTTGTCTACTTTAATGTATTTTTTATATATATTAATCAGTAAGGGGGTGGGGTGGGAAGCAGTTTTGCATATGGAACTGGTGGATGGCTGTCATTAATCCAGATCAATTTCATAGAATCATAGAAACTTATAGCTGGAAGGGACACCAAGGGTCATCGAGTCCAACCCCCTGTGATGCAGCAATCTCAGCAAAAGCATCCATGGCAGACGGCCACCCAACCTCTGCTTGGAAACCTCCAAGGAAGGAGAGTCCACCACCTCTCATGGGAATCTGTTCCAATGCCAAACAGCCCTTACTGTCAGAAAGTTTTTATGAATGTTTAGTTGGAATCTCCTTTCTTATAACTTGAATCCATGGGTTCGGGTCCTACCATCTAGAGCAGGAGAAAACAAGCTTGTTCCCTGTTCCATGTGACAGCCCTTAAGATACTGGAAGATGGCTGTCAGATCTCCTCTCAGTTTCCTCTTTTCCAGGCCAAACCTACCCAGCTCCTTCAAGTGTTTCTCTTCAATCTTAGTTTCCAGACCCTTGGTTGTCTTGGTTGCCCTCCTCTGCACACATTCCAGCTTGTCAACATCCTTCTTCAATGATGGTGCCCAGAACTGGACACAGGACTCCAGGGGTGGCCTGACCAAGGTAGGAGAGAGTAGGACTTGGACTTCGTTTCATCAGGACCCTGGACTTCCATAGATGCAATCTAGAACAGCGTTACCATTTTCTGCTGCTGCACATTCCTTGTGGCTGAGGCTCAGGGTAACGCCCCCGGGACCTTTCAGTCCATGGTGTCCATGGAGGCGCAGGTCAATTCTGTGTCCAGGGCAGCTGTTGACCAGCTTCATCTAGTACGCAGGCTGAGACCCTATCTGCCTGCGGATTGCCTCGCCAGAGGGGTGCATGCTCTGGTTATCTCCCGCTTGCACTACTGCAATGCGCTCTACGTGGGGCTACCTTTGAAGGTGACCCGGAAACTACAACTAATCCAGAATGCGGCAGCTAGACTGGTGACTGGGGGTGGCCCCCAAGACCTACATTGGCTCTCAGTATGTTTCCGGGCAAAATTCAAAGTGTTGGTGCTGACCTTTAAAACCCTAAACGGCCTCAAAGGCCCAGTATACCTGAAGGAGCGCCTCCACCCCCATCATTCTGCCTGGACACTGAGGTCCAGCGCTGAGGGCCTTTTGGCGGTTCCCTCCCTGCGAGAAGCCAAGTTACAGGGTAGTGGTGCCTGCCCTGTGGAACCCCCTCCCACCAGATGTCAAAGAGAGAAACAGCTACCTGACATTTAGAAGACATCTGAAGGCAGCCCTGTTCTGGGAAGCTTTGAAAGTTTGACAGACTATTTTATTTTAATATTTTGTTGGAAGCCGCCCAGAGTGGCTGGGTATAAATAATAAATTATTATTATTATTATTATTATTATTATTATTATTATTATTATTATTATTATTATTATTATTATATTATGATGATGACTGTGAGGTGTTACAAGTCATTAATTTCAAGCCACACTGCCATGCCTTTGAAGACACAAACCATCCCAGCTTTTCAGAGCTGGCTATCATGGCTTCTTTAATCTTTGTGTATTGCTCCACCAAGTGGCTGAATCATATAAAGCACTGACTTTTACATATCTCTTGACCTCTAATTGCAAGATCTCGTTAACTTGGATTATAATCTTTATAAATTGGAGTTGTGGAGCAGGTCCTCGAGAGGGGGGGGGGGCTCCCACCATTCCTCCTCAGTCCAGCCCCTGACAACCTTGTGGGTTACGGCGTCGAGGGCTCATTTTGTGGGGCGATGTGAAACGTAGTGTTTTCACCCCCAAACCTTGCAGGGGGCATTGTCTGGGTGTTTGGCGCCGCTTTGGAGTGAACGGGGAAACGTCTGACTTATGGAGAAATTGGGATCCCGTGAGTTGGGGCGCCAAAGGCTCATTTTTGGGGTTGCCATGAAATGTGGGGTTTTCACTGCCAAACATTTCAGGGGGTCTTTAGCAGGTGTTTGCCGTTGCTTTGTTGTGAATCCTAAGACATCGGGTTTTCAGCGAAATCGTGGCCACCATATCTATCCTGACAGATGATTTGGCCTGTCACCCTTGTGTGGAAGTAAAGGATGAGATTCCCCTACTACTCCGCTTGGGGTCTCCAGTGTGGTGCACCCAGCCTCCACTCACACTATTCCTATGCTGGGGAATTTGGGGGTGGTTTGTGGGGATGTTATGTACTGAGTTGAATAGGATCCAAAATGCTAGGAAAGCAGTGTTTAATGTCTGGACAAGATATAAAGATTTATTGGAAAATAAGACCCCAAGGTGGCTGTCACCAATGGAAGCTAAGGCTCAGAAAAGACTTAATATGGAGGCCGAATGGCCAAAATATTGGGAGATACTAGAGAATGATGGAGACTCTTGGAGAATGCAGAGTTTTGAGAGGTTAAAAGACAAAGTGCGAGATTGGTTACATTATCGTCACATTAGGGAGGTCTTTAATGAGGACAAAAAAATAGGGTTCCAGGTGGATAAATCGAAATTAGAAACTGAATTGTTAAAACCGAAAGTCAAGGTATTGTCAAGAATGTATAACTTGCTGTTAAAATGGAACACTCAAGATGAAACGGTTAAATCAGCTATGATAAAGTAGGCTCAAGACATTGGTTATAATATTATGTTTGCTGACTGGGAAAGGTTATGGACCACTGGAGTAAGGTTCACGGCATGTAATGCCTTGAAAGAAAATATTATGAAAATGATATATAGGTGGTACATGACCCCAGTCAAGCTTGCAAAAATATACCATTTGCCAGATAATAAGTGTTGGAAATGTAAAGAAACTGAGGGAACTTTTTTTCACCTTTGGTGGACATGCCCCAGGGTTAAGGCTTTCTGGGAAATGATCTATAATGAACTGAAAAAGGTATTTAAATATACCTTCCCTAAGAAACCAGAGGCCTTTCTTTTGGGCATTGTTGGCCAAATGGTGTTAAAGAAGGATAGAACTTTTTTTATGTATGCAACAACAGCAGCAAGAATACTTATCGCAAAGCACTGGAAGACTCAAGATTTACCCACCTTGGAAGAATGGCAAATGCAACTGATAGACTATATGGAATTGGCAGAAATGACTGGCAGAATCCGAGACCTGGGAGAAGAGCTGGTGGAAGAAGACTGGAAGAAATTTAAAGAATATTTGCAAAAGCATTGTAAATTGTATGAATGTTAGAATGATGCGGGAGAGGAAGATAACATGGTATTAGTGGTATAGTTGAAAGGTGTATGTAAAAATGGTTGATAGAACAAATGTGAAGCCAGAACAATATTATGTCAAGTTTTTTTGTTTTTTTTTAAAAGGAAATAACGGGAAATAATTGGAGACATAATATAGGAAACGTATATCTTGAAGTAAGATCTAAAAGAAGGTGAGGTATTGCTGAATAAGATTTTGTAAAAAGGAACGCAGAAAAGGGAGATGTGAGGGAGTCAGGAAAGAGGGTTATGAGAACAACATATGAGAAATTGGTTCTTTCTTCTTTCTTTTTATTGCTTGTTTAGGTAACTTTTTCTTGTTGTTATTGATGGGTTTTTTCACTGTGTTTTTCACTGTGTTTTTCTTTTGAGTCTGAATGGGGTTTTTTCTTTCTTTCTTTCTTTCTTTCTTTCTTTCTTTTTTTTTTTTTGTATGGTGAAGTGTGTTTTACTTGTGAAACTTTAATAAATATCTTTAAAAAAACAAAAACAAAATGCTACAGTCTGATTGGTCCTAGAACAATAGGATCCAACATGCAGCAGTCTGATTGGTCCGCAGGAGCCACCCAATCCAGCTCCAGGTGGAAGTGAATCCACAACCTGATTGGCCTACAGGAGAATCCCAGAATTAGCCAATCACGTGCAGCCCATTGTGTAAATAATGTATATAAAGCAGCTATTGTGGGGGAACTTTCATTCCTCACTGCTATGAGCTGAATATAGAGCATGAAATCCACTCTCGACTCCGAGTATATTTCAGGGGAAGAGCTGTTTGGGATATTTCCTGCTTGTGAATTATTATTTGTGTGTGTGTGTGTGTGTGTGTGTGTGTGTGTGTGTGTGTGTAAAACACATGCCTAAAGCTTTAAATCTGGGATGGGCATGGAAGTTCCGAGTTGGGCCACCAGGTGGCACTGCAGGCCATGGTCCAGCTGCTGCTGCTGCTGCTACAGGTGCCAGTAAGTCTCGCATTTTCAACCTCTTCCTCCTCCATTGCACTGGCTAAATGATTCCTTGCTGGACTCCCATCGCTGAGGCCAAATGTACCTTTACCGAGCAAAATATCCTTTCAAATTATACACCCAGCACATGGAACCTGACAAAGGGGCAATACAAGCGGACTCTCTGTGCCCTTACCACAGTAAAAAGACTGATACTGGTGAGCTGGAACAATAAAAATGCGTCTCCCTTCTATGATTGGATTGAAGACTTCTACAAACTCACCACATATGAACAACCTGCAGATAAACGCAGACTTGCCATGGACAAATTCAATGATACAGTGGTACCTCGGGTTAACATACACTTCAGGTTACAGACTCTGCTTGTAGCCTTTTTAGCCTCGGGTGAGAAGAGCTTTGCACCCGGGACGGGGAAATGGGAGTCAACAGACACTCAAGGAATAGTTTCAGAGAAAAGCTTTATTCTGCCATCCGGGGTGGCAGAAGGAGCAAGTGTGATAGATTCACAAAACAAGCATGAGTTCACAGCCATTTGCGCAGAGCATATATTCCCCTTCCAGTTCCCTCCCCTTTCTCCTCCTCCTCAAGAGTCCTGCCCCATTGTGACGAAATTCCAGTGCCTGTCTTCGGAGAACTTCCTGACATTAGTGACGAAGATGCCTCCAGTGCTGAAGGGCATGAAGAAGAAGTGGTTCTTGAAGATGATGCTCCACATCCATTTTCCCAAAAGGAGTTGAATGATCTAGTTCGCGACCTCAGCTTGTCAAAGGACAAAATTGGTTATGGTCAGCATAAGTGGTTTATTTGTGTTGACCTGAAGATGGTGAACTTTTTGGTGGGACAACAGTCTGGCTTCAACAAGTACCCATGTTTTCTGTGCATGTGGGATAGTAGGGACCGTGCTCAGCATTACACGAAGAAGGACTGGCCTGTGCAGGAGGAATTGGTGCCTTGCAAAGAAAGGAACGTCATCGACGACCCTCTGGTGGGCAGAGACAGAATACTCTTCCCACCGCTGCACATCAAGCTCGGCTTAATCAAGCAGTTCACCAAAGGCTCTGGACAAGGATGGTGACTACTTCACTTGTGCCAGGATTGACCATGGAGAAGTTGAAAGCTGGCATCTTTGACGGTCCTCAGATCCGTCAGCTCATCAGAGATCCAGAGGTCAGAAACTCAATGAAGGAAATGGAACTGGAAGCGTGGAAGGCATTTGTTCTGGTAGTGAAGAACTTTCTAAGCAACAATAAGGTCAAAAACTATGCAGAACTTGTCATCAACATGCTGACTGCTTTCAGAAACCTGGGCTGCAACATGAGCGTCAAGATGCACTGCCTATTTTCACATATGGACCGGTTTCCTGAGAACCTGGGTTCAATGAGTGACGAGCAGGGGGAGAGATTCCATCAGGACATGAAAGAGATGGAGACCAGGTATCAGGATCGCTGGGACGCACTCATGATGGCTGACTACTGTTGGACTCTGAAGAGAGACCTCCCTGCCGCTGAGCATTCCAGGAGTTCCAAGAAACGGAAGTTCAAGCCCTGAAGTTTGAAAAATGGTGAAGCAACATGCAATTTATGTGTACTTACCTTTATCAATGCCCACCATTCAGTTTACAGTAATCGATGTTTCTATCAGGTAATCAATATATGTTGTTGGAAAAACATTATTTTCTCTTAAAAACATATTTAGGATGATATGTGTTGACAAAAATCAGCTGATAATGCCACAAAATGTAATCAATTTTGTCACAAGATCTGATTTTTTACAAATCAACATAGCACAACAACCTGACCTGATGGAGAGAAACAGATGCCATTTCCTGATTCAGCAGTGCAAAAAGACCCTAAATCAATTGTAGAAATCTAGACAACATTCAAAAGGTAAAAAATTGTTGCCCAGTGTATAATTTGACATCTTTTTTTATATATATATATATAAATTTTTATTAAAGTTTCCGAAATTTTATAACAATAAAAAACAAAACAATACAGTAAAAATAACATACAAAAAACATATAAAAAACAAATATAATTTCAGCCCTTCTTTTCTTATACCTTACTTCCCCGACTTCCTCTTACCTCCCCTTCCTGTATTCCAATTTCTAAATTATTCTTCAGCAAATCCTTCCCTTATTTTTCACTTAAATTTTAACCTTTCTTTTTCTTTTAAGCTTATCCATTGCCGCTAATAACCACATCTTTTCTAATCCAGCGTCATTCTAACATTAATTGATTTTACAATATTTCTTTAGATAGTCCTTAAAATCTTTCCAATCTTCCTCCGCTGTTTCCCTTCCCTGGTTTCGGATTCTGCTCGTCATCTCTGCCAGTCCCATGTAGTCTATCACCTTCATCTGCCATTCTTCCAAGGTGGGTAGATCTTGTGTCTTCCAGTACTTTGCGATAAGTATTCTTGCCGCAGTTGTAGCATACATAAAAAATGTTCTGTCCTTCTTTAACACCCCTTGGCCGACAATACCCAAGAGAAAGGCCTCTGGTTTCTTCAGGAAAGTATATTTAAATACCTTTTTCAATTCATTATAAATCATTTCCCAGAACGCCTTAATCTTTGGGCACGTCCACCAGAGGTGGAAAAATGTACCTTCCTTTTCTCCACATTTCCAGCATTTGTTATCAGGCAAATGATAAATTTTCGCAAGCTTGACTGGGGTCATGTACCACCTATAAATCATTTTCATAATGTTTTCTCTGAGGGCATTACATGCCGTAAATTTCATCCCGGTGGTCCACAACTTTTCCCAGTCAGCAAACATAATGTTATGACCAATATCCTGTGCCCACTTAATCATTGCTGATTTAACCGTTTCATCTTGTGTATTCCATTTCAACAGCAAGTTACCGTAAATTTCGCTCTATAACACGCAGATTTTTTCTCCTAAAAAGTATGGGGAAATGTCTGTGCGTGTTATTGAGCGAATGTGTGGCCCCTGGAGCTGACTCGCCGGGGCAAAAATAGGCAAAAATTAGGCAAAAATCAGATCGGGCGGGCGGGCAGAGGGAAGGCGAAAGCTGCTGCTTTCCTGCATTCTGCCTCAGGGTCTTACTGCCCACCGCCTTCTGTTGCTGCGTTTGCTCAAACTCAACAAAGAGCAGGGAATCCCCTGCCCTCCTGGCAAGCAGAGGGTTAAGGAAAGGATCGAGTCCTTCCTTCTAATTCTTTCCTAGTCACACTGCGTGCAGGCTCCAGCCCACCACCTCCTCCTCTCCGTGCTCTAGGGACTCGCAGGCAGCCGAAAAACATACAGGTGGGAGAGAGAGAGAGAGGGCTGGCTTGGGGACTTTTGCCTTCCTTTCCTCCCCCCCACCCCGTTAAACTCCTCCCCTGCATTCTTAGCCAGCTGCTTCTCCGCACACCCCTCATGTGCTTCTTGTCCCTTCTGTGTTTTTCCTTCCCTCCCCATTTAAAACGTGGTGACAAAGCACGGATCCACATGGATCCGCAGGATTTTTGCATTGGGTCACCCCAAATTCACCATCAGATCACATTACATGTCCATGGCTACAGTCTGTACCAAAAAAAGCACGCACCCACTGTTGCCTGGGGCTGCAATGGTGCAAAAACGTGGTTACAAAGCATGGATCCACAGGATCTTTGCACTGGGTCACCCCAAATTCACCATCAGATAACATAGCATGTCCATGGCTACAGCCTGCACCAAAAAAATCACGCACCCACTGTGGCCTGGGGCCACAATGGTGCAAAAATGTGGTTACAAAGCACGGATCCACATGGATCCTCAGGATTTTTGCATTGGGTCACCCCAAATTCACCATCAGATCACATAGCATGTCCATGGCTACATCTTGCACCAAAAAAATCACGCACCCACTGTTGCCTAGGGTCACAGTGGTGCAAAAACGTGGTTACAAAGCATGGATCCACATGGATCCTCAGGATTTTTGCATTGGGTCACCCCAAATTCACCATCAGATCACATAGCATGTCCATGGCTACATCTTGCACCAAAAAAATCACGCACCCACTGTTGCCTAGGGTCACAGTGGTGCAAAAACGTGGTTACAAAGCATGGATCCACATGGATCCTCAGGATTTTTGCATTGGGCTACTCCAAACTCACTGTCAGATCCCATGTCTGTGGCCACAGCATGAACCACAAAAATCATACATCCACCGTTTCATTTAGAATATTTTTTTTCTTGTTTTCCTCCTCAAAAAACTACGTGCGTGTTATGGTCTGGTGCGTGTTATAGAGCGAAAAATACGGTATACATTTTTGACAAATTTTTAGTACCGGATTCTAGCAATTCTGTCTCTAGTTTTGATTTTTCCACCTGGAAGCCAATTTTCCTGTCCATCTTAAAAACCTCCATTATTTGATAGTAATGGAGCCAATCTCTCACTTTATCTTTTAATTTCACAAAACTCTGCAGTTTCCATCTATCCCCTTCTTGTTCCAAAATTTCCCAATATCTCGGCCATTTGGACTCCATATTAAGCTTTTTAACAGCTTTTGCCTCCATTGGGGACAACCACCGTGGAGTTTTGTTTTCCAACAAATCTTTATATCTAGTCCAGACATTATATAGTGCTTTCCTGGCAATATGATTTTTAAAACCTTTATGAGCTTTAACCTTGTCATACCACAAATATGCATGCCACCCAAAGATGTTGTTAAAACCTTCTAGATCCAAGATATCTGTGTTCTCAAGAAGTAGCCAATCTTTCAACCAGCAGAAAGCTGCCGATTCATAATACAGTTTGAGATCTGGCAGGGCAAATCCCCCCCTTTCTTTTGCATCAGTTAAAGTCTTAAATTTAATTCTGGGTTTCTTGCCCTGCCAGACAAATTTTGAAATATCTTTCTGCCACTTCTTGAAACAATCCATCTTGTCCACTATTTGCAATGTTTGACACAAAAACAACATTCTAGGCAATACATTCATCTTTATAACCGCAATTTGACCCAACAAGGAAAGCTTCAAGTTTGACCAAATTTCTAGATCTTTTTTCACTTCTGTCCAAGATTTCTCATAATTGTCTTTAAATAAGTTCACATTTTTAGCTGTCATATTTATCCCCAGATATTTCACTTTCTTAACCACAGTTAATCCTGTCTCATTCTGAAACCTCTCTTTTTCCAAAAGTGTTAAATTTTTCTCCAATACCTTAGTTTTTGACTTATTCAATTTAAACCCTGCCACTTGACCAAATTCTTGAATTAATTCTAATACTCTTTTCGTACTAGACTCAGGCTCTTGTAATGCAAGTACCAAATCATCTGCAAATGCTCTCAATTTGTACTGTTTAGCTCCGACCTGCACTCCTTTAACCAACTGGTCCCTTCTAATCATATTCAGCAAAACCTCCAGGACTGATATAAAAAGTAATGGAGAGATTGGGCATCCCTGTCGTGTCCCTTTTTCTATCTTGAATTCTTCCGTAACCACATTATTTACAATCAACTTTGCTTTTTGTTCAGAATATATTGCACCTATACCATTTTCAAACCCTTGGCCTACCCCCATCCCCCGGAGGTTCTTCATCATGAAACTCCAAGAAATATTGTCAAAGGCTTTCTCGGCGTCCACAAATATCAAAACTGCTTTCGTATTTATGTTCACTTCCAACTTTTCCAAAATGTCAATTATGTTCCTTACATTATCCGACAAATGTCTTCTCGGGAGAAAGCCCGCTTGATCTCTATGAATCTCCTCCATGAAAACTATTTTCAATCTCTTTGCTAAAATGTCAGCAAAAATTTTGTAATCTACATTTAATAGTGAAATGGGGCGGTAGTTCTTAAGTTGAGTCTTTTCAGTCTCTGTCTTCGGGATAAGTGTAATATAAGCCTCTTTCCACGTTTCTGGTGCCCTTTTCCCCTCCAAAATTTCATTACAAACTTCCTTCAAAGGTTGTAATAACCACTCCTTCAAAACTTTATAATATCTGGAAGTCAGTCCATCAGGTCCTGGGGATTTGCCCAATGCCAAATTTTGAATAGCGCCTTCTATTTCTTGTTCTGATATTTCCTGGTTCAATATTATTTTACTTTCTTGTGAAATCTTTTTCAGTCCGTTTTTTCCAAGAAATTGCTCTATGTCCATATCTTTCTGCGGCCCTTGTGAATAAAGTTCTCTAAAGCAGTGTTTCCCAAACGTTTTTGGGCAACGGCACACCTGTTTACCGGAAAAAAATCTCGCGGCACACCACCATTAAAGCCCCGCCCCCGTGACGTCATTCGGGGAGCCGGCGGCCCGGGCCTGAGCTGGAAGGAGAGGCGGTGCTTTTCGGCACAAGGCAATCGGCCTGGAATTGTTTCCCGCGCGCTGCGAAAGGGAACAGCTGCGGTCGCGCGAACCCTCCGGCGCTGGGAGGGGAAAGGGCGGAGTCGCAGAGCACCAGCTGGCCGAGCGGTTGCGCGCAGCGTTGCGCTTTTGGAGAGCGTGCGGCTGCTGCTAGGGGATCCGGGGACGTGAGCAGGCCTGGCCCGACCCGGGTTGAAGGAGGACAAGCTGGCAGCGCGCCAAGTGAGTTCGGTTGCGCACGACGGCCCCCGCTCCCCCCACCCCCGCCGGATCCTCGCCGCCGCCGCCTCTCGCCCGCCTCCCTCCCACGGCACACCACCCGATGTCTCACGGCACAGTAGTGTGCCGCGGAACACCGGTTGGGAAACACTGCTCTAAAGTATCTCTGGAAGCAGTTCCTAATCTCCGTAGGGTTATAAATGTTCTTTCCATCCACTTCTAAATTTGTTACCGTATTCAGCTTTTGTCTTTTCTTTATTTGCCAAGCCAACAATTTACCACATTTATCTGCTGATTCAAAAGTCTTTTGTCTCATTTGTTTAATTTTCCATTCTATTTCTTGATTCATCAATTCCATATATTGTGTTTGATATAACTTAATTTCTCTCAAACTCTCATGCGATTTTGGTTTTGATCTTAGTTTCCTTTCCCCATCTTTTATCTTCTCCAAAATTTTATCTTTCTTTTCATTTTGGCTTCTCTTCTTTATTGCATTTTGTTGAATCAAGAATCCTCTCATAACAGCTTTACTTGCATCCCAGATTACTCTTTTTTCTACGTCAGTCTTCATATTAATTTCAAAGTAGTCTTTCAAGGTTTTTTGGGCCTTTTTACAAATTTCCTCATCTCCAAATAAGGTGTCATTCATCCTCCATCTGAAGGTGCCAGCTGTTGTTTGCTTCATCACCATCTTTACAGCATTGTGGTCGGAGCAAGTTTTTGCATCTTTTGGGGGGCAATTCCAAACCTGTTATTCCAAGAAGAAAGGCCTCTGGTTTCTTTATAAATGTATATTTCAACATTTTTTTCTTTTCTTTTCTTTTTTTTAAAATTTTTATTGGGTTTTCAAATTTTATAGAGACAACATACACATAAAAAAGACAAAGACAAAACACGTATAATTTCATATCCTTGCTTTCTTATCCCTCTTTCCCTGACTTCCCCCCACCCCCCTCCTACATCCCAATTTCCAAAGTTAGTTCAGCAAGTTTTTATCCCTTCCTTTAACCTAATCTGTTGTTTTTGAACTTGATTCTTTTTACTAAGTCAAATTTTACTTATCCCATTCTCTTATTAACATCAAATCCTTTTTTCTAAGGTCAACCTAATTTCTCATCCACAAATTTCCCCTTTTTTATATTAAAATATAAGTCAAAATAACCAAACACAAAAGTCATAAATTTTCCAACTTCTGCTCTCCCCCTCCCACCCTACCCCGGTTTCCGTCCCTTCCCAGATAATTATCCACCCATACAGTTCCTAGCCCGGATTCCTCACATCCGAGGCCTTTAAATCTCTGTCAGTCTCTCTCTGTCGGTTTTGTTGGTAGTCCTTTTTGTTGGACCTCAGGTCTCGAGGGTGATCTGTCACAGCCACATCTCCTTCTCTTGCGTCCAAGATAGTTGAAAGAACTTGCTGCCAAAGATCTGCCATAGATCTCCCGTACTCAAACTCAGAAGAGAAGAGGAAGTCCCAGTCATGTTTCTTTCCTCTTTTAAAATCCATTATTCCAAAAAATCCAGAGACTTCCTCCTTTGCTTTTCTCATCCTTCTCATCTTTCCCAAATTTGTAATCCAGAAATCTTCTGCTTCATTTTCTGACAACATAGGCTTCTGCTTGGTATTTTCTGCCAGTACTTTCTCCCCTCCTTCTTCCTTTTCCACCAATTCCACAGATGTCGCTTCTGATTCAGCTGCATATTTTTTCCCAGTCAAGTCCTTTGTTCCATCAGCAGGGTTATTTGTTTTAGAAATCAAGGTCGTGAGTTCTTTGTTCATAGCCATACTCTGTTCTTGCAGAATTCCCACGAGAAAAAAAGCTCTTTCAATTTCTGCCAGTAATTTTCCCTCTGCAGCCATTGTAATGTCACTAGTTCCCCCTAGGGGGATTCCAGTTAAGTTACTTTCCTTTCCCACAGTCCGTTACTTTGTTTTTTATTATTACTTTGTTTCCAACCACTTCTAGTAAAATGTAACACCTTTAGTCCAGAGAGATATTAAGTAATTCAATTCTTAGTTTTGTCCACCCGTTTGACAGCTCCTTTGACAGCTGTCAAACTCCTTATTCCTTTTCGTAGGACTCACACGCAGGACGCTCCCGGGTTCGGGAGGGGGGGGGGTTACACAAATTTTTCTGACACTCCTCTCTTCCCTCCAGCACAAAAAACTTCTTCTATCAAATTCGTGGAATATCTTTTATCAAACATCAAAAACACACTGTTCTCTCAACCTTAGTTCTCCGATCCTTGCTTTAGATCGTTTGTAGATAGGGGGGTGCGGACTTCCCTTTAGCACATCCCCCCGGTTGTACCAAATTAAAGGTAGAAATTTTTAAAATCCGAATTCCCTGTACTCACAGGTTTTTGTTTCCAGTCCAAATTTCGGGAAGAAAGTTAACGCTCTCCGGCCATGGCTCGCGGCTTCGCTCCACTGAAGTAGCGGTCTACTCCCAGCACCACGCCACTCTCCGTACCCTCTCCGTAGCCTTTAAAAAGGCTCTTCGTGGGTCAGGGAGGGCGCTTAAGGTGCCCACTGAGTCACCAAGTCCACAGGCATCCGCGCCTGTGGTTTCTGAGGGTCCCTAAATCAATTGTAGAAATCTAGACAACATTCAAAAGGTAAAAAATTGTTGCCCAGTGTATAATTTAACATCTTTTGGGGGCAATTCCAAACCTGTTATTCCAAGAAGAAAGGCCTCTGGTTTCTTTATAAATGTATATTTCAACATTTTTTTCAATTCATTATAAATCTTTTCCCAGAAGTCTTTCACCTTGGGGCAGGACCACCACATATGATAGAAAGTACCTTCGTTTTCTTTACATTTCCAGCAATGGTTATCACAGTTATGATAAATCTTTGCTAATTTAACTGGGGTCGGATACCATCTATACACCATTTTCATTATGTTTTCCTTTAGTACAGTACATGCAGTGAACTTGACCCCTTTCTTCCACAATCTTTCCCAATCCTCAAACATTATGTTATGTCCTACATGTCTTGCCCAATCTATCATCACTGATTTAACTTGTTCATCCTTCGTATGCCACTCTAACAATGGGAAGTGTAGTGTTTTCAAAGCCCCCCCCCCCAATGTTGCAGGGGGCATTCTCTGGGTGTTTGGTGCTGCTTTGGAGTGAATCAGATGACATTGGACCTTTGGAGAAATCGTGACCCTGTGGGTTAGGGCACTGAAGCCTCATTTTTGGGGGGGGGCGCCATAAAATGTGGGGTTTTCACTGCCATTGATCACAAAACGGCTGCTGTTTTGTGCAAAGCTGGTAGACTGAGAAACTAGTATTTTATTTTTATTTTTAAAAAGATAAACTAAAGGTGTGTGCTTACAGGTAAACAGATACCAGTGTGCATGCCCATTATGACCTCAGGCAAGAATCAAGAAAATACAGGTGGTCCCTCTTAACTGACATTCTGAACTGAACAGAACTGAAGGGAGGGGCTGGTTCTGGAGCCAAGCTGTTTAGATTGGGTTTGGGTGGATGCGAAGAGGATGCCTCCAACTTCTTGGGCTTTGCTTCTCAACTTATTCTGCCTTCTGGGACCCCCCAGCCCAAGACCAACCACCTCTTGGATAGGTGAGCATGCAGATATTTTGGAATGTGAGTGTGGGGCAGGATGACCGCGTATGAAAGCTCATTTGAGCACAAGTGCTGGCCCCCCTTTTCTCTCCCATGGAGGCCCTGAACTGGCCAGCTCCTGGTTCAGGGCCTCCAAGGGAGAGAAAAGGGAACCTCAGTTACTCTTTGCCTTCTGAGGACAATGTCTCCCTCCCAGAGACCCAAGACTTACGGCTGCTGCTCTAACAGCCTCAGGACATCCAAGGGATCATGAGCAAAGCACACAAGCCCTGCCCGCCAGATGTGAAGCACTCTACGGAGAGAATTTGGGTTTTTTAACTGGCTGAACAGAGTTTCAGCCCTTGGGGAATTTTATTTCTTAAACATACACCTTCCCCTTCCTTGTGTCCCTGGGGAGAAAAGCCAATCCTGCTTTCTTCCTTTGGTAATTTAATCAGAGGAAATAACTCTTTCAATGGTCTAATAGATTTGCTGAATCATGAATTCTGTACATGCACAGAGGCTATACCTCTTGAAACCCCAAAGATGGGCAAGATGGGCCATTTCTCTCCACCTGGCTCCACCGGATATTGCTGATGGCCAATGAAAGCCCAAGTAGGGATTCCTAGTGGGGGATGTTGCTGTGGTATAGTGGAGGAGCAGGGCCAGGAGGCTAACTTGGACACCTGAGAACACAAAAAAGCAGCAGCAAAAGAACTACATGTTTCCTTTTAAATGGGCCTTCCTGCTGAGTGTAAAGCATAGATCCTCATTTTTTAAGGGAAAAGGGAGAGAAGGCTTCTCCCAAAGTGTTAGAAGGCCACAAATAAAGTAACAATAGAACAAAAAAAATGTGCCGTTTCATGTGATACAGAATCCTATGTGCAAATCTGTTAGATTGAGAAATTTGTACTAAATAAGAAAATAAAAATAAAGGTGTGTGCTTGCAGGTAAACAGATTGGAGATTTTCTGCAAGATCTTGTGAGATCTCATTGAAGTCTTGCAAGATGTCTAGGAGAGCAAAATATGCATTGAGATTTGGGAGAGATCTTGCATGCTCTTTCAGGGACCAAAGCCATCACTGCTGCAGCGCCAAAGGCAGGTGGCTAAGGGGTGGTGAGTGTCCCACGGGGCGAAATGGGATGTACCCCCCCCCCTCAAGCTCAGGATTCCAGAACTAACAACTGTCAGTTGGGAGGGACGGAAGGCAAGGACCCACAGCCCAGAAGCTATAACTGGAAAGCTGTCCTGGCCAGGCCTGTGTCCTTTGGCTCCAGTTGGGAGCGAGACGGATGATGTCTGATTTTTGGCGAAATATTTTTTTTTTTAATTATGATTTTCAAGTTTATACATTTCAATAATTTTGCAGTCATTTCAAAACTTGACTTCCTTCCCCCTCTTTCTGCAGTTCCTTAAATTGATTCTTCATATCTTATGCATATCCAAATTACCTCAATTTCTTCATTTATGCATCTGCTTTAAATATATAATCTTATTAAACTGCAGGTTATTCCAATAATCCTGCCAATGTTCTTATCTGTTTACAGTTTGTAACTATTCATTAAACCATTTCCGTTCTTTAATAAAAAGTTTGTTCTCTTGCTCCTAGAAACGGTCAGCGTGTGACAGAGGCCACATCCTGGGAACGACTTTGACTGGCCACCTAAACCAGGTGAGAGCAGCCAAGGAGTCTCAAATGCTCAGGAACTTCCCCTGTGTGCAAAGACGGGCTCCAGCAGATTGAGCGGACAAGACCAAGCGTGGGCCCAGTGGTCAAGAAGGTGGTTTCTGCAATGCTGTGGAGGGAAGTGAGGGGCAGATGGGGCTCATCCACCTATAAAGATAGCCCATCAAAGATAAGGAAAACTCTGATCCTAATTTGCCTTGTGGGATATCTTTGGGAGCTGAAAAGGCTAAGGAGTAAAGCCTACACAAATCTGGAGTGGAGTCCCTCAGGCGGTTGGATGGCGCCGTTTACAACCCCTTCTGACAACTCCTGCAGCCCAACTGGTGCCTAACTCTGCTTTCCTTGGAGACACATCTGCAAAGCCAAGAGAGGGAGTCTTGTCATCTGGGAAGCCCAGGACCTCCAGACACACTGCCCAGTCTTGCTCCCTGGAGAGGTCACTTTGGGACTGCTGACACCGTTGCTTGACTTTTGACCTCACCCCCGGAGGCGCACTCCATTGCTTCTCAAGACAGACAAATGCCAACATTAAAAAACTATTTGAAAGAATTTTATTTCATTCACAAAAGACAATCTGGCATGTGATTAGGACAGTGGTTTTCAGACAACGGGTGACACGTTTATTGATCCAGTTTGGAGTCTCTGTCTTGTCTTCGCACATGCGCAGTTCCATCTAGGAGCAACAACAAGGGAAGGAGCCAAACTGTCGACTCCTGCAGCGAGACTCAGGATTTCCACTCATGCTCACAAACGTAGGAAAAAGCACCGCCTAGGATAAAAGGATGATCAGAGAATAGCATGTTTGTAAAGGAACTTGATTAGAATAATAATGATGATGATGATTTTTATTTTATTTTTCTATTTGGGTTTGTGGGGAAGGGGGGGACTGGGTCTTGGTGGGGAGGGAGATCTGTGCTGGAGTTGCTGGCCTCACTGCTGTCGCTGCCCGGAAGAGAGAAGAAGAGAAAATATTTTTAATCTTTCCATTGATTATTCTGTTGACAACCCATCTTTCCTTCAAGGATCTCCAGATGGCTTACGCTATTCTCCCTTTCTTTAATTATATTTACTTCCTCATTCCGTTTCTCTTCCAATATCTCTTCCTCCTCCTCCTCGGAGACCAGGGGGTGGATTTTAGGGGCACGACAGCAGGAGGCCAGCAGCTCGCACAGCCTGCCACACTGGCCATTCTCTCTTTCAACAGCCTTGGAGAACAACTGAGTAGGCATCTAGAGCGTCAACTGAACAGGCATGTGGATCAGCTAGTCACTGGGCACAGTCTATTCTTTTGGAGGGGGCTTTCCCCAGTTTCCATTTATAAGAAGTTTGAAAGGTTGCCTCTTTATAAAGTCTGTTTCCTTGTGACGAGAGACCACACTGGAGACTCAGTGTTTTTGAAATATATCAAGGTAAAGGGACTCCTGACCATTAGGTCCAGTCGTGGCCGACTCTGGGGTTGCAGCGCTCATCTCGCTTTATTGGCGGACCGGTCATGAACAGCTTCCGGGTCATGTGGCCAGCATGACTAAGCTGCTTCTGAACCAGAGCAGCGCACGGAAACGCCCTTTACCTTCCCGCCGGAGCATTACCTATTTATCTACTTGCCCTTTGACGTGCTTTCGAACTGCTAGGTTGGCAGGAGCAGGGACCGAGCAACGGGAGTTCACTCCGTCGTGGGGATTCAAACCGCCGACCTTCTGATAGGCAAGTCCTAGGCTCTGTGGTTTAACCCACAGCGCCACCCGCATCCCTATTATTTATTTATTTAGATACTTGGGTTTTGGGCGAAGGGAGAACTGGGTCTTGGAGCGGGGTAGAGCTGTACTGGAGCTGCTGGCCTCACTGCTATCACTGCCTGAAGAGAAATGAAGAGAAAAGATTCTTAATTTTTTCATTAATTATTACATTGATGACCCATCTTTCCTGCAAGGATCTCCAGGTGGCTTGCGTTATTCTCCCTTCCTCCCTTCCTCATCCCATCCCTGAAGTCTTCTTGAATGAGGGAGCTGCCTCCCCCCACCCTCAGTGATCCAGATTCTCTCTGGCCTCCCTGTTCCTCCTGAACAAAGATCAACACTCACCATTGGTAGTAGCATCTGTGGTATCCATCCTCTGGTCCCTTGGCCTTACGTAGATCGTAGATCGTTCTCACCTTTACCCTTCTTTCCTTTCCATCCTTCATTACACTCACTGTGTCCTCCTCCTCACAGACCAGGGGATGGATTTTTGTGGCACGACAGCAGGAGACCAGCAGCTCACCCAGCCTTCTCAGACTGCAGAATCTAGGGAAGAAGAGGGAAAATAGTCAGGAAATGGGTTCTAGATGCTTCCTTGATACTCTTTATCTGGCAGATAAACCTACTTTCAGAAACCTCTCATGGCGATTGCAGCAAGCAGCTGAAACCAGAGAGGAGGGCATCTTGTCAAGAGACCCTCCAGAACTGGGAGATCCCTTTCTTG
Source organism: Podarcis muralis (assembly GCF_964188315.1). NCBI lineage: Eukaryota > Metazoa > Chordata > Lepidosauria > Squamata > Lacertidae > Podarcis > Podarcis muralis. The sequence continues at coordinate 3,267,566 of NC_135659.1, forward strand.
TGGTGATGCCCGCAAGGGAGAAGGCAAGCCATTTCCCTCAAAGGATCTAAGAGGGTCCTGAGGTCAATCTTTAAAAATTAATTTAACCATGATATGGTTCCTTATATATCTGAATCTTGAGGGATAGCAAATGAAGCAAAATGCAGGAAGAATAAGAGATCCTACGTATACGCGAGATGAATAAATTTTCATTTTTCAGAAAACACAATTCACACCAACAACCTATTTTCTTTGAACTATCCTCAAATAGTTGCTCTTCCCAAAGTTGTCAGCCAAGTCAGTCAGCCGGAGAATGTGTCACAATGGAGGACATGACACCGTCACTTTAGCTACCTGGCTTTACAAGGGACATGGCTCCCTTTAATATTCATTTTTAAAAATATATATTTTAGTGGGTTAAGCAGTTTTGTTTTGTTTATTTTAAAAAGTTCGCTACCTCTTCCTTTTCATGTAGCACAGTGATTTAGGCATTCTACTTACGCTTTAGATGAAGAAAGTCAATTCGTTGCGCTAAAAAACATGTTTGCTTTCTCAAAATCTTCCTCCTCTCGTCTGAACTATCCTCAAATAGTTTCTCATCCCAAAGTCCTCATCCCATCCCTGAATTCTTCTTGAATGAGGGAGCTGCCTCCCCGATCCCCAGCCAGCGGGATTTTCTCTGGTCTCCCTGTTCCTGATGAAGAAAGATCAACACTCCCCATCTAAATATCGGTGGCATCCATCCCCTGGTCGCTTGGTCTTACAGAAATTATTTTCACCTTCACTAAAGATTCCTTCTGATCTTCATAACCATCACTTCATCCTCCCATTTCTCTTCCAATATCTCTTCCTCCTCCTCCTCACAGACCAGGGGATGGATCTTTGGCACGTGACAGCAGGAGACCAGCAGCTCACGCAGCCAATCTTTATAAACTAATCGAACCATGACATGGTTCCCTAGGTTTCTGAATCTTGAGGGATAGTAAAAGAAACAGAATGCAGAAGGAATTAGGAATCCTACTTATACTTTAGATGAAGAAAGTCTCTTCGTTACACCAGAAAACGTATTTCCTTTCTCACAAACCACCTCCTCCTTCTCCTAGACCACGCTACGCCATCTTTGCCATCTTTATAGGTTAGTGTTTAATATAAGTTCAATATTAAAAGTGTTGCCTTCTCTTTTACCTTTGTTTTCCAGTAACTTCCACTCTTTTACCACAAACAGCGCTGACAATCCAAGTCTTTTAACTCAGTCTCTTTCGCTGGGCTCACGCCACTTCAAAGTAAAAAACAAGTTAAGTCCTTGAATTCCGCTTCTTTTAATGGGCTACTACTGCTGCTGCAGAGTGAAATTTGAATCTGTCTTCCTTTTCTTACTGGTACTTGTTAGAGAAATCTTTGCTTATGGTTACGTATAATGAGAAAGATTTCCAATATGTTTAAGATAAAATCTCCCGTTCTTTACTCTTTATGTGCTAGCCTTTCGGGTCTGTTTCTGAGCAGTTCAGTTTGTATAAATAAGTCTCACAGACCCACTTCTCCTCAAGCTCTCCTTGTTAGCTGCCGTTCTTACCGTTTGGGACTTTGAGGCTTGCTGCTGAGGATTGCTCGTGTCCTTGCGTCTAGGTACTCTCTGTCGACTCACCTCCTGCTTAGGACGTGGGCTTCGAAGGGTTCCTTTTTTGACGCTGCCGGACAATGTCAGCCCTGGGCCACGCCCAGAGCCTTTTTGAGGGTCGTGTAGCCTCCGCGTTGCCCCCCAAAGTTCCCTCTAACAGCTGCTAGGCACGGAGAACCCGCAAAGCACATTCACAACGGAGGGCGGAAAAACCGGAAGCCCTTACATACCAGGTTTGGGAGGGGGATTTGGTCTGCGATAGGCTTTTTCCGTAGGGACACGGGTGGCCACAGAGCCTAGGGCTTGCTGATCCGAAGGTCGGCAGTTCGAATCCCTGCGACGGGGTGAGCTCCCGCTGCTCGGTCCCAGCACCTGCCAACCTAGAAGTTCGAAAGCACAAAGTGGAAGTAGATAAATACCGTATTTTTCTCTCTATAGGACACGATTTCCCCCCTCCAAAAATTAAGGGGAAATGATCAAAGCAGCAGAAATAAGAGATGATTGGATCCCTTTAAGAGCTCGAAGCATGGGTACCCCCAACCAAAATTTAAAATTCGGTTTTGTAATTTGGAACTAATGTGATTTGATTGGTTTGCTAATAAAAAATATTTTTAAAAACAAACAAAAATTAAGGAAAATTTGTGTGCGCCCTATGGAGTGAATGCAGGCTGCGCAGCTAAGCCCAAAGCCAGAACGGGGAGAAGGAGCGCTGCGTAGCGCTCCGTCTCGCTGTTCTAGCTTGGGGTTAGCTGCACAAAGCCTCCGCAGGGCAGCAGGGTGAAGGCCCCCTGCTGCCCTGCGAAGGCTTCAAAGGCCGTCCCCGAAGCCAGAACAGTGAGGCGGAGCGCTGCGCAGCGCTCCGTCTCACTGTTCTAGCTTGGGGGTGGCTGCGCAAAGCCTCCGCAGGACAGCGGGGTGCCTTCACCCCGCTGCTCTGCAGAGGCTTCAAAGGCTGCACTCCATTGGCTTCAGGCAGCTATCCGCAAGCTTTCGGAGCTCAGCAGGAGTTCCCGCTGTACTTCGAAGGCTTGTGGATAGCCGCCTGAAGTCACCTAGCAGTTTGAAAGTGGAAGTAGATAAATACCGTATTTTTCACTCTATAGGACGCACTTTCCCCCCTCCCAAAATTAAGGGGAAATGATCAAAGCAGCAGAAATAAGAGATGATTGGATCCCTTTCTGAGCTTGAAGCATGGGTACCCCCAACCAAAATTTAAAATTCGGTTTTGTAATTTGGAACTAATGTGATTTGATTGGTTTGCTAATAAAAATTATTTTATTTTAAAAAAAAATCAATTAAGGGGAAATGTGTGTGCCTCCTATGGAGTGAATGCAGGCTGCGCAGCTAAGCCCAAAGCCAGAGCAGGGAGAAGGAGCGCTGCGCATCGCTCCGTCTCGCTGTTCTAGCTTGGGGATGGCTGCACAAAGCCTCCGCAGGGCAGCGGGGTGCCTTCACCCCGCTGCTCTGTGGAGGCTTCAAAGGCTGCGCTCTGGGGGCTTCAGGCAGCTATCCGCAAGCCTTCCAAGCGCAGCAGGAGTTCCCGCTGCACTCAGAAGGCTTGCGGATAGCCGCCTGAAGCCTGGAGAGTGAGAGGGGTCGGTGCACACCGATCCCTCTTGCTCTCCAGGCTACGCTTCGCTGGAGAGGCGCTGCACAGTTTTCCCTCTCTGCGCAGCGCCCCTTCAGCGAAGCGGGAGGAGAAATGGAAGGGGCTCCGTTTCTCCTGCCGCTTCGCTGAAGGGACACTGAGCAGAGAGGGAGAGAATTCCCCCCCCCCCCGTTCTCCCCCTCCTATGATCCGGTGCGTCTTATGGTCCGGTGCGTCCTATAGAGCGAAAAATACGGTAGGTGCCGTTCTGTCGGGAAGGTAAACAGCCTTTCCGTGCACTGCTCTGCTTTTGCCAGAAGCGGCTTCGTCATCCTGGCCACATGACCCGGAAGCTGTACGCCGGCTCCCTCAGCCTATAGAGCGAGATGAGCGCACAACCCTAGAGTCGTCCACGACTGGACCTAACGGTCAGGGGTACCTGTACCTTTACCTAGGCTTTTTCCAGATCTGCCTTACTGCCCTATGTTTCTAAATCTTGAGGGAGAGCAAAAGAAGCAGAATGCAGAAAGAATTAGACATCCTACTTACACTCAAGAAGAAGAAATCTTTATTTTGCCGGAAAAAATCATTACTTCTCACAAACCACCTCCTTTCTCCTGAACTATCCTCAAATAGTTGCTCTTCCCAAAGTCCTCAGCCAAGTCACTCCGCAGGGGGACGTGTCACAATGGAGGCCCTGACCCTGTTGCTTTAGCTAACTTGCTTAACAATGTGAATTGTTCCCCTTAACATTAATTTTTCAAATATATCTTCCAGTGGGTTTTTATTTTATTTATTTAGGAAGGATCTAGAGCTGGCTTCATCCAGCACGGTGCATTTCTGGACAGGACAGGAAACACCTTGCAAACACACACTTTTCAACATGGCGGTGTCATCAAGGAAAAACACTCCTGGCCTAGACTATGGCTGCTGTTTCTCAATTCATAGTAAAAAATGACCCTTCTCAACATCCTGTAATAATCTGTCCAGTATTAGGATGGACAGGAGCAGGACTTCACCCTTAGACCCCCTCATCCCCCTGTTTCTTTCTGTTTCTGCCCAGTGTCTTCTGCCAATCAACAGCTTTCCTTAGCTTTCAAGGAAGTGAAATGTTATGAGTTACTTGGTGCCAGACTCCCCTTTGCCATGAGTTTCTGGGTGCCAGGCACTGAACCCCTGGACACTGAACATCGGGGGAATTGATCTAAGCTGTACCCCAAGCACTACATTTGATTGTTGGTTATTAAAAACTGATTGAAACCATTTTATTTCATTCACAAAAGAAATTTTGACATGTGATTATGATAACAGTTTATATAATAAAGGTGACACGTTTATTGATCCTTTTTGTAAGTTATTATTTGTCTACTTTAATGTATTTTTTATATATATTAATCAGTAAGGGGGTGGGGTGGGAAGCAGTTTTGCATATGGAACTGGTGGATGGCTGTCATTAATCCAGATCAATTTCATAGAATCATAGAAACTTATAGCTGGAAGGGACACCAAGGGTCATCTAGTCCAACCCCCTGGGATGCAGCAATCTCAGCAAAAGCATCCATGGCAGACGGCCACCCAACCTCTGCTTGGAAACCTCCAAGGAAGGAGAGTCCACCACCTCTCATGGGAATCTGTTCCAATGCCAAACAGCCCTTACTGTCAGAAAGTTTTTATGAATGTTTAGTTGGAATCTCCTTTCTTATAACTTGAATCCATGGGTTCGAGTCCTACCATCTAGAGCAGGAGAAAAGAAGCTTGTTCCCTCTCAGTTCATGGTGTCCATGGAGGCGCAGGTCAGTTCTGTGTCCAGGGCAGCTGTTGACCAGCTTCATCTAGTACGCAGGCTGAGACCCTATCTGCCTGCGGATTGCCTCGCCAGAGGGGTGCATGCTCTGGTTATCTCCCGCTTGGACTACTGCAATGCGCTCTACGTGGGGCTACCTTTGAAGGTGACCCAGAAACTACAACTAATCCAGAATGCGGCAGCTAGACTGGTGACTGGGAGTGGCCCCCAAGACCTACATTGGCTCTCAGTATGTTTCCGGGCACAATTCAAAGTGTTGGTGCTGACCTTTAAAGCCCTAAACGGCCTCAAAGGCCCAGTATACCTGAAGGAGCGCCTCCACCCCCATCGTTCTGCCTGGACACTGAGGTCCAGCGCTGAGGGCCTTTTGGCGGTTCCCTCCCTACGAGAAGCCAAGTTACAGGGTAGTGGTGCCTGCCCTGTGGAACCCCCTCCCACCAGATGTCAAAGAGATCAACAGCTACCTGACATTTAGAAGACATCTGAAGGCAGCCCTGTTCTGGGAAGCTTTGAATGTTTGACAGACTATTTTATTTTAATATTTTGTTGGAAGCCGCCCAGAGTGGCTGGGTATAAATAATAAATTATTATTATTATAATTATTATTATTATTATTATTATTATTATTATTATTATTATTATTAATTATGACGATGACTGTGAGGTGTTACACGTCATTAACTTCAAGCCACACTGCCATGCCTTTGAAGACACAAACCATCCCAGCTTTTCAGAGCTGGCTATCATGGCTTCTTTAATCTTTGTGTATTGCTCCACCATGTGGCTGAATCATATAAAGCACTGACTTTTACATATCTCTTGACCTCTAATTGCAAGAAGATCTCGTTAACTTGGATTATAATCTTTATAAATTGGAGTTGTGGAGCAGGTCCTTGAGAGTGGAGGGGGGGGGCTCCCACCATTCCTCCTCAGTCCAGCCCCTGACAACCATGTGGGTTACGGCGTCGAGGGCTCATTTTGTGGGGCGATGTGAAACGTAGTGTTTTCACCCCCAAACCTTGCAGGGGGCATTGTCTGGGTGTTTGGCGCCGCTTTGGAGTGAATTGGACAACGTCTGACTTTTGGAGAAATTGGGATCCCGTGAGTTACGGCGCCGGAGGCTCATTTTTTGGGGTGCCATGAAATGTGGGGTTTTCACTGCCAAACATTTCAGGGGGTCTTTAGCAGGTGTTTGCTGTTGCTTTGTTGTGAATCCTAAGACATCGGGTTTTCAGCGAAATCGTGGCCACCATATCTATCCTGACAGATGATTTGGCCTGTCACCCTTGTGTGGAAGTAAAGGATGAGATTCCCCTACTACTCCGCTTGGGGTCTCCAATGTGGTGCACCCAGCCTCCACTCACACTATTCCTATGCTGGGGAATTTGGGGGTGGTTTGTGGGGATGTTATGTACTGAGTTGAATAGGATCCAAAATGCTAGGAAAGCAGTGTTTAATGTCTGGACAAGATATAAAGATTTATTGGAAAATAAGACCCCAAGGTGGCTGTCACCAATGGAAGCTAAGGCTCAGAAAAGACTTAATATGGAGGCCGAATGGCCAAAATATTGGGAGATACTAGAGAATGATGGAGACTCTTGGAGAATGCAGAGTTTTGAGAGGTTAAAAGACAAAGTGCGAGATTGGTTACATTATCGTCACATTAGGGAGGTCTTTAATGAGGACAAAAAAATAGGTTTCCAGGTGGATAAATCGAAATTAGAAACTGAATTGTTAGAACCGAAAGTCAAGGTATTGTCAAGAATGTATAACTTGCTGTTAAAATGGAACACTCAAGATGAAACGGTTAAATCAGCTATGATAAAGTGGGCTCAAGACATTGGTTATAATATTATGTTTGCTGACTGGGAAAGGTTATGGACCACTGGAGTAAGGTTCACGGCATGTAATGCCTTGAAAGAAAATATTATGAAAATGATATATAGGTGGTACATGACCCCAGTCAAGCTTGCAAAAATATACCATTTGCCAGATAATAAGTGTTGGAAATGTAAAGAAACTGAGGGAACTTTTTTTCACCTTTGGTGGACATGCCCCAGGGTTAAGGCTTTCTGGGAAATGATCTATAATGAACTGAAAAAGGTATTTAAATATACCTTCCCTAAGAAACCAGAGGCCTTTCTTTTGGGCATTGTTGGCCAAATGGTGTTAAAGAAGGATAGAACTTTTTTTATGTATGCAACAACAGCAGCAAGAATACTTATCGCAAAGCACTGGAAGACTCAAGATTTACCCACCTTGGAAGAATGGCAAATGCAACTGATAGACTATATGGAATTGGCAGAAATGACTGGCAGAATCCGAGACCTGGGAGAAGAGCTGGTGGAAGAAGACTGGAAGAAATTTAAAGAATATTTGCAAAAGCATTGTAAATTGTATGAATGTTAGAATGATGCGGGAGAGGAAGATAACATGGTATTAGTGGTATAGTTGAAAGGTGTATGTAAAAATGGTTGATAGAACAAATGTGAAGCCAGAACAATATTATGTCAAGTGTTGTTTTTTTTAAAAAAGGAAATAACGGGAAATAATTGGAGACATAATATAGGAAACGTATATTTTGAAGTAAGATCTAAAAGAAGGTGAGGTATTGCTGAATAAGATTTTGTAAAAAGGAACGCAGAAAAGGGAGATGTGAGGGAGTCAGGAAAGAGGGTTATGAGAACAACATATGAGAAATTGGTTCTTTCTTCTTTCTTTTTATTGCTTGTTTAGGTAACTTTTTCTTGTTGTTATTGATGGGTTTTTTCACTGTGTTTTTCACTGTGTTTTTCTTTTGAGTCTGAATGGGGTTTTTTCTTTCTTTCTTTCTTTCTTTCTTTCTTTCTTTCTTTCTTTCTTTCTTTTTTTTGTATGGTGAAGTGTGTTTTACTTGTGAAACTTTAATAAATATCTTTAAAAAAACAAAAACAAAATGCTACAGTCTGATTGGTCCTAGAACAATAGGATCCAACATGCAGCAGTCTGATTGGTCCGCAGGAGCCACCCAATCCAGCTCCAGGTGGAAGTGAATCCACAACCTGATTGGCCTACAGGAGAATCCCAGAATTAGCCAATCACGTGCAGCCCATTGTGTAAATAATGTATATAAAGCAGCTATTGTGGGGGAACTTTCATTCCTCACTGCTATGAGCTGAATATAGAGCATGAAATCCACTCTCGACTCCGAGTATATTTCAGGGGAAGAGCTGTTTGGGATATTTCCTGCTTGTGAATTATTATTTGTGTGTGTGTGTGTCTGTGTGTGTGTGTGTGTGTGTGTGTAAAACACATGCCTAAAGCTTTAAATCTGGGATGGGCATGGAAGTTCCGAGGTGGGCCATCAGGTGGCACTGCAGGCCATGCTCCAGTTGCTGCTGCTGCTGCTGCTACAGGTGCCAGTAAGTCTCGCATTTTCAACCTCTTCCTCCTCCATTGCACTGGCTAAATGATTCCTTGCTGGACTCCCATCGCTGAGGCCAAATGTACCTTTACCGAGCAAAATATCCTTTCGAATTATACACCCAGCACATGGAACCTGACAAAGGGGCAATACAAGCGGACTCTCTGTGCCCTTACCACAGTAAAAAGACTGATACTGGTGAGCTGGAACAATAAAAATGCGTCTCCCTTCTATGATTGGATTGAAGACTTCTACAAACTCACCACATATGAACAACCTGCAGATAAACGCAGACTTGCCATGGACAAATTCAATGATACAGTGGTACCTTGGGTTAACATACACTTCAGGTTACAGACTCTGCTTGTAGCCTTTTTAGCCTCGGGTGAGAAGAGCTTTGCACCCGGGACGGGGAAATGGGAGTCAACAGACACTCAAGGAATAGTTTCAGAGAAAAGCTTTATTCTGCCATCCGGGGTGGCAGAAGGAGCAAGTGTGATAGATTCACAAAACAAGCATGAGTTCACAGCCATTTGTGCAGAGCATATATTCCCCTTCCAGTTCCCTCCCCTTTCTCCTCCTCCTCAAGAGTCCTGCCCCATTGTGATGAAATTCCAGTGCCTGTCTTCGGAGAACTTCCTGACATTAGTGACGAAGATGCCTCCAGTGCTGAAGGACATGAAGAAGAAGTGGTTCTTGAAGATGATGCTCCACATCCATTTTCCCAAAAGGAGTTGAATGATCTAGTTCGCGACCTCAGCTTGTCAAAGGACTCTGCCGAACTGTTGGCATCCAGATTGAAGGGGGAAAAACTCCTCTCTGACATCAGCTTCTTCCGCAACAGGCATCAAGAGTACCTCCGTTTTTTCTCAGAAGAGAAGGACTTGGTGTACTGTGCAGATATTGCGCAGCTTCTGCTCAAGCTTGGAGTGCCACAGTACGAACCCAAAGATTGGAGACTGTTCATTCACAGTAGCAAGCGATCACTGAAATGTGTTCTGCTACACAACGGCAACCAGTTTGCCTCTATACCCCTGGCTCACTCGACTACACTGAAGGAGAACTATGAAGCAGTGTGTGATTTTGGGGGGGCAGGCTGCTATGTGATCTGATGGTGAATTTGGGGTGGCCCAATGCAAAGATCCTGAGGATCCATGTGGATCCATGCTTTTTAACCACGTTTTTGCACCATTGCAGCCCCAGGCAACAGTGGGTGTGTGATTTTAGGGGGGCAGGCTGCTATGTGATCTGATGGTGAATTTGGGGTGGCCCAATGCAAAGATCCTGAGGATCCATGCTTTGTAACTACATTTTAAGTGGGGAGTGAAGGAAAAACACAGAAGGGACAAGAGAGCGGTGTGCAGAGAAGCAGCTGGCTAAGAAAGCAGGAGAGGGATTTAACGGGAGGTAGAAAAAAAGGCAAAAGTTTCCACAAACCGAAGCCAGCTTTCTCTCTCCTCCTGCATGTTTTCTGGCTGCCTTCGAGGAGCACGGAGAGGAATTAAAAGGAAAGACCTCTGCTTTCCACTCTGCTTGCCTGGAGGGGAGGGGATTTGCCTGCTCTTTCTTCCATTTGAGCAAGCACAGCAAGGAAACAGAGGAGGGTGGGCAGTAAGACCCTGAGGCAGAATGCAGGAAAGCAACCACTTCCTCTTTTCAGGTTTTCCTTCTCCGACACAACGCGCTTTGATTTTTGCTGATTTTTCTTCCTGCGCTCCCCTAATCGGCTCCAGGGACACCCCCCCCCCCATTCGCTCCATAACACGCACAGACATTTCCCCTTCCTTTTTAGGAGAAAAAATCTGCGTGTAATAGAGAGAAAAATACGGTAACTCTTTCAGTGGTCTAATAGATTTGCTGAATCATGAATTCTGTACATGCACAGAGGCTATACCTCTTGAAACCCCAAAGATGGGCAAGATGGGGCATTTCTCTCCACCTGGCTCCACCGGATATTGCTGATGGCCAATGAAAGGCCAAGTAGGGATTCCTAGTGGGGGATGTTGCTGTGGTATAGTGGAGGAGCAGGGCCAGGAGGCTAACTTGGACACCTGAGAACACAAAAAAGCAGCAGCAAAACAACTACATGTTTCCTTTTAAATGGGCCTTCCTGCTGAGTGTAAAGCATAGATCCTCATTTTTTAAGGGAAAAGGGAGAGAAGGCTTCTCCCAAAGTGTTAGAAGGCCACAAATAATGTAACAATAGAACATAACAAATGTGCCGTTTCATGTGATACAGAATCCTATGTGCAAATCTGTTAGATTGAGAAATTTGTACTAAATAAGAAAAAAAAATAAAGGTGTGCGCTTGCAGGTAAACAGATTGTAGATTTTCTGCAAGATCTTGTGAGATCTCATTGAAGTCTTGCAAGATGTCTAGGAGAGCAAAATATGCATTGAGATTTGGGAGAGATCTTGCATGCTCTTTCAGGGACCAAAGCCATCACTGTTGCAGCACCAAAGGCAGGTGGCTAAGGGGTGGTGAGTGTCCCACGGGGCGAAATGGGATGTACCCCCCCCCTCAAGCTCAGGATTCCAGAACTAACAACTGTCAGTTGGGAGGGACGGAAGGCAAGGACCCACAGCCCAGGTGGAGCTCGCTAGCTTGGGGAGGAGGTGTGTGATTCCTCAGCTGGAGTAGATGCAGGACAGTTGAGGCTCACATGCCTCATCACCGCAGAAGCTATCACTGGAAAGCTGTCCTGGCCAGGCCTGTGTCCTTTGGCTCCAGTTGGGAGTGAAATGGATGACGTCTGATTTTTGGCGAAATATTTTTTTTAAAAAAAATTATGATTTTCAAGTTTATACATTTCAATAATTTTGCAGTCATTTTAACATTTCAAAACTTGACTTCCTTCCCCCTCTTTCTGCAGTTCTTTAAATTGATTCTTCATATCTTATGCATATCCAAATTACCTCAATTTCTTCATTTATGCATCTGCTTTAAATATATAATCTTATTCAACTGCAAGTTATTCCAATAATCCTGCCAATGTTCTTATCTGTTTACAGTTTGTAACTATTCATTAAACCATTTCCATTCTTTAATAAAAAGTTTGTTCTCTTGCTCCTAGAAACGGTCAGCATGTGACAGAGGCCACATCCTGGGAACGGTTTGACTGACCACCTAAACCAGGTGAGAGCAGCCAAGGAGTCTCAAATGCTCAGGAACTTCCCCTGTGTGCCAAGACGGGCTCCAGCAGATTGAGCGGACAAGACCAAGCGTGGGCCCAGTGGTCAAGAAGGTGGTTTCTGCAGTGCTGTGGAGGGAAGTGAGGGGCAGATGGGGCTCATCCACCTATAAAGATAGCCCATCGAAGAGAAGGAAAACTCTGATCCTAATTTGCCTTGTGGGATATCTTTGGGAGCTGAAAAGGATAAGGATTAAAGCCTACACAAATCTGGAGTGGAGTCCCTCAGGCGGTTGGATGGCGCCGTTTACAACCCCTTCTGACAACTCCTGCAGCCCAACTGGTGCCTAACTCTGCTTTCCTTGGAGACCCATCTGCAAGGCCAAGAGAGGGAGTCTTGTCATCTGGGAAGCCCAGGACCTCCAGACACACTGCCCAGTCTTGCTCCCTGGAGAGGTCATTTTGGGACTGCTGACACCGTTGCTTGACTTTTGACCTCACCCCCGGAGGCGCACTCCATTGCTTCTCAAGACAGACAAATGCCAACATTAAAAAACTATTTGAAAGAATTTTATTTCATTCACAAAAGACAATCTGGCATGTGATTAGGACAGTGGTTTTCAGACAATGGGTGACACGTTTATTGATCCAGTTTGGAAGGCTCTGTCTTGTCTTTGCACATGCGCAGTTCCATCTAGGAGCACCAACAAGGGAAGGAGCCAAACTGTCGACTCCTGCAGCGAGACTCAGGATTTCCACTCATGCTCACAAACGTAGGAAAAAGCACCGCCTAGGATAAAAGGATGATCACAGAATAGCATGTTTGTAAAGGAACTTGATTAGAATAATGATGATGATTATTATTTTTTTATTTTTCTATTTGGGTTTGTGGGGAAGGGGGGGACTGGGTCTTGGTGGGGAGGGAGATCTGTGCTGGAGTTGCTGGCCTCACTGCTGTCGCTGCCCGGAAGAGAGAAGAAGAGAAAATATTTTTAATCTTTCCATTGATTATTCTGTTGACAACCCATCTTTCCTTCAAGGATCTCCAGGTGGCTTACGCTATTCTCCCTTTCTTTAATTATATTTACTTCCTCATTCCGTTTCTCTTCCAATATCTCTTCCTCCTCCTCCTCGGAGACCAGGGGGTGGATTTTAGGGGCACGACAGCAGGAGGCCAGCAGCTCGCACAGCCTGCCACACTGGCCATTCTCTCTTTCAACAGCCTTGGAGAACAACTGAGTAGGCATCTAGAGCGTCAACTGAACAGGCATGTGGATCAGCTAGTCACTGGGCACAGTCTATTCTTTTGGAGGGGGCTTTCCCCAGTTTCCATTTATAAGAAGTTTGAAAGGTTGCCTCTTTATAAAGTCTGTTTCCTTGTGACGAGAGACCACACTGGAGACTCAGTGTTTTTGAAATATATCAAGGTAAAGGGACTCCTGACCATTAGGTCCAGTTGTGGCCGACTCTGGGGTTGCAGCGCTCATCTTGCTTTATTGGCGGACCGGTCATGAACAGCTTCCGGGTCATGTGGCCAGCATGACTAAGCTGCTTCTGAACCAGAGCAGCGCAGGGAAACACCCTTTACCTTCCCGCCGGAGCATTACCTATTTATCTACTTGCCCTTTGACGTGCTTTCGAACTGCTAGGTTGGCAGGAGCAGGGACCGAGCAACGGGAGTTCACTCCGTCGTGGGGATTCGAACCGCCGACCTTCTGATAGGCAAGTCCTAGGCTCTGTGGTTTAACCCACAGCGCCACCCGCATCCCTATTATTTATTTATTTAGATACTTGGGTTTTGGGCGAAGGGAGAACTGGGTCTTGGAGCGGGGTAGAGCTGTACTGGAGCTGCTGGCCTCACTGCTATCACTGCCTGAAGAGAAATGAAGAGAAAAGATTCTTAATTTTTTCATTAATTATTACATTGGTGACCCATCTTTCCTGCAAGGATCTCCAGGTGGCTTGCGTTATTCTCCCTTCCTCCCTTCCTCATCCCATCCCTGAAGTCTTCTTGAATGAGGGAGCTGCCTCCCCCCACCCTCAGTGATCCAGATTCTCTCTGGCCTCCCTGTTCCTCCTGAACAAAGATCAACACTCACCATTGGTAGTAGCATCTGTGGTATCCATCCTCTGGTCCCTTGGCCTTACGTAGATCGTAGATCGTTCTCACCTTTACCCTTCTTTCCTTTCCATCCTTCATTACACTCACTGTGTCCTCCTCCTCACAGACCAGGGGATGGATTTTTGTGGCACGACAGCAGGAGACCAGCAGCTCACCCAGCCTTCTCAGACTGCAGAATCTAGGGAAGAAGAGGGAAAATAGTCAGGAAATGGGTTCTAGATGCTTCCTTGATACTCTTTATCTGGCAGATAAACCTACTTTCAGAAACCTCTCATGGCGATTGCAGCAAGCAGCTGAAACCAGAGAGGAGGGCATCTTGTCAAGAGACCCTCCAGAACTGGGAGATCCCTTTCTTGTGGTGATGCCCGCAAGGGAGAAGGCAAGCCATTTCCCTCAAAGGATCTAAGAGGGTCCTGAGGTCAATCTTTAAAAATTAATCTAACCATGATATGGTTCCTTATATATCTGAATCTTGAGGGATAGCAAATGAAGCAAAATGCAGGAAGAATAAGAGATCCTACGTATACACGAGATGAATAAATTTTCATTTTTCAGAAAACACAATTCACACCAACAACCTATTTTCTTTGAACTATCCTCAAATAGTTGCTCTTCCCAAAGTTGTCAGCCAAGTCAGTCAGCCGGAGAACGTGTCACAATGGCGTCCAGAACACCGTCACTTTAGCTACCTGGCTTTACAAGGGACATGGCTCCCTTTAATATTCATTTTTAAAAATATATATTTTAGTGGGTTAAGCAGTTTTGTTTAGTTTATTTTAAAAAGTTCGATACCTCTTCCTTTTCATGTAGCACAGTGATTTAGGCATTCCACTTACGCTTTAGATGAAGAAAGTCAATTCGTTGCGCTAAAAAACATGTTTGCTTCCTCAAAATCTTCCTCCTCTCGTCTGAACTATCCTCAAATAGTTTCTCATCCAAAAGTCCTCATCCCATCCCTGAATTCTTCTTGAATGAGGGAGCTGCCTCCCCGCTCCCCAGCGAGCGGGATTTTCTCTGGCCTCCCTGTTGCTGATGAACAAAGATCAACACTCACCATCTAAATTGGTATCGGTGACATCCATCCCCTGGTCGCTTGGTCTTACATAAATTATTTTCACCTTCACTAAAGATTCCTTCTGATCTTCATAACCATCACTTCATCCTCCCATTTCTCTTCCAATATCTCTTCCTCCTCCTCCTCGCAGACCAGGGGGTGGATCTTTGGCACGTGACAGCAGGAGACCAGCAGCTCACGCAGCCAATCTTTATAAACTAATTTAACCATGAAATGGTTCCCTAGGTTTCTGAATCTTGAGGGATAGTAAAAGAAACAGAATGCAGAAGGAATTAGGAATCCTACTTATACTTTAGATGAAGAAAGTCTCTTCATTACACCAGAAAACGTATTTCCTTTCTCACAAACCACCTCCTCCTTCTCCTAGACCACGCTACGCCATCTTTGCCATCTTTATAGGTTAGTGTTTAATATAAGTTCAATATTAAAAGTGTTGCCTTCTCTTTTACCTTTGTTTTCCAGTAACTTCCACTCTTTTACCACAAACAGCGCTGACAATCCAAGTCTTTTAACTCAGTCTCTTTCACTGGGCTCACGCCACTTCAAAGTAAAAAACAAGTTAAGTCCTTGAATTCCGCTTCTTTTAATGGGCTACTACTGCTGCTGCAGAGTGAAATTTGAATCTGTCTTCCTTTTCTTACTGGTACTTGTTAGAGAAATCTTTGCTTATGGTTACGTATAATGAGAAAGATTTCCAATATGTTTAAGATAAAATCTCCCGTTCTTTACTCTTTATGTGCTAGCCTTTCGGGTCTGTTTCTGAGCAGTTCAGTTTGTATAAATAAGTCTCACAGACCCTCTTCTCCTCAAGCTCTCCTTGTTAGCTGCCATTCTTACCGTTTGGGACTTTGAGGCTTGCTGCTGAGGATTGCTCGTGTCCTTGCGTCTAGGTACTCTCTGTCGGCTCACCTCCTGGTTAGGACGTGGGCTTCGAAGGGTTCCTTTTTTGACGCTGCCGGACAATGTCAGCCCTGGGCCACGCCCAGAGCCTTTTTGGGGGTCGTGTAGCCTCCGCGTTGCCCCCCAAAGTTCCCTCTAACAGCTGCTAGGCACGGAGAACCCGCGAAGCACATCCACAACGGAGGGTGGAAAAACCAGAAGCCCTTACATACCAGGTTTGGGAGGGGGATTTGGTCTGCGATAGGCTTTTTCCGTAGGGACACGGGTGGCCACAGAGCCTAGGGCTTGCTGATCAGAAGGTCGGCAGTTCGAATCCCCGCGACGGGGTGAGCTCCCGCTGCTCGGTCCCAGCACCTGCCACCCTAGCAGTTCGAAAGCACAAAGTGGAAGTAGATAAATACCGTATTTTTCGCTCTATAGGACACAATTTCCCCCCTCCAAAAATTAAGGGGAAATGATCAAAGCAGAAGAAATAAGAGATGATTGGATCCCTTTAAGAGCTCAAAGCATGGGTACCCCCAACAAAAATTTAAAATTCGGTTTTGTAATTTGGAACTAATGTGATTTGATTGGTTTGCTAATAAAAAATATTTTATAAAAAAAACAAAAATTAAGGGAAAAATTGTGTGCGCCCTATGGAGTGAATGCAGGCTGCGCAGCTAAGCCCAAAGCCAGAACATGGAGAAGGAGTGCTGCGCAGCGCTCCGTCTCACTGTTCTAGCTTGGGGATGGCTGCGCAAAGCCTCCGCAGGACAGCGGGGTGCCTTCACCCCGCTGCTCTGCAGAGGCTTCAAAGGCTGCACTCCGTTGGCTTCAGGCAGCTATCCGCAAGCTTTTGGAGCGCAGCAGGAGTTCCCGCTGTACTTCGAAGGCTTGCGGATAGCCGCCTGAAGTCACCTAGCAGTTCGAAAGTGGAAGTAGATAAATACCATATTTTTCACTCTATAGGACGCACTTTTCCCCCTCCCAAAATTAAGGGGAAATGATCAAAGCAGCAGAAATAAGAGATGATTGGATCCCTTTCTGAGCTCGAAGCATGGGTACCCCCAACCAAAATTTAAAATTCGGTTTTGTAATTTGGAACTAATGTGATTTGATTGGTTTGCTAATAAAAATTATTTTATTTAAAAAAAATCAATTAAGGGGAAATGTGTGTGCGTCCTATGGAGTGAATGCAGGCTGCGCAGCTAAGCCCAAAGCCAGAGCAGGGAGAAGGAGCGCTCCACAGTGCTCCGTCTCGCTGTTCTAGCTTGGGGTTAGCTGTGCAAAGCCTCCGCAGGGCAGTGGGGTGAAGGCACCCTGCCGCCCTGCGGAGGCTTCAAAGGCCATCCCCGAAGCCAGAACAGTGAGGCAGAGCAATGCGCGGCGCTCTGTCTCACTGTTCTAGCTTGGGGATGGCTGCACAAAGCCTCCGCAGGGCAGCGGGGTGCCTTCACCCCGCTGCTCTGTGGAGGCTTCAAAGGCTGCACTCTGGGGGCTTCAGGCAGCTATCCGCAAGCCTTCCAAGAGCAGCAGGAGTTCCCGCTGCACTCAGAAGGCTTGCGGATAGCCGCCTGAAGCCTGGAGAGCGAGAGGGGTCGGTGCACACAGATCCCTCTTGCTCTCCTGGCTTCACTTCGCTGGAGAGGTGCTGCACAGTTATCCCTCTCTGCGCAGCGCCCCTTCAGCGAAGCGGGAGGAGAAATGGAAGGGGCTCCGTTTCTCCTGCCGCTTCGCTGAAGGGATGCTGAGCAGAGAGGGGGAGAACCCCCCCCCCCGTTCTTCCCCTCCTATGATCCGGTGCGTCTTATGGTCCGGTGCGTCCTATAGAGCGAAAAATACGGTAGGTGCCTTTCTGTCAGGAAGGTAAACAGCCTTTCCGTGCACTGCTCTGCTTTTGCTAGAAGCGGCTTCGTCATCCTGGCCACATGACCCGGAAGCTGTACGCCGGCTCCCTCAGCCTATAGAGCGAGATGAGCGCGCAACCCTAGAGTCGTCCGCGACTGGACCTAACGGTCAGGGGTACCTGTACCTTTACCTAGGCTTTTTCCAGATCTGCCTTACTGCCCTATGTTTCTAAATCTTGAGGGAGAGCAAAAGAAGCAGAATGCAGAAAGAATTAGACATCCTATTTACACTCAAGAAGAAGAAATCTTTATTTTGCCGGAAAACATCATTACTTCTCACAAACCACCTCCTTTCTCCTGAACTATCCTCAAATAGTTGCTCTTCCCAAAGTCCTCAGCCAAGTCACTCAGCGGGGGGACGTGTCACAATGGAGGCCCTGACCCTGTTGCTTTAGCTACCTTGCTTAACAATGTGAATTGTTCCCCTTAACATTAATTTTTCAAATATATCTTCCCGTGGGTTTTTATTTTATTTATTTAGGAAGGATCTAGAGCTGGCTTCATCCAGCACGGTGCATTTCTGGACAGGACAGGAAACAACTTGCAAACACACACTTTTCAACATGGCGGTGTCACCAAGGAAAAACACTCCTGGCCTAGACTATAGCTGCTGTTTCTCAATTAATAGTAAAAAATGACCCTTCTCAACATCCTGTAATAATCTGTCCAGTATTAGGATGGACAGGAGCAGGACTTCACCCTTAGACCCCCTCATCCCCCTGTTTCTTTCTGTTTCTGCCCAGTGTCTTCTGCCAATCAACAGCTTTCCTTAGCTTTCAAGGAAGTGAAATGTTATGAGTTACTTGGTGCCAGACTCCCCTTTGCCATGAGTTTCTGGGTGCCAGGCACTGAACCCCTGGACACTGAACATCGGGGGAATTGATCTAAGCTGTACCCCAAGCACTACATTTGATTGTTGGTTATTAAAAACTGATTGAAACCATTTTATTTCATTCACAAAAGAAATTTTGACATGTGATTATGATAACAGTTTATATAATAAAGGTGACACGTTTATTGATCCTTTTTGTAAGTTATTATTTGTCTACTTTAACGTATTTTTTATATATATTAATCAGTAAGGGGGTGGGGTGGGAAGCAGTTTTGCATATGAAACAGATCAATTTCATAGAATCATAGAAACTTATAGCTGGAAGGGACACCAAGGGTCATCTAGTCCAACCCCCTGTGATGCAGCAATCTCAGCAAAAGCATCCATGGCAGACGGCCACCCAACCTCTGCTTAGTAACCTCCAAGGAAGGAGAGTCCACCACCTCTCATGGGAATCTGTTCCAATGCCAAACAGCCCTTGCTGTCAGAAAGTTTTTATGAATGTTTAGTTGGAATCTCCTTTCTTATAACTTGAATCCATGGGTTCGAGTCCTACCATCTAGAGCAGGAGAAAACAAGGTTGTTCCCTCTTCCATGTGACAGCCCTTAAGATATTGGAAGATGGCTGTCAGATCTCCTCTCAGTTTCCTCTTTTCCAGGCCAAACCTACCCAGCTCCTTCAAGTGTTTCTCTTCAATCTTAGTTTCCAGACCCTTGGTCGTCTTGGTTGCCCTCCTCTGCACACATTCCAGCTTGTCAACATCCTTCTTAAATGATGGTGCCCAGAACTGGACACAGGACTCCAGGTGTGGCCTGACCAACGTAGGAGAGAGTAGGACTTGGACTTCCTTTCACCAGGACCCTGGACTTCCATAGATGCAATCTAGAACAGCGTTACCATTTTCTGCTGCTGCACATTCCTTGTGGCTGAGGCTCAGGGTAACGCCCCCGGGACCTTTCAGTTCATGGTGTCCATGGAGGCGCAGGTCAATTCTGTGTCCAGGGCAGCTGTTGACCAGCTTCATCTAGTACGCAGGCTGAGACCCTATCTGCCTCCGGATTGCCTCGCCAGAGGGGTGCATACTCTGGTTATCTCCCGCTTGGACTACTGCAATGCGCTCTACGTTGGGCTACCTTTGAAGGTGACCCGGAAACTACAACTAATCCAGAATGCGGCAGCTAGACTGGTGACTGGGGGTGGCCCCCAGGACCTACATTGGCTCTCAGTATGTTTACGGGCACAATTCAAAGTGTTGGTGCTGACCTTTAAAGCCCTAAACGGCCTCAAAGGCCCAGTATACCTGAAGGAGCGCCTCCACCCCCATCGTTCTGCCTGGACACTGAGGTCCAGCGCTGAGGGCCTTTTGGCGGTTCCCTCCCTACGAGAAGCCAAGTTACAGGGTAGTGGTGCCTGCCCTGTGGAACCCCCTCCCACCAGATGTCAAAGAGATCAACAACTACCTGACATTTAGAAGACATCTGAAGACAGCCCTGTTCTGGGAAGCTTTGAATGTTTGACAGACTATTTTATTTTAATATTTTGTTGGAAGCCGCCCAGAGTGGCTGGGTATAAATAAATTATTATTATTATTATTATTATTATTATTATTATTATTATTATTATTATTATTATATTATGATGATGACTGTGAGGTGTTACACGTCATTAACTTCAAGCCACACTGCCATGCCTTTGAAGACACAAACCATCCCAGCTTTTCAGAGCTGGCTATCATGGCTTCTTTAATCTTTGTGTATTGCTCCACCATGTGGCTGAATCATATAAAGCACTGACTTTTACATATCTCTTGACCTCTAATTGCAAGAAGATCTCGTTAACTTGGATTATAATCTTTATAAATTGGAGTTGTGGAGCAGGTCCTCGAGAGTGGGGGGGGGGGGGCTCCCAGCATTCCTCCTCAGTCCAGCCCCTGACAACCTTGTGGGTTACGGCATCGAGGGCTCATTTTGTGGGGCGATGTGAAACGTAGTGTTTTCACCCCCAAACCTTGCAGGGGGCATTGTCTGGGTGTTTGGCGCCGCTTTGGAGTGAAATGGACAACGTCTGACTTTTGGAGAAATTGGGATCCCGTCAGTTAGGGCTCCAAAGGCTCATTTTTTGGGGTGTCATGAAATGTGGGGTTTTCACTGCCAAACATTTCAGGGGGTCTTTAGCAGGTGTTTGCTGTTGCTTTGTTGTGAATCCTAAGACATCGGGTTTTCAGCGAAATCGTGGCCACCATATCTATCCTGACAGATGATTTGGCCTGTCACCCTTGTGTGGAAGTAAAGGATGAGATTCCCCTACTACTCCGCTTGGGGTCTCCAATGTGGTGCACCCAGCCTCCACTCACACTATTCCTATGCTGGGGAATTTGGGGGTGGTTTGTGGGGATGTTATGTACTGAGTTGAATAGGATCCAAAATGCTAGGAAAGCAGTGTTTAATGTCTGGACAAGATATAAAGATTTATTGGAAAATAAGACCCCAAGGTGGCTGTCACCAATGGAAGCTAAGGCTCAGAAAAGACTTAATATGGAGGCCGAATGGCCAAAATATTGGGAGATACTAGAGAATGATGGAGACTCTTGGAGAATGCAGAGTTTTGAGAGGTTAAAATGAGGCATCTGAATATAGACTGCATTTTTAATCAAGGCTTATATTGGCTTATATTTTGATCAGGTTCCTAAAATTCTAAAAATAATGTTTCTTCCAAGGTAGAAAACCAGCAAGCGGCTCCAGCAAGCAGCTGGCAAGCAAAGGGCCCCCTGGTTTATTGCGGTCATAAAAAGGCTGAGAAGCAGGTCACTGACCTGCTTGCTGTAGAGTACAACTAAGTTGTAAAAGTGGTAGGTAAATAGTAAGGTTTTGCCATTCGGCCTCTCAATATACAAAGAGTCATTTGCCTAAAGGTCAAAAAGGCTAAGCATCTGGCTGGCTGGTATTTTGGGAAGCGTTTTAAAAGCTGTTCCTTGTTTCTTTTTAAATTGAGATCCTTTTACTCTGCAAAGATTTCTTTTCCTTTTAAAAAGCTATATATATTATGTATTAAATATATTGGCTTAAATGTAATTATGCAAAGGATTTAAGAAATGCTAGATTCTTATTTCATATAGTTGTAAGAGTTGTATTTATCCTGAAATTAAGTCAGCCACCAGCCTAGCCCCCCTGCCGGACAGGAAGACGCCATCTGGGCGGTCCTGATATATAGTTGTCAGGCATTTGTTTAGAAACCTTCAAATGAAGGAGATCTTTCAATGTTGATGTGAAACTCAAGATCCTTGACATATGTTTAAGATAAAAATTTAAGATTAACCATTTGTTTTAGAAGGCAATAGGGCAAGGAGGGCAAGAGGTGAGCTGGTAATTAAGATTCCATGTAAGATATATTATTACTTATTTGTCATTTATATATAGCTCTTTGTCTCCCTTATAAGGATAGAAGGAAATGGGTGTATCTATTGTGATTGGTTCTAGCAAACAGCCAATAGGAAATCCAACCAGGCTGATTGGACAGAGGCAGCCCAAGGAGGAGCAAAGGGGGCTGGATTAAGGGAATATAAGTGCTGGCCATAATGGCAGGAGGGCAGGCCAGAGCTTGGTAACCATATACCACTGTGCCTCTCATTTATTTGTCTGACAAATAAATTATTATTTTAATTTCTCTATTGCTGCGTTGAATATTTCATTCCAGCTAAGCGTTAACCACAAGCAGGGTGCTACATTTTATGGTGCCTGCA
Organism: Podarcis muralis; assembly: GCF_964188315.1. NCBI lineage: Eukaryota > Metazoa > Chordata > Lepidosauria > Squamata > Lacertidae > Podarcis > Podarcis muralis. Next base: position 3,289,644 of record NC_135659.1, read on the forward strand.
ACTCGGATAAGTGGTCTGCTGGAACGCAGCCCCTTCGCCCTATTGGACAGGGTACAAGAGAGAGGATCTCTAAACTGCTTCCCAGCGCGCACTGGTAAATTTTTCCAGGGGGAACGCAGAAGTCTCGTCTGTCTGATACCCTGCTCACTGGCGGCGACGGACCGGGGGGAAACGGAACCAACCAAGGGTAAGTGCACAAAGGGATTTTTGGCCCTCCAATTAATTGGGAGGAAGAGAAGTCTTGATCAAACTTCTGCGTCTCAGTAAGTGGGAACTGAGTACGCTAGGTGGTTGGGTATATCAGATGGTGGTCTGGTGGGGGAAAAGGGAAGAATGGGAGGTAGAGTGTGGTGAAGTATCTTGCGCATTGTATGTGTGAGAAAGTACAGAGCAATCTGTAGCTGACCTGAGTGTGGAGTGGGTAGTACTTCGGTTCCCAGTGAGGCGACTCCATCTGGGCAAGAAACCCCACGAAGCGTGTGTGTGAGTGACTGAGTGGATACTTCACAGGGCCATACAATGGGAGTTGGGGGTTCAAAGGGGGGAAATACACCTCTTGAATGTATGTTAAATAATTTTAAGAAAGCCTTCTCAGGGGCATATGGAGTCAAAATGACGCCAGAGCGCTTGAGAACGTTATGTGAATTAGAGTGGCCGAAACAAAATACTGGATGGCCATCTCAGGGAACTTTTGATATAAATTTAGTAAGCAAACTTTGGTCTAACATCACCAAAGAAACTGGAGGGTGCCCAGAACAATTTTCATATATAGATTCCTGGCTGAGCACATTAAATAAAAATCCTCCATGGATAAGGGAATGCAAAGTCCAACGATGCAAATTATTGGCTGTAAAAGCCGAAGCTAGGAAAGGAATCTTGCCAAATAAACTCAAACCCATTTTTGAGGGACCAGAGGAAGAGGTGCTTCCACCTCCACCCTATGCTCCACATCGAAGGGAGCCTAATCCAAACACTCCACCAGTTGTAACCCCAAGGCAAGAAAGTGGAACGAATAATGGGGGTAGAGACACAGAACTTGACTCCTTGATAGATTATGATAAATATCTTCAGGAGGCATTGGAGTCCTATAATGAAGCCCAAGCAGAAGTGGTTATTCCACCTGTGAGTCCCAGTAGAACTCCATCTACAGTCTCCTTTAGTGGAACAACTAATTGCCCACCCCAAACCCCTGTACATCCAAGTCCTAGAGAATTATTACAGAAGTTACAGGGAGACCTTGATCGGTCAGCAAGCAATACAGCCAGGCGTATTAAGCTGCTAAAAGAACGCCTTGGGACAGATACCATCCCCTATGATTTGAGGCCCCTAGAGCAAAGTGAAGAAAAAGGTCACGTAGTAGCCCCTCTCAGAAGAGTATTTGATGCACTTGAGGAGCCTGTGCTGGTTAACGGGCAACCTGGACCACGGCCACCTCGAACTTCGACCCTGAAATATATTCCATTCACGACTACAGATCTGATGAATTGGAAAACACACCCCATCTTTTGCAGAAAAACCTCAGGCTATGATGGACTTGGTGACCTCAATAGTAAATACTCATAGTCCTACTTGGACAGATTGTCGCCAGCTCCTGAATACTCTCTTCACCACTGAGGAAAGGAGAGACATAATTGAAAAGGCACAGATATCTTTGCGTGAGCAGGCCAGAGTGGGAAATATTTATAATATTGACCGTCATCTCCAGGACAACTTTCCCTTGGAAGATCCTAATTGGGATCCAAACAATGCAATTCACCTGGCCAGGCTTACTACCTACCGCCAGACGCTTGTGCAAGGCATCTGCAGGGCATGCCAGAAGCCCACTAATATGTCTAAAGTCTCAGGAGGGTAGATGTGTTACCCATAACACTGTTTCGTGTTCGGTGCGCACCCACAAAAAGACTTAAGTTGTCACCTTTTGAGCTCCTGTATGGGAGGCCGCCCTCCTTTGTTCAGGATATTCCAGCTGACCTCAAACAAATAAGAGACCATGTGACACAGGGACAAGTGCAATCTCTCTCCCGTGTTTTTGTCTCTCTCCCGTGTTTGTTTGTTTGTTTTTTATCTTAACAGGTGGGCCCTCAAGCACACGCCGTGCAGCATTGCCGTGCCGATTCATCAGCTCCAGGCTGGCATAGCATATGGGTGAAAGAGTGGAAACGTGATCCACTTGCACCTAAGTGGCGTGGACCTTACACCGTCTTGCTCTCTACTCCAACAGCGGTGAAGGTAGCTGAGGTGACCCCCTGGATTCATCACTCTCGTTTGAAGAAGTCTGAAGGCAGTTGGACGTGCAAAGGTGACCCCTCTAATCCTTTAAAACTGACTCTCTCCAAAAACCCCTGTATCTAGCCCTACCGGGAACGGGCTAGGTCACGGGCAACATTAGACGACCGGCCTGCTGCAGCCACAACCTGGAAGCTGGCTGACCTGCGCACGCCTGAAGCTTGAGGAGCATCTGAACCAGCGATTGTGAAAGGGAAGATTCTCTTATACAATTGATTGACTGCCCCCTTGTGGAACAATTATCAGAGATATTACACATTGGGGATCCTTGGGATATATGTTTTGGTCTTGGTGGTTCCCCATTTCTGTCACTGGGGGAATTATATTGGGGCTAATAGTTTTATGCTATCACAATAAGGTAATCTTTTGTGGAAGGAATGCATATGCTAGACATCAACATGATTTTATTATTAATCCTGATCCCTTGGGAAGGGGAAGGGTCCTTGAATCTGACCAAATTTGCTAAATATGGATTCAGCCATGACCACAATATGTGGGTAGGTTTAGCTGAAATGGTAGCCAATGTTGCAAATAGGACCAATTGCCTTGTTTGCTCTCTTGGGCCAGATGATTCAGAGGGAGGTATGCCCTTATTACCGATACCATTAGATGCCATTGGTATGGTAAGCGAAATGCCACACCAAACAGAAGTACAGAATTTCCCCGGATGGAACTCAACTAAACCATTACGAGTTATACCTGTACAAGGGGAATTCTGTGTACATAAATCATCAGATGCAGCTGATTCTACCATGATAGGCTCTTCTCATTGTCACTATACTTGGGATTATATTAAGAATAGTCATACCTGGGCACACGGTACTACTTATCGAACTCGGAATACCTTGCCCTGTGCACCTCCTTTTATTCATGCATGGAAAGTGGTATGGAACATAACTGTGACAGAAAAAGGCAATCTAACATACTGCACTGTGAACTCTCTACCTCTTTTGATATTTTCGCCTTCTGTACTCCACGTACCAAAAACCTCAGACCCGATGGTTGTGGTGGATATGTGGAGAATGGGCATACAAGAAACTCCCTTCCAAATGGAGTGGGACTTGTTTCCTGGGATGGGTATTACCACCAATGTGGATTATGCCCACTAGTTCAGCTAAGCGAACACGAAGGAATGCTGATATTTCTCGTATAGCAGGAGGAAGTACCCAAAGTTGGAGCGGTACTGATGATTGGCCGCCAGAGCGCATTATAGCCTATTATGATCCTGCCTCCTGGAATCCTGGTGAGCTCATACAAGGGGCACGGGATCCTATTTATAATCTAAACAGAATAATTCGATTGCAAGCAGTAGTGGAACTTGTAACCAATGCAACGGCCCAGAGTTTGAGACTTATTGCACAACAGTTGGATGAAAGTAGAGCCGCCATTTTGCAGCTGAAAATGGGAATGGATTATGTACTTGCCAGGCAGGGAGGCCTATGTGGAGTCTTGAACTTGACAGGGAATGCCTGTTGCTTTAACATTTCTGATAATGGTGAGGCAATCCGTGTGTTGGCTACAAAGATGGAGAATATAGCACATGTCCCAGTACAAACATGGGAAGGATGGGATATGGGATGGCTCACCAATTGGTTACCTAATGTCACAGGACTCAAAGGGATACTATTGTCTTGCTTGTTTTTCTTGACAGTAGTGGTAATGGTTTTATGTATGATGCCATGTATCATTTCATGTTTTAGAAGTACAATTAGCAAGATGGTTTCAAATGAAACTCTACCTCATATCATGGCCCTATACAGAGCTTTACCTCAGGAATATGATGAAGGTCAAGCTATCAAGGACACTTGGTATGAAGGTCCTTGAGCTTGAAAGGGGGGAATGAGGCATCTGAATATAGACTGCATTTTTAATCAAGGCTTATATTGGCTTATATTTTGATCAGGTTCCTAAAATTCTAAAAATAATGTTTCTTCCAAGGTAGAAAACCAGCAAGCGGCTCCAGCAAGCAGCTGGCAAGCAAAGGGCCCCCTGGTTTATTGCGGTCATAAAAAGGCTGAGAAGCAGGTCACTGACCTGCTTGCTGTAGAGTACAACTAAGTTGTAAAAGTGGTAGGTAAATAGTAAGGTTTTGCCATTCGGCCTCTCAATATACAAAGAGTCATTTGCCTAAAGGTCAAAAAGGCTAAGCATCTGGCTGGCTGGTATTTTGGGAAGCGTTTTAAAAGCTGTTCCTTGTTTCTTTTTAAATTGAGATCCTTTTACTCTGCAAAGATTTCTTTTCCTTTTAAAAAGCTATATATATTATGTATTAAATATATTGGCTTAAATGTAATTATGCAAAGGATTTAAGAAATGCTAGATTCTTATTTCATATAGTTGTAAGAGTTGTATTTATCCTGAAATTAAGTCAGCCACCAGCCTAGCCCCCCTGCCGGACAGGAAGACGCCATCTGGGCGGTCCTGATATATAGTTGTCAGGCATTTGTTTAGAAACCTTCAAATGAAGGAGATCTTTCAATGTTGATGTGAAACTCAAGATCCTTGACATATGTTTAAGATAAAAATTTAAGATTAACCATTTGTTTTAGAAGGCAATAGGGCAAGGAGGGCAAGAGGTGAGCTGGTAATTAAGATTCCATGTAAGATATATTATTACTTATTTGTCATTTATATATAGCTCTTTGTCTCCCTTATAAGGATAGAAGGAAATGGGTGTATCTATTGTGATTGGTTCTAGCAAACAGCCAATAGGAAATCCAACCAGGCTGATTGGACAGAGGCAGCCCAAGGAGGAGCAAAGGGGGCTGGATTAAGGGAATATAAGTGCTGGCCATAATGGCAGGAGGGCAGGCCAGAGCTTGGTAACCATATACCACTGTGCCTCTCATTTATTTGTCTGACAAATAAATTATTATTTTAATTTCTCTATTGCTGCGTTGAATATTTCATTCCAGCTAAGCGTTAACCACAAGCAGGGTGCTACATTTTATGGTGCCTGCGACTCGGATAAGTGGTCTGCTGGAACGCAGCCCCTTCGCCCTATTGGACAGGGTACAAGAGAGAGGATCTCTAAACTGCTTCCCAGCGCGCACTGGTAAATTTTTCCAGGGGGAACGCAGAAGTCTCGTCTGTCTGATACCCTGCTCACTGGCGGCGACGGACCGGGGGGAAACGGAACCAACCAAGGGTAAGTGCACAAAGGGATTTTTGGCCCTCCAATTAATTGGGAGGAAGAGAAGTCTTGATCAAACTTCTGCGTCTCAGTAAGTGGGAACTGAGTACGCTAGGTGGTTGGGTATATCAGATGGTGGTCTGGTGGGGGAAAAGGGAAGAATGGGAGGTAGAGTGTGGTGAAGTATCTTGCGCATTGTATGTGTGAGAAAGTACAGAGCAATCTGTAGCTGACCTGAGTGTGGAGTGGGTAGTACTTCGGTTCCCAGTGAGGCGACTCCATCTGGGCAAGAAACCCCACGAAGCGTGTGTGTGAGTGACTGAGTGGATACTTCACAGGGCCATACAATGGGAGTTGGGGGTTCAAAGGGGGGAAATACACCTCTTGAATGTATGTTAAATAATTTTAAGAAAGCCTTCTCAGGGGCATATGGAGTCAAAATGACGCCAGAGCGCTTGAGAACGTTATGTGAATTAGAGTGGCCGAAACAAAATACTGGATGGCCATCTCAGGGAACTTTTGATATAAATTTAGTAAGCAAACTTTGGTCTAACATCACCAAAGAAACTGGAGGGTGCCCAGAACAATTTTCATATATAGATTCCTGGCTGAGCACATTAAATAAAAATCCTCCATGGATAAGGGAATGCAAAGTCCAACGATGCAAATTATTGGCTGTAAAAGCCGAAGCTAGGAAAGGAATCTTGCCAAATAAACTCAAACCCATTTTTGAGGGACCAGAGGAAGAGGTGCTTCCACCTCCACCCTATGCTCCACATCGAAGGGAGCCTAATCCAAACACTCCACCAGTTGTAACCCCAAGGCAAGAAAGTGGAACGAATAATGGGGGTAGAGACACAGAACTTGACTCCTTGATAGATTATGATAAATATCTTCAGGAGGCATTGGAGTCCTATAATGAAGCCCAAGCAGAAGTGGTTATTCCACCTGTGAGTCCCAGTAGAACTCCATCTACAGTCTCCTTTAGTGGAACAACTAATTGCCCACCCCAAACCCCTGTACATCCAAGTCCTAGAGAATTATTACAGAAGTTACAGGGAGACCTTGATCGGTCAGCAAGCAATACAGCCAGGCGTATTAAGCTGCTAAAAGAACGCCTTGGGACAGATACCATCCCCTATGATTTGAGGCCCCTAGAGCAAAGTGAAGAAAAAGGTCACGTAGTAGCCCCTCTCAGAAGAGTATTTGATGCACTTGAGGAGCCTGTGCTGGTTAACGGGCAACCTGGACCACGGCCACCTCGAACTTCGACCCTGAAATATATTCCATTCACGACTACAGATCTGATGAATTGGAAAACACACCCCATCTTTTGCAGAAAAACCTCAGGCTATGATGGACTTGGTGACCTCAATAGTAAATACTCATAGTCCTACTTGGACAGATTGTCGCCAGCTCCTGAATACTCTCTTCACCACTGAGGAAAGGAGAGACATAATTGAAAAGGCACAGATATCTTTGCGTGAGCAGGCCAGAGTGGGAAATATTTATAATATTGACCGTCATCTCCAGGACAACTTTCCCTTGGAAGATCCTAATTGGGATCCAAACAATGCAATTCACCTGGCCAGGCTTACTACCTACCGCCAGACGCTTGTGCAAGGCATCTGCAGGGCATGCCAGAAGCCCACTAATATGTCTAAAGTCTCAGGAGGGTAGATGTGTTACCCATAACACTGTTTCGTGTTCGGTGCGCACCCACAAAAAGACTTAAGTTGTCACCTTTTGAGCTCCTGTATGGGAGGCCGCCCTCCTTTGTTCAGGATATTCCAGCTGACCTCAAACAAATAAGAGACCATGTGACACAGGGACAAGTGCAATCTCTCTCCCGTGTTTTTGTCTCTCTCCCGTGTTTGTTTGTTTGTTTTTTATCTTAACAGGTGGGCCCTCAAGCACACGCCGTGCAGCATTGCCGTGCCGATTCATCAGCTCCAGGCTGGCATAGCATATGGGTGAAAGAGTGGAAACGTGATCCACTTGCACCTAAGTGGCGTGGACCTTACACCGTCTTGCTCTCTACTCCAACAGCGGTGAAGGTAGCTGAGGTGACCCCCTGGATTCATCACTCTCGTTTGAAGAAGTCTGAAGGCAGTTGGACGTGCAAAGGTGACCCCTCTAATCCTTTAAAACTGACTCTCTCCAAAAACCCCTGTATCTAGCCCTACCGGGAACGGGCTAGGTCACGGGCAACATTAGACGACCGGCCTGCTGCAGCCACAACCTGGAAGCTGGCTGACCTGCGCACGCCTGAAGCTTGAGGAGCATCTGAACCAGCGATTGTGAAAGGGAAGATTCTCTTATACAATTGATTGACTGCCCCCTTGTGGAACAATTATCAGAGATATTACACATTGGGGATCCTTGGGATATATGTTTTGGTCTTGGTGGTTCCCCATTTCTGTCACTGGGGGAATTATATTGGGGCTAATAGTTTTATGCTATCACAATAAGGTAATCTTTTGTGGAAGGAATGCATATGCTAGACATCAACATGATTTTATTATTAATCCTGATCCCTTGGGAAGGGGAAGGGTCCTTGAATCTGACCAAATTTGCTAAATATGGATTCAGCCATGACCACAATATGTGGGTAGGTTTAGCTGAAATGGTAGCCAATGTTGCAAATAGGACCAATTGCCTTGTTTGCTCTCTTGGGCCAGATGATTCAGAGGGAGGTATGCCCTTATTACCGATACCATTAGATGCCATTGGTATGGTAAGCGAAATGCCACACCAAACAGAAGTACAGAATTTCCCCGGATGGAACTCAACTAAACCATTACGAGTTATACCTGTACAAGGGGAATTCTGTGTACATAAATCATCAGATGCAGCTGATTCTACCATGATAGGCTCTTCTCATTGTCACTATACTTGGGATTATATTAAGAATAGTCATACCTGGGCACACGGTACTACTTATCGAACTCGGAATACCTTGCCCTGTGCACCTCCTTTTATTCATGCATGGAAAGTGGTATGGAACATAACTGTGACAGAAAAAGGCAATCTAACATACTGCACTGTGAACTCTCTACCTCTTTTGATATTTTCGCCTTCTGTACTCCACGTACCAAAAACCTCAGACCCGATGGTTGTGGTGGATATGTGGAGAATGGGCATACAAGAAACTCCCTTCCAAATGGAGTGGGACTTGTTTCCTGGGATGGGTATTACCACCAATGTGGATTATGCCCACTAGTTCAGCTAAGCGAACACGAAGGAATGCTGATATTTCTCGTATAGCAGGAGGAAGTACCCAAAGTTGGAGCGGTACTGATGATTGGCCGCCAGAGCGCATTATAGCCTATTATGATCCTGCCTCCTGGAATCCTGGTGAGCTCATACAAGGGGCACGGGATCCTATTTATAATCTAAACAGAATAATTCGATTGCAAGCAGTAGTGGAACTTGTAACCAATGCAACGGCCCAGAGTTTGAGACTTATTGCACAACAGTTGGATGAAAGTAGAGCCGCCATTTTGCAGCTGAAAATGGGAATGGATTATGTACTTGCCAGGCAGGGAGGCCTATGTGGAGTCTTGAACTTGACAGGGAATGCCTGTTGCTTTAACATTTCTGATAATGGTGAGGCAATCCGTGTGTTGGCTACAAAGATGGAGAATATAGCACATGTCCCAGTACAAACATGGGAAGGATGGGATATGGGATGGCTCACCAATTGGTTACCTAATGTCACAGGACTCAAAGGGATACTATTGTCTTGCTTGTTTTTCTTGACAGTAGTGGTAATGGTTTTATGTATGATGCCATGTATCATTTCATGTTTTAGAAGTACAATTAGCAAGATGGTTTCAAATGAAACTCTACCTCATATCATGGCCCTATACAGAGCTTTACCTCAGGAATATGATGAAGGTCAAGCTATCAAGGACACTTGGTATGAAGGTCCTTGAGCTTGAAAGGGGGGAATGAGGCATCTGAATATAGACTGCATTTTTAATCAAGGCTTATATTGGCTTATATTTTGATCAGGTTCCTAAAATTCTAAAAATAATGTTTCTTCCAAGGTAGAAAACCAGCAAGCGGCTCCAGCAAGCAGCTGGCAAGCAAAGGGCCCCCTGGTTTATTGCGGTCATAAAAAGGCTGAGAAGCAGGTCACTGACCTGCTTGCTGTAGAGTACAACTAAGTTGTAAAAGTGGTAGGTAAATAGTAAGGTTTTGCCATTCGGCCTCTCAATATACAAAGAGTCATTTGCCTAAAGGTCAAAAAGGCTAAGCATCTGGCTGGCTGGTATTTTGGGAAGCGTTTTAAAAGCTGTTCCTTGTTTCTTTTTAAATTGAGATCCTTTTACTCTGCAAAGATTTCTTTTCCTTTTAAAAAGCTATATATATTATGTATTAAATATATTGGCTTAAATGTAATTATGCAAAGGATTTAAGAAATGCTAGATTCTTATTTCATATAGTTGTAAGAGTTGTATTTATCCTGAAATTAAGTCAGCCACCAGCCTAGCCCCCCTGCCGGACAGGAAGACGCCATCTGGGCGGTCCTGATATATAGTTGTCAGGCATTTGTTTAGAAACCTTCAAATGAAGGAGATCTTTCAATGTTGATGTGAAACTCAAGATCCTTGACATATGTTTAAGATAAAAATTTAAGATTAACCATTTGTTTTAGAAGGCAATAGGGCAAGGAGGGCAAGAGGTGAGCTGGTAATTAAGATTCCATGTAAGATATATTATTACTTATTTGTCATTTATATATAGCTCTTTGTCTCCCTTATAAGGATAGAAGGAAATGGGTGTATCTATTGTGATTGGTTCTAGCAAACAGCCAATAGGAAATCCAACCAGGCTGATTGGACAGAGGCAGCCCAAGGAGGAGCAAAGGGGGCTGGATTAAGGGAATATAAGTGCTGGCCATAATGGCAGGAGGGCAGGCCAGAGCTTGGTAACCATATACCACTGTGCCTCTCATTTATTTGTCTGACAAATAAATTATTATTTTAATTTCTCTATTGCTGCGTTGAATATTTCATTCCAGCTAAGCGTTAACCACAAGCAGGGTGCTACATTTTATGGTGCCTGCGACTCGGATAAGTGGTCTGCTGGAACGCAGCCCCTTCGCCCTATTGGACAGGGTACAAGAGAGAGGATCTCTAAACTGCTTCCCAGCGCGCACTGGTAAATTTTTCCAGGGGGAACGCAGAAGTCTCGTCTGTCTGATACCCTGCTCACTGGCGGCGACGGACCGGGGGGAAACGGAACCAACCAAGGGTAAGTGCACAAAGGGATTTTTGGCCCTCCAATTAATTGGGAGGAAGAGAAGTCTTGATCAAACTTCTGCGTCTCAGTAAGTGGGAACTGAGTACGCTAGGTGGTTGGGTATATCAGATGGTGGTCTGGTGGGGGAAAAGGGAAGAATGGGAGGTAGAGTGTGGTGAAGTATCTTGCGCATTGTATGTGTGAGAAAGTACAGAGCAATCTGTAGCTGACCTGAGTGTGGAGTGGGTAGTACTTCGGTTCCCAGTGAGGCGACTCCATCTGGGCAAGAAACCCCACGAAGCGTGTGTGTGAGTGACTGAGTGGATACTTCACAGGGCCATACAATGGGAGTTGGGGGTTCAAAGGGGGGAAATACACCTCTTGAATGTATGTTAAATAATTTTAAGAAAGCCTTCTCAGGGGCATATGGAGTCAAAATGACGCCAGAGCGCTTGAGAACGTTATGTGAATTAGAGTGGCCGAAACAAAATACTGGATGGCCATCTCAGGGAACTTTTGATATAAATTTAGTAAGCAAACTTTGGTCTAACATCACCAAAGAAACTGGAGGGTGCCCAGAACAATTTTCATATATAGATTCCTGGCTGAGCACATTAAATAAAAATCCTCCATGGATAAGGGAATGCAAAGTCCAACGATGCAAATTATTGGCTGTAAAAGCCGAAGCTAGGAAAGGAATCTTGCCAAATAAACTCAAACCCATTTTTGAGGGACCAGAGGAAGAGGTGCTTCCACCTCCACCCTATGCTCCACATCGAAGGGAGCCTAATCCAAACACTCCACCAGTTGTAACCCCAAGGCAAGAAAGTGGAACGAATAATGGGGGTAGAGACACAGAACTTGACTCCTTGATAGATTATGATAAATATCTTCAGGAGGCATTGGAGTCCTATAATGAAGCCCAAGCAGAAGTGGTTATTCCACCTGTGAGTCCCAGTAGAACTCCATCTACAGTCTCCTTTAGTGGAACAACTAATTGCCCACCCCAAACCCCTGTACATCCAAGTCCTAGAGAATTATTACAGAAGTTACAGGGAGACCTTGATCGGTCAGCAAGCAATACAGCCAGGCGTATTAAGCTGCTAAAAGAACGCCTTGGGACAGATACCATCCCCTATGATTTGAGGCCCCTAGAGCAAAGTGAAGAAAAAGGTCACGTAGTAGCCCCTCTCAGAAGAGTATTTGATGCACTTGAGGAGCCTGTGCTGGTTAACGGGCAACCTGGACCACGGCCACCTCGAACTTCGACCCTGAAATATATTCCATTCACGACTACAGATCTGATGAATTGGAAAACACACCCCATCTTTTGCAGAAAAACCTCAGGCTATGATGGACTTGGTGACCTCAATAGTAAATACTCATAGTCCTACTTGGACAGATTGTCGCCAGCTCCTGAATACTCTCTTCACCACTGAGGAAAGGAGAGACATAATTGAAAAGGCACAGATATCTTTGCGTGAGCAGGCCAGAGTGGGAAATATTTATAATATTGACCGTCATCTCCAGGACAACTTTCCCTTGGAAGATCCTAATTGGGATCCAAACAATGCAATTCACCTGGCCAGGCTTACTACCTACCGCCAGACGCTTGTGCAAGGCATCTGCAGGGCATGCCAGAAGCCCACTAATATGTCTAAAGTCTCAGGAGGGTAGATGTGTTACCCATAACACTGTTTCGTGTTCGGTGCGCACCCACAAAAAGACTTAAGTTGTCACCTTTTGAGCTCCTGTATGGGAGGCCGCCCTCCTTTGTTCAGGATATTCCAGCTGACCTCAAACAAATAAGAGACCATGTGACACAGGGACAAGTGCAATCTCTCTCCCGTGTTTTTGTCTCTCTCCCGTGTTTGTTTGTTTGTTTTTTATCTTAACAGGTGGGCCCTCAAGCACACGCCGTGCAGCATTGCCGTGCCGATTCATCAGCTCCAGGCTGGCATAGCATATGGGTGAAAGAGTGGAAACGTGATCCACTTGCACCTAAGTGGCGTGGACCTTACACCGTCTTGCTCTCTACTCCAACAGCGGTGAAGGTAGCTGAGGTGACCCCCTGGATTCATCACTCTCGTTTGAAGAAGTCTGAAGGCAGTTGGACGTGCAAAGGTGACCCCTCTAATCCTTTAAAACTGACTCTCTCCAAAAACCCCTGTATCTAGCCCTACCGGGAACGGGCTAGGTCACGGGCAACATTAGACGACCGGCCTGCTGCAGCCACAACCTGGAAGCTGGCTGACCTGCGCACGCCTGAAGCTTGAGGAGCATCTGAACCAGCGATTGTGAAAGGGAAGATTCTCTTATACAATTGATTGACTGCCCCCTTGTGGAACAATTATCAGAGATATTACACATTGGGGATCCTTGGGATATATGTTTTGGTCTTGGTGGTTCCCCATTTCTGTCACTGGGGGAATTATATTGGGGCTAATAGTTTTATGCTATCACAATAAGGTAATCTTTTGTGGAAGGAATGCATATGCTAGACATCAACATGATTTTATTATTAATCCTGATCCCTTGGGAAGGGGAAGGGTCCTTGAATCTGACCAAATTTGCTAAATATGGATTCAGCCATGACCACAATATGTGGGTAGGTTTAGCTGAAATGGTAGCCAATGTTGCAAATAGGACCAATTGCCTTGTTTGCTCTCTTGGGCCAGATGATTCAGAGGGAGGTATGCCCTTATTACCGATACCATTAGATGCCATTGGTATGGTAAGCGAAATGCCACACCAAACAGAAGTACAGAATTTCCCCGGATGGAACTCAACTAAACCATTACGAGTTATACCTGTACAAGGGGAATTCTGTGTACATAAATCATCAGATGCAGCTGATTCTACCATGATAGGCTCTTCTCATTGTCACTATACTTGGGATTATATTAAGAATAGTCATACCTGGGCACACGGTACTACTTATCGAACTCGGAATACCTTGCCCTGTGCACCTCCTTTTATTCATGCATGGAAAGTGGTATGGAACATAACTGTGACAGAAAAAGGCAATCTAACATACTGCACTGTGAACTCTCTACCTCTTTTGATATTTTCGCCTTCTGTACTCCACGTACCAAAAACCTCAGACCCGATGGTTGTGGTGGATATGTGGAGAATGGGCATACAAGAAACTCCCTTCCAAATGGAGTGGGACTTGTTTCCTGGGATGGGTATTACCACCAATGTGGATTATGCCCACTAGTTCAGCTAAGCGAACACGAAGGAATGCTGATATTTCTCGTATAGCAGGAGGAAGTACCCAAAGTTGGAGCGGTACTGATGATTGGCCGCCAGAGCGCATTATAGCCTATTATGATCCTGCCTCCTGGAATCCTGGTGAGCTCATACAAGGGGCACGGGATCCTATTTATAATCTAAACAGAATAATTCGATTGCAAGCAGTAGTGGAATTGGTAACCAATGCAACGGCCCAGAGTTTGAGACTTATTGCACAACAGTTGGATGAAAGTAGAGCCGCCATTTTGCAGCTGAAAATGGGAATGGATTATGTACTTGCCAGGCAGGGAGGCCTATGTGGAGTCTTGAACTTGACAGGGAATGCCTGTTGCTTTAACATTTCTGATAATGGTGAGGCAATCCGTGTGTTGGCTACAAAGATGGAGAATATAGCACATGTCCCAGTACAAACATGGGAAGGATGGGATATGGGATGGCTCACCAATTGGTTACCTAATGTCACAGGACTCAAAGGGATACTATTGTCTTGCTTGTTTTTCTTGACAGTAGTGGTAATGGTTTTATGTATGATGCCATGTATCATTTCATGTTTTAGAAGTACAATTAGCAAGATGGTTTCAAATGAAACTCTACCTCATATCATGGCCCTATACAGAGCTTTACCTCAGGAATATGATGAAGGTCAAGCTATCAAGGACACTTGGTATGAAGGTCCTTGAGCTTGAAAGGGGGGAATGAGGCATCTGAATATAGACTGCATTTTTAATCAAGGCTTATATTGGCTTATATTTTGATCAGGTTCCTAAAATTCTAAAAATAATGTTTCTTCCAAGGTAGAAAACCAGCAAGCGGCTCCAGCAAGCAGCTGGCAAGCAAAGGGCCCCCTGGTTTATTGCGGTCATAAAAAGGCTGAGAAGCAGGTCACTGACCTGCTTGCTGTAGAGTACAACTAAGTTGTAAAAGTGGTAGGTAAATAGTAAGGTTTTGCCATTCAGCCTCTCAATATACAAAGAGTCATTTGCCTAAAGGTCAAAAAGGCTAAGCATCTGGCTGGCTGGTATTTTGGGAAGCGTTTTAAAAGCTGTTCCTTGTTTCTTTTTAAATTGAGATCCTTTTACTCTGCAAAGATTTCTTTTCCTTTTAAAAAGCTATATATATTATGTATTAAATATATTGGCTTAAATGTAATTATGCAAAGGATTTAAGAAATGCTAGATTCTTATTTCATATAGTTGTAAGAGTTGTATTTATCCTGAAATTAAGTCAGCCACCAGCCTAGCCCCCCTGCCGGACAGGAAGACGCCATCTGGGCGGTCCTGATATATAGTTGTCAGGCATTTGTTTAGAAACCTTCAAATGAAGGAGATCTTTCAATGTTGATGTGAAACTCAAGATCCTTGACATATGTTTAAGATAAAAATTTAAGATTAACCATTTGTTTTAGAAGGCAATAGGGCAAGGAGGGCAAGAGGTGAGCTGGTAATTAAGATTCCATGTAAGATATATTATTACTTATTTGTCATTTATATATAGCTCTTTGTCTCCCTTATAAGGATAGAAGGAAATGGGTGTATCTATTGTGATTGGTTCTAGCAAACAGCCAATAGGAAATCCAACCAGGCTGATTGGACAGAGGCAGCCCAAGGAGGAGCAAAGGGGGCTGGATTAAGGGAATATAAGTGCTGGCCATAATGGCAGGAGGGCAGGCCAGAGCTTGGTAACCATATACCACTGTGCCTCTCATTTATTTGTCTGACAAATAAATTATTATTTTAATTTCTCTATTGCTGCGTTGAATATTTCATTCCAGCTAAGCGTTAACCACAAGCAGGGTGCTACATTTTATGGTGCCTGCGACTCGGATAAGTGGTCTGCTGGAACGCAGCCCCTTCGCCCTATTGGACAGGGTACAAGAGAGAGGATCTCTAAACTGCTTCCCAGCGCGCACTGGTAAATTTTTCCAGGGGGAACGCAGAAGTCTCGTCTGTCTGATACCCTGCTCACTGGCGGCGACGGACCGGGGGGAAACGGAACCAACCAAGGGTAAGTGCACAAAGGGATTTTTGGCCCTCCAATTAATTGGGAGGAAGAGAAGTCTTGATCAAACTTCTGCGTCTCAGTAAGTGGGAACTGAGTACGCTAGGTGGTTGGGTATATCAGATGGTGGTCTGGTGGGGGAAAAGGGAAGAATGGGAGGTAGAGTGTGGTGAAGTATCTTGCGCATTGTATGTGTGAGAAAGTACAGAGCAATCTGTAGCTGACCTGAGTGTGGAGTGGGTAGTACTTCGGTTCCCAGTGAGGCGACTCCATCTGGGCAAGAAACCCCACGAAGCGTGTGTGTGAGTGACTGAGTGGATACTTCACAGGGCCATACAATGGGAGTTGGGGGTTCAAAGGGGGGAAATACACCTCTTGAATGTATGTTAAATAATTTTAAGAAAGCCTTCTCAGGGGCATATGGAGTCAAAATGACGCCAGAGCGCTTGAGAACGTTATGTGAATTAGAGTGGCCGAAACAAAATACTGGATGGCCATCTCAGGGAACTTTTGATATAAATTTAGTAAGCAAACTTTGGTCTAACATCACCAAAGAAACTGGAGGGTGCCCAGAACAATTTTCATATATAGATTCCTGGCTGAGCACATTAAATAAAAATCCTCCATGGATAAGGGAATGCAAAGTCCAACGATGCAAATTATTGGCTGTAAAAGCCGAAGCTAGGAAAGGAATCTTGCCAAATAAACTCAAACCCATTTTTGAGGGACCAGAGGAAGAGGTGCTTCCACCTCCACCCTATGCTCCACATCGAAGGGAGCCTAATCCAAACACTCCACCAGTTGTAACCCCAAGGCAAGAAAGTGGAACGAATAATGGGGGTAGAGACACAGAACTTGACTCCTTGATAGATTATGATAAATATCTTCAGGAGGCATTGGAGTCCTATAATGAAGCCCAAGCAGAAGTGGTTATTCCACCTGTGAGTCCCAGTAGAACTCCATCTACAGTCTCCTTTAGTGGAACAACTAATTGCCCACCCCAAACCCCTGTACATCCAAGTCCTAGAGAATTATTACAGAAGTTACAGGGAGACCTTGATCGGTCAGCAAGCAATACAGCCAGGCGTATTAAGCTGCTAAAAGAACGCCTTGGGACAGATACCATCCCCTATGATTTGAGGCCCCTAGAGCAAAGTGAAGAAAAAGGTCACGTAGTAGCCCCTCTCAGAAGAGTATTTGATGCACTTGAGGAGCCTGTGCTGGTTAACGGGCAACCTGGACCACGGCCACCTCGAACTTCGACCCTGAAATATATTCCATTCACGACTACAGATCTGATGAATTGGAAAACACACCCCATCTTTTGCAGAAAAACCTCAGGCTATGATGGACTTGGTGACCTCAATAGTAAATACTCATAGTCCTACTTGGACAGATTGTCGCCAGCTCCTGAATACTCTCTTCACCACTGAGGAAAGGAGAGACATAATTGAAAAGGCACAGATATCTTTGCGTGAGCAGGCCAGAGTGGGAAATATTTATAATATTGACCGTCATCTCCAGGACAACTTTCCCTTGGAAGATCCTAATTGGGATCCAAACAATGCAATTCACCTGGCCAGGCTTACTACCTACCGCCAGACGCTTGTGCAAGGCATCTGCAGGGCATGCCAGAAGCCCACTAATATGTCTAAAGTCTCAGGAGGGTAGATGTGTTACCCATAACACTGTTTCGTGTTCGGTGCGCACCCACAAAAAGACTTAAGTTGTCACCTTTTGAGCTCCTGTATGGGAGGCCGCCCTCCTTTGTTCAGGATATTCCAGCTGACCTCAAACAAATAAGAGACCATGTGACACAGGGACAAGTGCAATCTCTCTCCCGTGTTTTTGTCTCTCTCCCGTGTTTGTTTGTTTGTTTTTTATCTTAACAGGTGGGCCCTCAAGCACACGCCGTGCAGCATTGCCGTGCCGATTCATCAGCTCCAGGCTGGCATAGCATATGGGTGAAAGAGTGGAAACGTGATCCACTTGCACCTAAGTGGCGTGGACCTTACACCGTCTTGCTCTCTACTCCAACAGCGGTGAAGGTAGCTGAGGTGACCCCCTGGATTCATCACTCTCGTTTGAAGAAGTCTGAAGGCAGTTGGACGTGCAAAGGTGACCCCTCTAATCCTTTAAAACTGACTCTCTCCAAAAACCCCTGTATCTAGCCCTACCGGGAACGGGCTAGGTCACGGGCAACATTAGACGACCGGCCTGCTGCAGCCACAACCTGGAAGCTGGCTGACCTGCGCACGCCTGAAGCTTGAGGAGCATCTGAACCAGCGATTGTGAAAGGGAAGATTCTCTTATACAATTGATTGACTGCCCCCTTGTGGAACAATTATCAGAGATATTACACATTGGGGATCCTTGGGATATATGTTTTGGTCTTGGTGGTTCCCCATTTCTGTCACTGGGGGAATTATATTGGGGCTAATAGTTTTATGCTATCACAATAAGGTAATCTTTTGTGGAAGGAATGCATATGCTAGACATCAACATGATTTTATTATTAATCCTGATCCCTTGGGAAGGGGAAGGGTCCTTGAATCTGACCAAATTTGCTAAATATGGATTCAGCCATGACCACAATATGTGGGTAGGTTTAGCTGAAATGGTAGCCAATGTTGCAAATAGGACCAATTGCCTTGTTTGCTCTCTTGGGCCAGATGATTCAGAGGGAGGTATGCCCTTATTACCGATACCATTAGATGCCATTGGTATGGTAAGCGAAATGCCACACCAAACAGAAGTACAGAATTTCCCCGGATGGAACTCAACTAAACCATTACGAGTTATACCTGTACAAGGGGAATTCTGTGTACATAAATCATCAGATGCAGCTGATTCTACCATGATAGGCTCTTCTCATTGTCACTATACTTGGGATTATATTAAGAATAGTCATACCTGGGCACACGGTACTACTTATCGAACTCGGAATACCTTGCCCTGTGCACCTCCTTTTATTCATGCATGGAAAGTGGTATGGAACATAACTGTGACAGAAAAAGGCAATCTAACATACTGCACTGTGAACTCTCTACCTCTTTTGATATTTTCGCCTTCTGTACTCCACGTACCAAAAACCTCAGACCCGATGGTTGTGGTGGATATGTGGAGAATGGGCATACAAGAAACTCCCTTCCAAATGGAGTGGGACTTGTTTCCTGGGATGGGTATTACCACCAATGTGGATTATGCCCACTAGTTCAGCTAAGCGAACACGAAGGAATGCTGATATTTCTCGTATAGCAGGAGGAAGTACCCAAAGTTGGAGCGGTACTGATGATTGGCCGCCAGAGCGCATTATAGCCTATTATGATCCTGCCTCCTGGAATCCTGGTGAGCTCATACAAGGGGCACGGGATCCTATTTATAATCTAAACAGAATAATTCGATTGCAAGCAGTAGTGGAACTTGTAACCAATGCAACGGCCCAGAGTTTGAGACTTATTGCACAACAGTTGGATGAAAGTAGAGCCGCCATTTTGCAGCTGAAAATGGGAATGGATTATGTACTTGCCAGGCAGGGAGGCCTATGTGGAGTCTTGAACTTGACAGGGAATGCCTGTTGCTTTAACATTTCTGATAATGGTGAGGCAATCCGTGTGTTGGCTACAAAGATGGAGAATATAGCACATGTCCCAGTACAAACATGGGAAGGATGGGATATGGGATGGCTCACCAATTGGTTACCTAATGTCACAGGACTCAAAGGGATACTATTGTCTTGCTTGTTTTTCTTGACAGTAGTGGTAATGGTTTTATGTATGATGCCATGTATCATTTCATGTTTTAGAAGTACAATTAGCAAGATGGTTTCAAATGAAACTCTACCTCATATCATGGCCCTATACAGAGCTTTACCTCAGGAATATGATGAAGGTCAAGCTATCAAGGACACTTGGTATGAAGGTCCTTGAGCTTGAAAGGGGGGAATGAGGCATCTGAATATAGACTGCATTTTTAATCAAGGCTTATATTGGCTTATATTTTGATCAGGTTCCTAAAATTCTAAAAATAATGTTTCTTCCAAGGTAGAAAACCAGCAAGCGGCTCCAGCAAGCAGCTGGCAAGCAAAGGGCCCCCTGGTTTATTGCGGTCATAAAAAGGCTGAGAAGCAGGTCACTGACCTGCTTGCTGTAGAGTACAACTAAGTTGTAAAAGTGGTAGGTAAATAGTAAGGTTTTGCCATTCGGCCTCTCAATATACAAAGAGTCATTTGCCTAAAGGTCAAAAAGGCTAAGCATCTGGCTGGCTGGTATTTTGGGAAGCGTTTTAAAAGCTGTTCCTTGTTTCTTTTTAAATTGAGATCCTTTTACTCTGCAAAGATTTCTTTTCCTTTTAAAAAGCTATATATATTATGTATTAAATATATTGGCTTAAATGTAATTATGCAAAGGATTTAAGAAATGCTAGATTCTTATTTCATATAGTTGTAAGAGTTGTATTTATCCTGAAATTAAGTCAGCCACCAGCCTAGCCCCCCTGCCGGACAGGAAGACGCCATCTGGGCGGTCCTGATATATAGTTGTCAGGCATTTGTTTAGAAACCTTCAAATGAAGGAGATCTTTCAATGTTGATGTGAAACTCAAGATCCTTGACATATGTTTAAGATAAAAATTTAAGATTAACCATTTGTTTTAGAAGGCAATAGGGCAAGGAGGGCAAGAGGTGAGCTGGTAATTAAGATTCCATGTAAGATATATTATTACTTATTTGTCATTTATATATAGCTCTTTGTCTCCCTTATAAGGATAGAAGGAAATGGGTGTATCTATTGTGATTGGTTCTAGCAAACAGCCAATAGGAAATCCAACCAGGCTGATTGGACAGAGGCAGCCCAAGGAGGAGCAAAGGGGGCTGGATTAAGGGAATATAAGTGCTGGCCATAATGGCAGGAGGGCAGGCCAGAGCTTGGTAACCATATACCACTGTGCCTCTCATTTATTTGTCTGACAAATAAATTATTATTTTAATTTCTCTATTGCTGCGTTGAATATTTCATTCCAGCTAAGCGTTAACCACAAGCAGGGTGCTACATTTTATGGTGCCTGCGACTCGGATAAGTGGTCTGCTGGAACGCAGCCCCTTCGCCCTATTGGACAGGGTACAAGAGAGAGGATCTCTAAACTGCTTCCCAGCGCGCACTGGTAAATTTTTCCAGGGGGAACGCAGAAGTCTCGTCTGTCTGATACCCTGCTCACTGGCGGCGACGGACCGGGGGGAAACGGAACCAACCAAGGGTAAGTGCACAAAGGGATTTTTGGCCCTCCAATTAATTGGGAGGAAGAGAAGTCTTGATCAAACTTCTGCGTCTCAGTAAGTGGGAACTGAGTACGCTAGGTGGTTGGGTATATCAGATGGTGGTCTGGTGGGGGAAAAGGGAAGAATGGGAGGTAGAGTGTGGTGAAGTATCTTGCGCATTGTATGTGTGAGAAAGTACAGAGCAATCTGTAGCTGACCTGAGTGTGGAGTGGGTAGTACTTCGGTTCCCAGTGAGGCGACTCCATCTGGGCAAGAAACCCCACGAAGCGTGTGTGTGAGTGACTGAGTGGATACTTCACAGGGCCATACAATGGGAGTTGGGGGTTCAAAGGGGGGAAATACACCTCTTGAATGTATGTTAAATAATTTTAAGAAAGCCTTCTCAGGGGCATATGGAGTCAAAATGACGCCAGAGCGCTTGAGAACGTTATGTGAATTAGAGTGGCCGAAACAAAATACTGGATGGCCATCTCAGGGAACTTTTGATATAAATTTAGTAAGCAAACTTTGGTCTAACATCACCAAAGAAACTGGAGGGTGCCCAGAACAATTTTCATATATAGATTCCTGGCTGAGCACATTAAATAAAAATCCTCCATGGATAAGGGAATGCAAAGTCCAACGATGCAAATTATTGGCTGTAAAAGCCGAAGCTAGGAAAGGAATCTTGCCAAATAAACTCAAACCCATTTTTGAGGGACCAGAGGAAGAGGTGCTTCCACCTCCACCCTATGCTCCACATCGAAGGGAGCCTAATCCAAACACTCCACCAGTTGTAACCCCAAGGCAAGAAAGTGGAACGAATAATGGGGGTAGAGACACAGAACTTGACTCCTTGATAGATTATGATAAATATCTTCAGGAGGCATTGGAGTCCTATAATGAAGCCCAAGCAGAAGTGGTTATTCCACCTGTGAGTCCCAGTAGAACTCCATCTACAGTCTCCTTTAGTGGAACAACTAATTGCCCACCCCAAACCCCTGTACATCCAAGTCCTAGAGAATTATTACAGAAGTTACAGGGAGACCTTGATCGGTCAGCAAGCAATACAGCCAGGCGTATTAAGCTGCTAAAAGAACGCCTTGGGACAGATACCATCCCCTATGATTTGAGGCCCCTAGAGCAAAGTGAAGAAAAAGGTCACGTAGTAGCCCCTCTCAGAAGAGTATTTGATGCACTTGAGGAGCCTGTGCTGGTTAACGGGCAACCTGGACCACGGCCACCTCGAACTTCGACCCTGAAATATATTCCATTCACGACTACAGATCTGATGAATTGGAAAACACACCCCATCTTTTGCAGAAAAACCTCAGGCTATGATGGACTTGGTGACCTCAATAGTAAATACTCATAGTCCTACTTGGACAGATTGTCGCCAGCTCCTGAATACTCTCTTCACCACTGAGGAAAGGAGAGACATAATTGAAAAGGCACAGATATCTTTGCGTGAGCAGGCCAGAGTGGGAAATATTTATAATATTGACCGTCATCTCCAGGACAACTTTCCCTTGGAAGATCCTAATTGGGATCCAAACAATGCAATTCACCTGGCCAGGCTTACTACCTACCGCCAGACGCTTGTGCAAGGCATCTGCAGGGCATGCCAGAAGCCCACTAATATGTCTAAAGTCTCAGGAGGGTAGATGTGTTACCCATAACACTGTTTCGTGTTCGGTGCGCACCCACAAAAAGACTTAAGTTGTCACCTTTTGAGCTCCTGTATGGGAGGCCGCCCTCCTTTGTTCAGGATATTCCAGCTGACCTCAAACAAATAAGAGACCATGTGACACAGGGACAAGTGCAATCTCTCTCCCGTGTTTTTGTCTCTCTCCCGTGTTTGTTTGTTTGTTTTTTATCTTAACAGGTGGGCCCTCAAGCACACGCCGTGCAGCATTGCCGTGCCGATTCATCAGCTCCAGGCTGGCATAGCATATGGGTGAAAGAGTGGAAACGTGATCCACTTGCACCTAAGTGGCGTGGACCTTACACCGTCTTGCTCTCTACTCCAACAGCGGTGAAGGTAGCTGAGGTGACCCCCTGGATTCATCACTCTCGTTTGAAGAAGTCTGAAGGCAGTTGGACGTGCAAAGGTGACCCCTCTAATCCTTTAAAACTGACTCTCTCCAAAAACCCCTGTATCTAGCCCTACCGGGAACGGGCTAGGTCACGGGCAACATTAGACGACCGGCCTGCTGCAGCCACAACCTGGAAGCTGGCTGACCTGCGCACGCCTGAAGCTTGAGGAGCATCTGAACCAGCGATTGTGAAAGGGAAGATTCTCTTATACAATTGATTGACTGCCCCCTTGTGGAACAATTATCAGAGATATTACACATTGGGGATCCTTGGGATATATGTTTTGGTCTTGGTGGTTCCCCATTTCTGTCACTGGGGGAATTATATTGGGGCTAATAGTTTTATGCTATCACAATAAGGTAATCTTTTGTGGAAGGAATGCATATGCTAGACATCAACATGATTTTATTATTAATCCTGATCCCTTGGGAAGGGGAAGGGTCCTTGAATCTGACCAAATTTGCTAAATATGGATTCAGCCATGACCACAATATGTGGGTAGGTTTAGCTGAAATGGTAGCCAATGTTGCAAATAGGACCAATTGCCTTGTTTGCTCTCTTGGGCCAGATGATTCAGAGGGAGGTATGCCCTTATTACCGATACCATTAGATGCCATTGGTATGGTAAGCGAAATGCCACACCAAACAGAAGTACAGAATTTCCCCGGATGGAACTCAACTAAACCATTACGAGTTATACCTGTACAAGGGGAATTCTGTGTACATAAATCATCAGATGCAGCTGATTCTACCATGATAGGCTCTTCTCATTGTCACTATACTTGGGATTATATTAAGAATAGTCATACCTGGGCACACGGTACTACTTATCGAACTCGGAATACCTTGCCCTGTGCACCTCCTTTTATTCATGCATGGAAAGTGGTATGGAACATAACTGTGACAGAAAAAGGCAATCTAACATACTGCACTGTGAACTCTCTACCTCTTTTGATATTTTCGCCTTCTGTACTCCACGTACCAAAAACCTCAGACCCGATGGTTGTGGTGGATATGTGGAGAATGGGCATACAAGAAACTCCCTTCCAAATGGAGTGGGACTTGTTTCCTGGGATGGGTATTACCACCAATGTGGATTATGCCCACTAGTTCAGCTAAGCGAACACGAAGGAATGCTGATATTTCTCGTATAGCAGGAGGAAGTACCCAAAGTTGGAGCGGTACTGATGATTGGCCGCCAGAGCGCATTATAGCCTATTATGATCCTGCCTCCTGGAATCCTGGTGAGCTCATACAAGGGGCACGGGATCCTATTTATAATCTAAACAGAATAATTCGATTGCAAGCAGTAGTGGAACTTGTAACCAATGCAACGGCCCAGAGTTTGAGACTTATTGCACAACAGTTGGATGAAAGTAGAGCCGCCATTTTGCAGCTGAAAATGGGAATGGATTATGTACTTGCCAGGCAGGGAGGCCTATGTGGAGTCTTGAACTTGACAGGGAATGCCTGTTGCTTTAACATTTCTGATAATGGTGAGGCAATCCGTGTGTTGGCTACAAAGATGGAGAATATAGCACATGTCCCAGTACAAACATGGGAAGGATGGGATATGGGATGGCTCACCAATTGGTTACCTAATGTCACAGGACTCAAAGGGATACTATTGTCTTGCTTGTTTTTCTTGACAGTAGTGGTAATGGTTTTATGTATGATGCCATGTATCATTTCATGTTTTAGAAGTACAATTAGCAAGATGGTTTCAAATGAAACTCTACCTCATATCATGGCCCTATACAGAGCTTTACCTCAGGAATATGATGAAGGTCAAGCTATCAAGGACACTTGGTATGAAGGTCCTTGAGCTTGAAAGGGGGGAATGAGGCATCTGAATATAGACTGCATTTTTAATCAAGGCTTATATTGGCTTATATTTTGATCAGGTTCCTAAAATTCTAAAAATAATGTTTCTTCCAAGGTAGAAAACCAGCAAGCGGCTCCAGCAAGCAGCTGGCAAGCAAAGGGCCCCCTGGTTTATTGCGGTCATAAAAAGGCTGAGAAGCAGGTCACTGACCTGCTTGCTGTAGAGTACAACTAAGTTGTAAAAGTGGTAGGTAAATAGTAAGGTTTTGCCATTCGGCCTCTCAATATACAAAGAGTCATTTGCCTAAAGGTCAAAACGGCTAAGCATCTGGCTGGCTGGTATTTTGGGAAGCGTTTTAAAAGCTGTTCCTTGTTTCTTTTTAAATTGAGATCCTTTTACTCTGCAAAGATTTCTTTTCCTTTTAAAAAGCTATATATATTATGTATTAAATATATTGGCTTAAATGTAATTATGCAAAGGATTTAAGAAATGCTAGATTCTTATTTCATATAGTTGTAAGAGTTGTATTTATCCTGAAATTAAGTCAGCCACCAGCCTAGCCCCCCTGCCGGACAGGAAGACGCCATCTGGGCGGTCCTGATATATAGTTGTCAGGCATTTGTTTAGAAACCTTCAAATGAAGGAGATCTTTCAATGTTGATGTGAAACTCAAGATCCTTGACATATGTTTAAGATAAAAATTTAAGATTAACCATTTGTTTTAGAAGGCAATAGGGCAAGGAGGGCAAGAGGTGAGCTGGTAATTAAGATTCCATGTAAGATATATTATTACTTATTTGTCATTTATATATAGCTCTTTGTCTCCCTTATAAGGATAGAAGGAAATGGGTGTATCTATTGTGATTGGTTCTAGCAAACAGCCAATAGGAAATCCAACCAGGCTGATTGGACAGAGGCAGCCCAAGGAGGAGCAAAGGGGGCTGGATTAAGGGAATATAAGTGCTGGCCATAATGGCAGGAGGGCAGGCCAGAGCTTGGTAACCATATACCACTGTGCCTCTCATTTATTTGTCTGACAAATAAATTATTATTTTAATTTCTCTATTGCTGCGTTGAATATTTCATTCCAGCTAAGCGTTAACCACAAGCAGGGTGCTACAAAAAGACAAAGTGCGAGATTGGTTACATTATCGTCACATTAGGGAGGTCTTTAATGAGGACAAAAAAATAGGGTTCCAGGTGGATAAATCGAAATTAGAAACTGAATTGTTAGAACCGAAAGTCAAGGTATTGTCAAGAATGTATAACTTGCTGTTAAAATGGAACACTCAAGATGAAACGGTTAAATCAGCTATGATAAAGTAGGCTCAAGACATTGGTTATAATATTATGTTTGCTGACTGGGAAAGGTTATGGACCACTGGAGTAAGGTTCACGGCATGTAATGCCTTGAAAGAAAATATTATGAAAATGATATATAGGTGGTACATGACCCCAGTCAAGCTTGCAAAAATATACCATTTGCCAGATAATAAGTGTTGGAAATGTAAAGAAACTGAGGGAACTTTTTTTCACCTTTGGTGGACATGCCCCAGGGTTAAGGCTTTCTGGGAAATGATCTATAATGAACTGAAAAAGGTATTTAAATATACCTTCCCTAAGAAACCAGAGGCCTTTCTTTTGGGCATTGTTGGCCAAATGGTGTTAAAGAAGGATAGAACTTTTTTTATGTATGCAACAACAGCAGCAAGAATACTTATCGCAAAGCACTGGAAGACTCAAGATTTACCCACCTTGGAAGAATGGCAAATGCAACTGATAGACTATATGGAATTGGCAGAAATGACTGGCAGAATCCGAGACCTGGGAGAAGAGCTGGTGGAAGAAGACTGGAAGAAATTTAAAGAATATTTGCAAAAGCATTGTAAATTGTATGAATGTTAGAATGATGCGGGAGAGGAAGATAACATGGTATTAGTGGTATAGTTGAAAGGTGTATGTAAAAATGGTTGATAGAACAAATGTGAAGCCAGAACAATATTATGTCAAGTTTTTTTGTTTTTTTTTAAAAGGAAATAACGGGAAATAATTGGAGACATAATATAGGAAACGTATATCTTGAAGTAAGATCTAAAAGAAGGTGAGGTATTGCTGAATAAGATTTTGTAAAAAGGAACGCAGAAAAGGGAGATGTGAGGGAGTCAGGAAAGAGGGTTATGAGAACAACATATGAGAAATTGGTTCTTTCTTCTTTCTTTTTATTGCTTGTTTAGGTAACTTTTTCTTGTTGTTATTGATGGTTTTTTTCACTGTGTTTTTCACTGTGTTTTTCTTTTGAGTCTGAATGGGGTTTTTTCTTTCTTTTTTTTCTTTTTTTTTTTGTATGGTGAAGTGTGTTTTACTTGTGAAACTTTAATAAATATCTTTTAAAAAATAATAATGCTACAGTCTGATTGGTCCTAGAACAATAGGATCCAACATGCAGCAGTCTGATTGGTCCGCAGGAGCCACCCAATCTAGCTCCAGGTGGAAGTGAATCCACAACCTGATTGGCCTACAGGAGAATCCCAGAATTAGCCAATCACGTGCAGCCCATTGTGTAAATAATGTATATAAAGCAGCTATTGTGGGGGAACTTTCATTCCTCGCTACTATGAGCTGAATATAGAGCATGAAATCCACTCTCGACTCCGAGTATATTTCAGGGGAAGAGCTGTTTGGGATATTTCCTGCTTGTGAATTATTATTTTTGTGTGTGTGTGTGTGTGTGTGTGTGTGTGTGTGTGTGTAAAACACATGCCTAAAGCTTTAAATCTGGGATGGGCATGGAAGTTCCGAGTTGGGCCACCAGGTGGCACTGCAGGCCATGGTCCAGCTGCTGCTGCTGCTGCTACAGGTGCCAGTAAGTCTCGCATTTTCAACCTCTTCCTCCTCCATTGCACTGGCTAAATGATTCCTTGCTGGACTCCCATCGCTGAGGCCAAATGTACCTTTACCGAGCAAAATATCCTTTCGAATTATACACCCAGCACATGGAACCTGACAAAGGGGCAATACAAGCGGACTCTCTGTGCCCTTACCACAGTAAAAAGACTGATACTGGTGAGCTGGAAAAATAAAAATGCGTCTCCCTTCTATGATTGGATTGAAGACTTCTACAAACTCACCACATATGAACAACCTGCAGATAAACGCAGACTTGCCATGGACAAATTCAATGATACAGTGGTACCTCGGGTTAACATACACTTCAGGTTACAGACTCTGCTTGTAGCCTTTTTAGCCTCGGGTGAGAAGAGCGACACTCAAGGAATAGTTTCAGAGAAAAGCTTTATTCTGCCATCCGGGGTGGCAGAAGGAGCAAGTGTGATAGCTTCACAAAACAAGCATGAGTTCACAGCCATTTGCGCAGAGCATATATTCCCCTTCTAGTTCCCTCCCCTTTCTCCTCCTCCTCAAGAGTCCTGCCCCATTGTGATGAAATTCCAGTGCCTGTCTTCGGAGAACTTCCAGACATTAGTGACGAAGATGCCTCCAGTGCTGAAGGACATGAAGAAGAAGTGGTTCTTGAAGATGATGCTCCACATCCATTTTCCCAAAAGGAGTTGAATGATCTAGTTCGCAACCTCAGCTTGTCAAAGGACTCTGCCGAACTGTTGGCATCCAGATTGAAGGGGGAAAAACTCCTCTCTGACATCAGTTTCTTCCGCAACAGGCATCAAGAGTACCTCCGTTTTTTCTCAGAAGAGAAGGACTTGGTGTACTGTGCAGATATTGCGCAGCTTCTGCTCAAGCTTGGAGTGCCACAGTATGAACCCAAAGATTGGAGACTGTTCATTGACAGCAGCAAGCGATCACTGAAATGTGTTCTGCTACACAACGGCAACCAGTTTGCCTCTATACCCCTGGCTCACTCGACTACACTGAAGGAGAACTATGAAGCAGTGAAGTATGTGCTGGAGAAAATTGGTTATGCTCGGCATAAGTGGTTTATTTGTGTTGACCTGAAGATGGTGAACTTTTTGTTGGGACAACAGTCTGGATTCAACAAGTACCCATGTTTTCTGTGCATGTGGGATAGTAGGGACCGTGCTCAGCATTACACGAAGAAGGACTGGCCTGTGCGGGAGGAATTGGTGCCTTGCAAAGAAAGGAACGTCATCGACGACCCTCTGGTGGACAGAGACAGAATACTCTTCCCACCGCTGCACATCAAGCTCGGCTTAATCAAGCAGTTCACCAAAGGCTCTGGACAAGGATGGTGACTGCTTCACTTGTGCCAGGATTGACCATGGAGAAGTTGAAAGCTGGCATCTTTGACGGTCCTCAGATCCGTCAGCTCATCAGAGATCCAGAGTTCAGAAACTCAATGAAGGAAATGGAACTGGAAGCGTGAAAGGCATTTGTTCTGGTAGTGAAGAACTTTCTAAGCAACAATAAGGTCAGAAACTATGCAGAACTTGTCAACAACATGCTGACTGCTTTCAGAAACCTGGGCTGCAACATGAGCGTCAAGATGCACTACCTATTTTCACATATGGACCGGTTTCCTGAGAACCTGGGTTCAATGAGTGACGAGCAGGGGGAGAGATTCCATCAGGACATGAAAGAGATGGAGACCAGGTATCAGGGTCGCTGGGACGCAGTCATGATGGCTGACTACTGTTGGACTCTGAAGAGAGACCTCCCTGCCGCTGAGCATTCCAGGAGTTCCAAGAAACGGAAGTTCAAGCCCTGAAGTTTGAAAAATGGTGAAGCAACGTGCAATTTATGTGTTCTTACCTTTATCAATGCCCACCATTCAGTTTACAGTAATCGATGTTTCTATCAGGTAATCAATATATGTTCTTGGAAAAACATTATTTTCTCTTAAAAACATATTTAGGATGATATGTGTTGACAAATATCAGCTGATAATGCCACAAAATGTAATCGGTTTTGTCACAAGATCTGATTTTTTACAAATCAACATAGCACAGCAACCTGACCTGATGGAGAGAAACGGATGCCATTTCCTGATTCAGCAGTGCAAAAAGACCCTAAATCAATTGTAGAAATCTAGACAACATTCAAAAGGTAAAAAATTGTTGCCCAGTGTATAATTTAACATCTTTTGGTGGCAATTCCAAACCTGTTATTCCAAGAAGAAAGGCCTCTGGTTTCTTTATAAATGTATATTTCAACATTTTTTTCAATTCATTATAAATCTTTCCCCAGAAGTCTTTCACCTTGGGGCAGGACCACCACATATGATAGAAAGTACCTTCATTTTCTTTACATTTCCAGCAATGGTTATCACAGTTATGATAAATCTTTGCTAATTTAACAGGGGTCAGATATCATCTATACATCATTTTCATTATGTTTTCCTTTAGTACAGTACATGCAGTGAACTTGACCCCTTTCTTCCACAATCTTTCCCAATCCTCAAACATTATGTTATGTCCTACATGTCTTGCCCAATCTATCATCACTGATTTAACTTGTTCATCCTTCGTATGCCACTCTAACAATGGGAAATGTAGTGTTTTCACACACACCCCAATGTTGCAGGGGGCATTCTCTGGGTGTTTGGTGCTGCTTTGGAGTGAATCAGATGACATTGGACCTTTGGAGAAATCGTGACCCTGTGGGTTAGGGCACTGAAGCCTCATTTGGGGGGGGGGGCGCCATAAAACGTGGGGTTTTCACTGCCATGGATCACAAAACGGCTGCTGTTTTGTGCAAAGCTGGTAGACTGAGAAACTAGTATTTTATTTTTATTTTTAAAAAGATAAACTAAAGGTGTGTGCTTACAGGTAAACAGATACCAGTGTGCATGCCCATTATGACCTCAGGCAAGAATCAAGAAAATACAGGTGGTCCCTCTTAACTGACATTCTGAACTGAACAGAACTGAAGGGAGGGGCTGGTTCTGGAGCAAAGCTGTTTAGATTGGGTTTGGGTGGATGCGAAGAGGATGCCTCAAACTTCTTGGGCTTTGCTTCTCAACTTATTCTGCCTTCTGGGACCCCCCAGCCCAAGACCAACCACCTCTTGGATAGGTGAGCATGCAGATATTTTGGAATGTGAGTGTGGGGCAGGATGACCGCGTATGAAAGCTCCTTTGAGCACAAGTGCTGGCCCCCCCTTTTCTCTCCCATGGAGGCCCTGAACTGGCCAGCTCCTGGTTCAGGGTCTCCAAGGGAGAGAAAAGGGAACCTCAGTTACTTTTTGCCTTCTGAGGACAATGTCTCACTCCCAGAGCCCCAAGACTTACGGCTGCTGCTCTAACAGCCTCAGGACATCCAAGGGATCATGAGCAAAGCACACAAGCCCTGCCCGCCAGATGTGAAGCACTCTACGGAGAGAATTTGGGTTTTTTAACTGGCTGAACAGAGTTTCAGCCCTTGGGGAATTTTATTTCTTAAACATACACCTTCCCCTTCCTTGTGTCCCTGGGGAGAAAAGCCAATCCTGCTTTCTTCCTTTGGTAATTTAATCAGAGGAAATACTGTATTTTTCGCTCTATAACACGCACCTGACCATAACACGCACATCGTTTTTAGAGGAGGAAAACAAGGGAAAAAATTCTGAATGAAACAGTGGATGTATCATTTTTGTGCTTCATGCTGTGGCCACAGACGTGATCTGATGGTGAATTTGGGGTAGCTCAATGCAAAGATCCTGAGGATCCATGTGGATCCATGCTTTTTAACCACATTTTTGCACCATTGCAGCCCCAGGCAACAGTGGGTGTGTGATTTTTGGGGGGCAGGCTGCTATGTGATCTGATGGTGAATTTGGGGTGGCCCAATGCAAAGATCCTGAGGATCCATGTGGATCCATGCTTTTTAACCACGTTTTTGCACCATTGCAGCCCCAGGCAACAGTGGGTGTGTGATTTTTGGGGGGCAGGCTGCTATGTTATCTGATGGTGAATTTGGGGTGGCCCAATGCAAAGATCCTGAGGATCCATGTGGATCCATGCTTTTTAACCACATTTTTGCACCATTGCAGCCCCAGGCAACAGTGGGTGTGTGATTTTTGGGGGGCAGGCTTCTATGTGATCTGATGGTGAATTTGGGGTGGCCCAATGCAAAGATCCTGAGGATCCATGTGGATCCATGCTTTTTAACCACGTTTTTGCACCATTGCAGCCCCAGGCAACAGTGTGTGTGTGATTTTTGGGGGGCAGGCTGCTATGTGATCTGATGGTGAAATTGGGGTGGCCCAATGCAAAGATCCTGAGGATCCATGCTTTGTAACTACATTTTAAGTGGGGAGTGAAGGAAAAACACAGAAGGGACAAGAGAACGGTGTGCAGAGAAGCAGCTGGCTAAGAAAGCAGGAGAGGGATTTAACGGGAGGTAGAAAAAAAGGCAAAAGTTTCCACAAACCGAAGCCAGCTTTCTCTCTCCTCCTGCATGTTTTCTGGCTGCCTGCGAGGAGCACAGAGAGGAATTAAAAGGAAAGACCTCTGCTTTCCCCTCTGCTTGCCTGGAGGGGAGGGGATTTGCCTGCTCTTTCTTCCGTTTGAGCAAACACAGCAACGAAACAGAGGAGGGTGGGCAGTAAGACCCTGAGGCAGAATGCAGGAAAGCAACCACTTCCTCTTTTCAGGTTTTCCTTCTCCGACACAACGCGCTTTGATTTTTGCTGATTTTTGTTCCTGCGCTCCCCTAATCGGCTCCAGGGACCCCCCCCCCCATTCGCTCCATAACACGCACAGACATTTCCCCTTCCTTTTTAGGAGAAAAAATCTGCGTGTAATAGAGAGAAAAATACGGTAACTCTTTCAGTGGTCTAATAGATTTGCTGAATCATGAATTCTGTACATGCACAGAGGCGATACCTCTTGAAACCCCAAAGATGGGCAAGATGGGGCATTTCTCTCCACCTGGCTCCACCGGATATTGCTGATGGCCAATGAAAGGCCAAGTAGGGATTCCTAGTGGGGGATGTTGCTGTGGTATAGTGGAGGAGCAGGGCCAGGAGGCTAACTTGGACACCTGAGAACACAAAAAAGCAGCAGCAAAACAACTACATGTTTCCTTTTAAATGGGCCTTCCTGCTGAGTGTAAAGCATAGATCCTCATTTTTTAAGGGAAAAGGGAGAGAAGGCTTCTCCCAAAGTGTTAGAAGGCCACAAATAATGTAACAATAGAACAAAACAAATGTGCCGTTTCATGTGATACAGAATCCTATGTGCAAATCTGTTAGATTGAGAAATTTGTACTAAATAAGAAAAAAAAAATTAAAGGTGTGTGCTTGCAGGTAAACAGATTGGAGATTTTCTGCAAGATCTTGTGAGATCTCATTGAAGTCTTGCATGATGTCTAGGAGAGCAAAATATGTATTGAGATTTGGGAGAGATCTTGCATGCTCTTTCAGGGACCAAAGCCATCACTGCTGCAGCGCCAAAGGCAGGTGGCTAAGGGGTGGTGAGTGTCCCACGGGGCGAAATGGGATGTACCCCCCCTCAAGCTCAGGATTCCAGAACTAACAACTGTCAGTTGGGAGGGACGGAAGGCAAGGACCCACAGCCCAGGTGGGGCTCGCTAGCTTGGGGAGGAGGTGTGTGATTCCTCAGCTGGAGTAGATGCAGGACAGTTGAGGCTCACATGCCTCATCACCGCAGAAGCTATCACTGGAAAGCTGTCCTGGCCAGGCCTGTGTCCTTTGGCTCCAGTTGGGAGCGAGACGGATGACGTCTGATTTTTGGCGAAATATTTTTTTTAAAAAAAAATTATGATTTTCAAGTTTATACATTTCAATAATTTTGCAGTCATTTTAACATTTCAAAACTTGACTTCCTTCCCCCTCTTTCTGCAGTTCTTTAAATTGATTCTTCATATCTTATGCATATCCAAATTACCTCAATTTCTTCATTTATGCATCTGCTTTAAATATATAATCTTATTAAACTGCAGGTTATTCCAATAATCCTGCCAATGTTCTTATCTGTTTACAGTTTGTAACTATTCATTCAACCATTTCCATTCTTTAATAAAAAGTTTGTTCTCTTGCTCCTAGAAACGGTCAGCATGTGACAGAGGCCACATCCTGGGAACGGTTTGACTGGCCACCTAAACCAGGTGAGAGCAGCCAAGGAGTCTCAAATGCTCAGGAACTTCCCCTGTGTGCCAAGACGGGCTCCAGCAGATTGAGCGGACAAGACCAAGCGTGGGCCCAGTGGTCAAGAAGGTGGTTTCTGCAATGCTGTGGAGGGAAGTGAGGAGCGTGTTAAGTCGTGGGTTGACATAGCAGCCGGCACAGCGATTTCTTCAAGTAGCTCTTTATTCTGGTAAGCTGGAATAGAACTGACAGTGAACAGCTCAGCCGGCCTGTATTTATAGGCAGCCGGCTGTCACATTGTAACCACAACCGCCCAGAGTTCCCGCCTAAAATAACTGCCGCGGACCTGAGTGAAAACTATCTACAGACCTGAGTGAAAACTATATACAGTATCCCCCTGTTGGCCCAGGGTGAAACTACACTACATAACACCCCTCCCCACCGAGATAAGGCGTTAGTTACAATCGTAATGGTTTCCTTATATACAGCACTACACGTAATGGTTCAATTAGGCACAAAAGCATATCGGTTACATTTCCCATACTTAGACCAACAGTGATACCTGTCCAACAACATAGTCCTTTAAATGAGTTGGGCGCTTGGAAACTCTGCCAGACCGCCGGGGACTGGTAGCCAAGTCCGGAGGGCCACACAGTTCTCGCTGAGGCTGTGGTGCGACCCTAGGTGGCGTTGGAACCAACTCCCCTGGATCCGCTGCTGTGAGTGGAGCCTCCGCAAGTGGAGTGGTCTGAGTCTGTTCTGAGACGGCTTGGTTCGGCTCCACGCTGGCAGTTTGCGAGGGAGGTGTAGGTGGAGCCTCGCCATCTGTACGTGTCTCTTCTGGAGCCGCAAGCGCAGTTGGGGGCACCTCGGTAGTGTCCAAGTCCCCAACCCTGCGCCTAAGTTGGTCTATGTGCCGTCGCCACAAGCGCCCGTCTTCGAGTGCCACCTGGTACGAGCGAGGTCCAGTGACTCCCACTACTGTGGCTGGCACCCAAGGGATGTCCCCCACATAGTTCCGGGCAAAGACCTGGTTTCCTGGGACAAAAGACCGTGGTGCGTTGGCACAGCCTGGGGGTTCAGCCACGGCAAAGTCTGGGTGTAGCCGGTCGAGCGGTGACCTGAGGCGGCGGCCCATAAGCAGTTCCGCAGGACTCCTCCCTGTGGCCGCATGAGGGGTGATGTGTTGCGCGAACAAGTATTCGGCGACCCGCTCATGCCAGTCTCCCCGGTCCAGGCGCGCCAGTGCCTCTTTTGTCGAGCGCACCATTCTTTCCGCTTGCCCGTTGCTGGATGGATGAAAGGGTGCCGTTAGGGCATGGCGGATGCCCAGTTCCAAAAGATACCGCTCAAACGTGCCTGATGTGAACTGTGGTCCGTTGTCAGAGACAAGGACATCAGGACACCCATGCGTTGCAAACAGGCCTCGCAGCACCCGGATGACAGCTTCGGTAGTGGTGGAGGGCATCAGGGCGACCTCCAGCCATTTGGAATAGGCGTCCACCACTACCATAAAGGTCCGGCCGTGAAAGGGGCCAGCCAGATCGATGTGCACCCTCGACCAGGGTGTCTTTGGCGTCTCCCACGTGTATCCCTTAGCTGCCGGTGGTGCAGGCCTCGACTCCTGGCACGCTTGACAGGCGGACACCCAGGCAGTGATGGCATCGTCCATATTAGGCCACCAGACGTAACACCGAGCCAACGCCTTCATTTTGACAATTCCCGGGTGGCCAACGTGCAGAGCCTCCAGGACGCGCTGACGGAGTCCCTGGGGAATCACGACGCGGTCTCCCCACAGCAGACAGCCGCGATGAGCTGAGAGTTCATGTTGTCTGGTTGCGAAGGGCTGGAACTCCGATGCAAAGGGCCCTTGTGGCCACCCCCTCCACACCCAGTTGAGCACCCGGCTGATGGTGCGATCCTGGGCAGATGCGGAGGCCACAGTGGCAGCCGACACAGGCGCTGCCGGAAGATCCTCAATCAGAAGGAGCGATGAAGCTGGAGCCGGGTCTTCCACAAATGCTGGAAGAGGGCAACGGCTGAGGGCGTCGGCATGGCCCATCGATTTCCCCGGGCGGTGGATGAGCCGGTAGTGGTAGGCAGCCAGGAAAACAGTCCATCGCAGCATGCGTGGTGAGAGGACCGGTGGAGTTGGACGATCACCGGCGAGGAGGCCCAGGAGTGGCTTGTGGTCAGTGATGAGGTCAAAAGTCCTGCCATAGAGGTATTCATGAAACCTCTTCACTCCAGCCACAAGTGCCAATGCCTCCTTGTCGAGCTGGCTGTAATTCCGTTCCGTCGGAGATAGTGTCCTGGAAAAGTAGGCGAGCGGTGCTTCTCTTCCATCTGGAAAACGGTGACTAAGGACAGCCCCGATGCCAAAAGGTGAGGCGTCGCAGGCAAGGACCAGTGGCCTGGATTCACTGTACTGTACCAGCACACTGTCCGAAGAAAGGAGAGCCTTGACCGCGTTGAAGGCCGCCGTCTCCCGATGACCCCAGGCCCAAGGCGTCTTAGTGCTAAGGAGTCGGTGAAGAGGCTCAGCCACTGTGGCTTTGTGGGGCAGGAACATGTTATAAAAGTTCAGCAGCCCCAGGAACGCCTGCAACTCCGTTTTGTTCTTTGGAGTGGGGGCCTGCTGGATAGCGCGGATCTTGGATGTGGTTGGATGAAGACCGGAGGCATCGATAAGATAGCCCAGGAACTCTACCTGTGGAACGGCGATCTGGCACTTCTCCCTTTTTACCTTGAGCCCGGCCTCCTGGAACCTGGTCAGCACGGCACGGAGGCGCTCGAACAGCTGCTGGTGTGAGTCTGCAGACACCAAGACGTCATCAAAATATGGTACCACGCCCGGAAGCCCTTGCAGGAGACGCTCCATAAGGCCTTGGAAGATGCCAGGAGCCACACTCACCCCGAACTGCAACCGGCGGCAACGGAATGCCCCCCGGTGGGTGACGATCGTCTGGGCTTCAGCAGTGGCATCATCGACTGGCAGTTGTTGATAGGCTTGGGCAAGGTCCAGCTTAGCGAAGACCTTACCCTCACCCAGGGAATGCAGCAGGTGTTGGACAACAGGAACCGGATAAGCGTGCTGCTGAAGTGCCTTGTTGATCGTGCACTTGTAGTCAGCGCAGATTCTCACCGACCCATCTGGCTTGACAGGCGTGACGATGGGGGTTTCCCACTTTGCGTGGTCAACCGGCTCCAAAACTCCTTGGGCGATCAGTTTGTCCAGTTGTTCGTCCACCTTAGCCTTGAGAGCAAAGGGAACCCGGCGTGGCTTTAGCTTGATGGGGGCGACTTGTGGATCCAGGCTAAAGGAGATGGGCGTACCTGTATATTGGCCCAAGGTGCCGTCAAAAACCTCGGCAAAGTCTTTGACCAGACCCTCAGTCTCTGCGTTAGAGATGCAGTTGATGCCGGTGACTTCCAGGCCGAGGGCATCAAACCAGTCTAGCCCTAGGAGGCTTGGCCGCTGACCTTCGACCACCACCAACCGGAGCAGGCCCGAAAAATCCTTGAAGGCGATCCGGAACCGGCCAACGCCTACCACGGGAACGTCGTTTCCCTGGTAGTCTCTCAGGTGTACGCGGTGAGAGTCGAGTTGCCTTTTGGACACTCTGGGTACCAGTCTTTTGATGGTGCTCCATGACACGATGGACAGGGCAGACCCGGTGTCGATCTCCATGTCACATGGAGCTCCTTCAATGAGCACCGTGACGTTCAGCTTGCGTCTCGTAGGCGAGTCGGTTTGGCCAATCGTGGTTCCAGACGGGCAGCGGCAGTTGGTGAGAGCGAAACAACTTTCCTTGGCAGACTGGAGTGAAGACTTGGACTTGCGAGTCGATGAAGGGGGGGTGTCAGACGGAGCCGATCGGCAGACCTTAGCGATGTGGCCCCTTCTGGAACACCTCCTACAGATGGCGTCTCTGAATCGACACTTGGCACGGGAATGGTTGCCTCCGCAGCCAGCACATTCCGGTTGGCCCTTGGACTTCTGTTGGAACTTCCTGCGCTCCCGCTTTGTCTGGTGCACATCATCGTCTTCACTGGAGGATGCCTCCTCACTGCTGGCCTCTTCATGATGCACCGGAACGGGCTCCCTAGCAAGACGCAGGCTGCTGGACTTGCGGATCTCCTGAGCGGAGCGTTCAGCAGCTTCTGAGGCCACAGCCTCCTCAATGGCTTTCTGTAGCGTGAGGTCTGGCTTGGCTAGGAGACGCCGTTGCAGATGGATGTCCCGGACCCCGCAGACGATTCGATCCATCAGGGCATCGTCTAAGTCTCGGAACTCACAGTGCATTGCAGCCTGTCGCAGGGCGGTGGTGTAGTTGTTGATTGACTCCCCCTCTGCCTGGTTCCTGTGGTAGAACGCATGGCGGGCAGCAATCTTGGACGGCTTTGGTGCGTAGTGGTTGCGGAGCTTCTCTTGGATCGTGTCCCATGGTGATGCCTGGACTGCTTCAGGCGCAACCAACGCTCGGGCCGTCTCAAACACCTCAGGCCCACAGAGGCTGAGGAATAGGCCCCGCTTCCGATCCTGTGATACTGCTGTCAGTTCGTTGGCTTGGAGGTAGCAGTCGAACCGAGCGAGGTAGGAGTCCCATGATTCAGAGGCTGGCGCAAACGGCGGTAGAGGCACAAGTGAAGCCATGATTCCGATGCCGGCGTGAAGGGCGATGGATGGAACACAGTGCTCTAGCCAGAACAGTCAGCTCTGAACTGGTTCTGCCCAGTGATTTCGCTCAGTGATTTCGCTCTGTGATTCAGCTCAGTGATTCAGCTCAGTTCAGAGGCTGGCCGCATCTGGCTGTGCTCTGATGTCCATCCATCCCACCTTCGTCGCCAGTGTTAAGTCGTGGGTTGACATAGCAGCCGGCACAGCGATTTCTTCAAGTAGCTCTTTATTCTGGTAAGCTGGAATAGAACTGACAGTGAACAGCTCAGCCGGCCTGTATTTATAGGCAGCCGGCTGTCACATTGTAACCACAACCGCCCAGAGTTCCCGCCTAAAATAACTGCCGCGGACCTGAGTGAAAACTATCTACAGACCTGAGTGAAAACTATATACAGTATCCCCCTGTTGGCCCAGGGTGAAACTACACTACATAACAGAGCAGATGGGGCTCATCCACCTATAAAGATAGCCCATCGAGGAGAAGGAAAACTCTGATCCTAATTTGCCTTGTGGGATATCTTTGGGAGCTGAAAAGGCTAAGGAGTAAAGCCTACACAAATCTGGAGTGGAGTCCCTCAGGCGGTTGGATGGCGCCGTTTACAACCCCTTCTGACAACTCCTGCAGCCCAACTGGTGCCTAACTCTGCTTTCCTTGGAGACCCATCTGCAAGGCCAAGAGAGGGAGTCTTGTCATCTGGGAAGCCCGGGACCTCCAGACACACTGCCCAGTCTTGCTCCCTGGAGAGGTCACTTTGGGACTGCTGACACCGTTGCTTGACTTTTGACCTCACCCCCGGAGGTGCACTCCATTGCTTCTCAAGACAGACAAATGCCAACATTAAAAAACTATTTGAAAGAATTTTATTTCATTCACAAAAGACAAACTGGCATGTGATTAGGACAGTGGTTTTCAGACAACGGGTGACACGTTTATTGATCCAGTTTGGAAGGCTCTGTCTTGTCTTCGCACATGCGCAGTTCCATCTAGGAGCACCAACAAGGGAAGGAGCCAAACTGTCGACTCCTGCAGCGAGACTCAGGATTTCCACTCATGCTCACAAACGTAGGAAAAAGCACCGCCTAGGATAAAAGGATGATCACAGAATAGCATGTTTGTAAAGGAACTTGATTAGAATAATAATGATGATGATGATTTTTTTTTATTTTTCTATTTGGGTTTGTGGGGAAGGGGGGGACTGGGTCTTGGTGGGGAGGGAGATCTGTGCTGGAGTTGCTGGCCTCACTGCTGTCGCTGCCCGGAAGAGAGAAGAAGAGAAAATATTTTTAATCTTTCCATTGATTATTCTGTTGACAACCCATCTTTCCTTCAAGGATCTCCAGGTGGCTTACGCTATTCTCCCTTTCTTTAATTATATTTACTTCCTCATTCCGTTTCTCTTCCAATATCTCTTCCTCCTCCTCCTCGGAGACCAGGGGGTGGATTTTAGGGGCACGACAGCAGGAGGCCAGCAGCTCGCACAGCCTGCCACACTGGCCATTCTCTCTTTCAACAGCCTTGGAGAACAACTGAGTAGGCATCTAGAGCGTCAACTGAACAGGCATGTGGATCAGCTAGTCACTGGGCACAGTCTATTCTTTTGGAGGGGGCTTTCCCCAGTTTCCATTTATAAGAAGTTTGAAAGGTTGCCTCTTTATAAAGTCTGTTTCCTTGTGACGAGAGACCACACTGGAGACTCAGTGTTTTTTGAAATATATCAAGGTAAAGGGACTCCTGACCATTAGGTCCATTCGTGGCCGACTCTGGGGTTGCAGCGCTCATCTCGCTTTATTGGCGGACCGGTCATGAACAGCTTCCGGGTCATGTGGCCAGCATGACTAAGCTGCTTCTGAACCAGAGCAGCGCACGGAAACGCCCTTTACCTTCCCGCCGTAGCGGTACCTATTTATCTACTTGCCCTTTGACGTGCTTTCGAACTGCTAGGTTGGCAGGAGCAGGGACCGAGCAACGGGAGTTCACTCCGTCGTGGGGATTCGAACCGCCGACCTTCTGATAGGCAAGTCCTAGGCTCTGTGGTTTAACCCACAGCGCCACCCGCATCCCTATTATTTATTTATTTAGATACTTGGGTTTTGGGCGAAGGGAGAACTGGGTCTTGGAGCGGGGTAGAGCTGTACTGGAGCTGCTGGCCTCACTGCTATCACTGCCTGAAGAGAAATGAAGAGAAAAGATTCTTAATTTTTTCATTAATTATTACATTGATGACCCATCTTTCCTGCAAGGATCTCCAGGTGGCTTGCGTTATTCTCCCTTCCTCCCTTCCTCCCTTCCTCATCCCATCCCTGAACTCTTATTGAATGAGGGAGCTGCCTCCCCCCACCCTCAGTGATCCAGATTCTCTCTGGCCTCCCTGTTCCTCCTGAACAAAGATCAACACTCACCATTGGCAGTAGCATCTGTGGTATCCATCCTCTGGTCCCTTGGCCTTACGTAGATCGTTCTCACCTTTACCCTTCTTTCCTTTCCATCCTTCATTACACTCACTGTGTCCTCCTCCTCACAGACCAGGGGATGGATTTTTGTGGCACGACAGCAGGAGACCAGCAGCTCACCCAGCCTTCTCAGACTGCAGAATCTAGGGAAGAAGAGGGAAAATAGTCAGGAAATGGGTTCTAGATGCTTCCTTGATACTCTTTATCTGGCAGATAAACCTACTTTCAGAAACCTCTCATGGCGATTGCAGCAAGCAGCTGAAACCAGAGAGGAGGGCATCTTGTCAAGAGACCCTCCAGAACTGGGAGATCCCTTTCTTGTGGTGATGCCCGCAAGGGAGAAGGCAAGCCATTTCCCTCAAAGGATCTAAGAGGGTCCTGAGGTCAATCTTTAAAAATTAATCTAACCATGATATGGTTCCTTATATATCTGAATCTTGAGGGATAGCAAATGAAGCAAAATGCAGGAAGAATAAGAGATCCTACGTATACACGAGATGAATAAATTTTCATTTTTCAGAAAACACAATTCACACCAACAACCTATTTTCTTTGAACTATCCTCAAATAGTTGCTCTTCCCAAAGTTGTCAGCCAAGTCAGTCAGCCGGAGAACGTGTCACAATGGAGGACATGACACCGTCACTTTAGCTACCTGTCTTTACAAGGGACATGGCTCCCTTTAATATTCATTTTTAAATATATATATTTTAGTGGGTTAAGCAGTTTTGTTTAGTTTATTTTAAAAAGTTCGATACCTCTTCCTTTTCATGTAGCACAGTGATTTAGGCATTCTACTTACGCTTTAGATGAAGAAAGTCAATTCGTTGCGCTAAAAAACATGTTTGCTTCCTCAAAATCTTCCTCCTCTCGTCTGAACTATCCTCAAATAGTTTCTCATCCCAAAGTCCTCATCCCATCCCTAAATTCTTCTTGAATGAGGGAGCTGCCTCCCCGCTCCCCAGCGAGCGGGATTTTCTCTGGCCTCCCTGTTCCTGATGAACAAAGATCAACACTCCCCATCTAAATTGGTATCAGTGGCATCCATCCCCTGGTCGCTTGGTCTTACAGAAATTATTTTCACCTTCACTAAAGATTCCTTCTGATCTTCATAACCATCACTTCATCCTCCCATTTCTCTTCCAATATCTCTTCCTCCTCCTCCTCACAGACCAGGGGATGGATCTTTGGCACGTGACAGCAGGAGACCAGCAGCTCACGCAGCCAATCTTTATAAACTAATTTAACCATGACATGGTTCCCTAGGTTTCTGAATCTTGAGGGATAGTAAAAGAAGCCTTTTTGAGGGTCATGTAGCCTCCGCGTTGCCCCCCCCCCAAGTTCCCTCTAACAGCTGCTAGGCACGGAGAACCCGCAAAGCACATCCACAACGGAGGGCGGAAAAACCGGAAGCCCTTACATACCAGGTTTGGGAGGGGGATTTGGTCTGCGATAGGCTTTTTCCGTAGGGACACGGGTGGCCACAGAGCCTAGGGCTTGCTGATCCGAAGGTCGGCAGTTCGAATCCCTGCGACGGGGTGAGCTCCCGCTGCTCGGTCCCAGCACCTGCCAACCTAGAACTTCGAAAGCACAAAGTGGAAGTAGATAAATACCGTATTTTTCTCTCTATAGGACACAATTTCCCCCCTCCAAAAATTAAGGGGAAATGATCAAAGCAGCAGAAATAAGAGATGATTGGATCCCTTTAAGAGCTCAAAGCATGGGTACCCCCAACCAAAATTTAAAATTCGGTTTTGTAATTTGGAACTAATGTGATTTGATTGGTTTGCTAATAAAAAATATTTTAAAAAACAAACAAAAATTAAGGAAAATTTGTGTGCGCCCTATGGAGTGAATGCAGGCTGCGCAGCTAAGCCCAAAGCCAGAACAGGGAGAAGGAGCGCTGCGTAGCGCTCCGTCTCGCTGTTCTAGCTTGGGGTTAGCTGCACAAAGCCTCCACAGGGCAGCAGGGTGAAGGCCCCCTGCTGCCCTGCGAAGGCTTCAAAGGCCGTCCCCGAATCCAGAACAGTGAGGCGGAGCCCTGCACAGCGCTCCGTCTCACTGTTCTAGCTTGGGGGTGGCTGCGCAAAGCCTCCGCAGGACAGCGGGGTGCCTTCACCCCGCTTCTCTGCAGAGGCTTCAAAGGCTGCACTCCATTGGCTTCAGGCAGCTATCCGCAAGCTTTCGGAGCGCAGCAGGAGTTCCCGCTGTACTTCGAAGGCTTGCGGATAGCCGCCGGAAGTCACCTAGCAGTTCGAAAGTGGAAGTAGATAAATACCGTATTTTTCACTCTATAGGACGCACTTTTCCCCCTCCAAAAATTAAGGGGAAATGATCAAAGCAGCAGAAATAAGAGATGTTTGGATCCCTTTCTGAGCTCGAAGCATGGGTACCCCCAACCAAAATTTAATATTCGGTTTTGTAATTTGGAACTAATGTGATTTGATTGGTTTGCTAATAAAAATTATTTTATTTTAAAAAAAATCAATTAAGGGGAAATGTGTGTGCGTCCTATGGAGTGAATGCAGGCTGCGCAGCTAAGCCCAAAGCCAGAGCAGGGAGAAGGAGCGCTGCGCAGCGCTCCGTCTCACTGTTCTAGCTTGGGGTTAGCTGCGCAAAGCCTCCGCAGGGCAGTGGGGTGAAGGCACCCTGCCGCCCTGCGGAGGCTTCAAAGGCCATCCCCGAAGCCAGAACAGTGAGGCGGAGCACTGTGCGGCGCTCCGTCTCACTGTTCTAGCTTGGGGATGGCTGCACAAAGCCTCCGCAGGGCAGCGGGGTGCCTTCACCCCGCTGCTCTGTGGAGGCTTCAAAGGCTGCGCTCTGGGGGCTTCAGGCAGCTATCCACAAGCCTTCCAAGCGCAGCAGGAGTTCCCGCTGCACTCAGAAGGCTTGCGGATAGCCGCCTGAAGCCTGGAGAGCGAGAGGGGTCGGTGCACACCAATCCCTCTTGCTCTCCAGGCTATGCTTCGCTGGAGAGGCACTGCACAGTTTTCCCTCTCTGCGCAGCGCCCCTTCAGCGAAGCGGGAGGAGAAATGGAAGGGGCTCCGTT
The DNA here is from genome assembly GCF_964188315.1 of Podarcis muralis. Classification (NCBI taxonomy): domain Eukaryota; kingdom Metazoa; phylum Chordata; class Lepidosauria; order Squamata; family Lacertidae; genus Podarcis; species Podarcis muralis. The sequence continues at coordinate 3,333,941 of NC_135659.1, forward strand.
TCTCCTGCCGCTTCGCTGAAGGGACACTGAGCAGAGAGGGAGAGAATTCCCCCCCCCCGTTCTCCCCCTCCTATGATCCGGTGCGTCTTATGGTCCGGTGCGTCCTATAGAGCGAAAAATACGGTAGGTGCCGTTCTGTCGGGAAGGTAAACAGCCTTTCCGTGCACTGCTCTGCTTTTGCCAGAAGCGGCTTCGTCATCCTGGCCACATGACCCGGAAGCTGTACGCCGGCTCCCTCAGCCTATAGAGCGAGATGAGCGTGCAACCCTAGAGTCGTCCGCGACTGGACCTAACGGTCAGGGGTCCCTGTACCTTTACTTAGGCTTTTTCCAGATTGCCTTACTGCCCTATGTTTCTAAATCCTGAGGGAGAGCAAAAGAAGCAGAATGCAGAAAGAATTAGACATCCTACTCAAGAAGAAGAAATCTTTATTTTGCCGGAAAACATCATTACTTCTCACAAACCACCTCCTTTCTCCTGAACTATCCTCAAATAGTTGCTCTTCCCAAAGTCCTCAGCCAAGTCACTCCGCAGGGGGACGTGTCACAATGGAGGCCCTGACCCTATTGCTTTAGCTAACTTGCTTAACAATGTGAATTGTTCCCCTTAACATTAATTTTTCAAATATATCTTCCCGTGGGTTTTTATTTTATTTATTTAGGAAGGATCTAGAGCTGGCTTCATCCAGCACGGTGCATTTCTGGACAGGACAGGAAACACCTAGCAAACACACACTTTTCAACATGGCGGTGTCACCAAGGAAAAACACTCCTGGCCTAGACTATGGCTGCTGTTTCTCAATTCATAGTAAAAAATGACCCTTCTCAACATCCTGTAATCATCTGTCCAGTATTAGGATGGACAGGAGCAGGACTTCACCCTTAGACCCCCTCATCCCCCTGTTTCTTTCTGTTTCTGCCCAGTGTCTTCTGCCAATCAACAGCTTTCCTTAGCTTGCAAGGAAGTGAAATGTTATGAGTTACTTGGTGCCAGACTCCCCTTTGCCATGAGTTTCTGGGTGCCAGGCACTGAACCCCTGGACACTGAACATCGGGGGAATTGATCTAAGCTGTACCCCAAGCACTACATTTGATTGTTGGTTATTAAAAACTGATTGAAACCATTTTATTTCATTCACAAAAGAAATTTTGACATGTGATTATGATAACAGTTTATATAATAAAGGTGACACGTTTATTGATCCTTTTTGTAAGTTATTATTTGTCTACTTTAATGTATTTTTTATATATATTAATCAGTAAGGGGGTGGGGTGGGAAGCAGTTTTGCATATGGAACTGGTGGATGGCTGTCATTAATCCAGATCAATTTCATAGAATCATAGAAACTTATAGCTGGAAGGGACCCCAAGGGTCATCTAGTCCAACCCCCTGGGATGCAGCAATCTCAGCAAAAGCATCCATGGCAGACGGCCATCCAACCTCTGCTTAGTAACCTCCAAGGAAGGAGAGTCCACCACCTCTCATGGGAATCTGTTCCAATGCCAAACAGCCCTTACTGTCAGAAAGTTTTTATGAATGTTTAGTTGGAATCTCCTTCCTTATAACTTGAATCCATGGGTTCGAGTCCTACCATCTAGAGCAGGAGAAAAGAAGCTTGTTCCCTCTTCCATGTGACAGCCCTTAAGATATTGGAAGATGGCTGTCAGATCTCCTCTCAGTTTCCTCTTTTCCAGGCCAAACCTACCCAGCTCCTTCAAGTGTTTCTCTTCAATCTTAGTTTCCATTTTTTTTTTAAATTAAATTTTTTATTGAAGTTTTAACAAACACCATAACAAAAAACAGAAAAAAGGAAAAAGAAAAAGAAAAAAGAAAAAAAAGCATAACATACAAATACAAAAAATAAAACACATATAACCTCAATTTTTACTTTTTTTAAGCTTACTTTCACGACTTCCTCATGCCTTCCCTTTCTGTATTCTAATTTCATATTCAATTTTCAGCAAATCCTTTCCCTACTCTTAAAGTAATTTTAATAACAGTTATTTTCTTCCAATTATCCCTTACTGCTTTTAACCCCTTATTAGCCAATCCAACATTTTTCTAAACTTCATTAATTTTACAATATTTTTTTAGATACTCTTTAAACTTCTTCCAATCTTCCTGCGCCGTATCTTTTCCCTGGTCACGGATTCTGCTCGTCATTTCCGCCAGTCCCATATAATCTATCACCTTCAGTTGCCATTCTTCCACGGTGGGTAGTTCTTGCGTCTTCCAGTACTTTGCGATGAGTATTCTTGCTGCTGTTGTAGCATACATAAAAAATGTTCTGTCTTTCTTTAACACCAATTGGCCGACAATGCCCAGGAGGAAGGCCTCTGGTTTCTTAGGAAAAGTGTACCTAAGTACTTTTTTCATTTCATTATAGATCATTTCCCAGAAGGCCTTAATCTTTGGGCACGTCCACCAAAGGTGAAAGAATGTTCCTTCAATTTCTTTACATTTCCAACATTTATTATCGGGCAAATGATAAATTTTTGCAAGCTTGACTGGGGTCATGTACCATCTGTATATCATTTTCATAATATTCTCTCTTAAGGCATTACACGCCGTAAATTTCATACCTGTGGTCCACAACCTTTCCCAGTCAGCAAACAAAATGTTATGACCAATGTCCTGTGCCCACTTAATCATTGCAGACTTAACCACTTCATCTTGTGTGTTCCATTCCAACAGCAAACTATACATTCTTGACAGATTCTTAGTACTGGGTTCTAACAATTCAGTTTCTAATTTTGATTTTTCCACCTGGAAGCCAATTTTTCTATCTGTTTTAAACACTTCCATTATTTGGTGATAATGAAGCCAATCTCTCACTTTCCCTTCTAGTTTTTCGAAACTTTGCAGTTTCCATCTGTCCCCTTCTTGTTCCAGAATTTCTCCATATCTTGGCCATTTGGCCTCCATATTAGATTTTTTAATGGCCTTTGCCTCCATTGGTGACAACCACCTTGGAGTTTTACTTTCCAACAGATCTTTGTATCTAGTCCAGACATTATATAATGCTTTCCTGACAATGTGGTTTTTGAACCCTTTATGAGCTTTAACCTTGTCGTACCAAAGATATGCATGCCACCCAAACATATTGTTATACCCTTCCAAATCCAAAATGTCAGTGTTCTCAAGAAGCAGCCATTCTTTCAACCAGCAGAAAGCTGCTGATTCATAGTAAAGTTTTAAGTCCGGCAGGGCAAACCCCCCTCTGTCTTTCGCGTCAGTTAGTATCTTAAATTTTATTCTGGGCTTTTTGCCCTGCCAGACAAATTTAGATATGTCTTTCTGCCACTTCTTGAAACAATCCATCTTGTCCAATATTGTCCAATAGTTTGAAACAAAAACAACATTCTAGGCAACACATTCATCTTAATAACTGCTATTCGACCCAACAAGGAAAGCTTCATGTTTGACCAAATTTCTAAGTCTTTTTTGACTTCACTCCAACATTTCTCATAATTATCTTTAAATAAGTTCAAATTTTTTGAAGTCATACTAACACCCAAATATTTCACTTTCTTAACCACAGTTAACCCTGTCTCATTCTGAAACCTTTCTTTTTCCACTGATGTTAGGTTTTTCCCCAATACTTTGGTTTTTAGTTTATTCAGCTTAAATCCTGCTACCTGACCAAAATCGTGAATTAATTCTAAAACTTTTTTTGTACTAGATTCAGGCTCTTGCAAAGTAAGTACCAGGTCATCTGCAAATGCTTTCAGTTTATAATGTTTCGCTCCGACCTGTACACCTTTAACCAACTGGTCCTTCCTAATCATGTTCAACAGCACCTCCAGGACCGATATAAAAAGCAATGGAGAGATTGGGCACCCCTGACGTGTCCCTTTTTCTATCTTTAGTTCATCTGTAACCACGTTATTTACAATATGTTTTGCTTTTTGTTCAGAATATATCGCACCTATACCATTTTCAAACCCTTTGCCTACCCCCATCCCCCGGAGGTTCTTCATCATAAAAACCCAAGATATATTGTCGAAGGCTTTCTCGGCACCCACAAATATCAGGACTGCTTTAGTGTTAATGTTCACTTCTAGCATTTCCAAAATATCTATTATATTCCTTACATTGTCTGATAGATGTCTTTTCGGTAGAAAGCCTGCCTGATCTCTATGAATCTCCTCCATCAAAACTATTTTCAACCTTTTTGCTAAAATGTCAGCAAAAATTTTGTAATCCACATTTAGTAAGGAGATAGGGCGGTAGTTTTTAAGTTGAGTCTTTTCCGTCTCTGTCTTCGGTATAAGTGTGATGTATGCCTCTTTCCACGTGTCGGGTGCCTTTTTTCCCTCCAAAATCTCATTGCATACTTCCAGCAAGGGCTGTAGTAACCCCTCCTTCAAAGTCTTATAATATCTGGAAGTAAGTCCGTCCGGTCCTGGAGATTTACCCAATGTCATATTTTGAATGGCACCTTCTATTTCTTGTTCTGTTATTCTCTGATTCAAAATTTCTTTATTTTCCTGTGAAATCTTTCTCAATCCATTTTTTTCCAAAAACGATTCTATTTCTACATCACTCTGAGGACCTTGTTTATACAGGTGACTGAAGTATCTCTGGAAGCAGTCTCTAATTTCTGTTGGTTTATAAATATTCCTTCCTTCCACTTCTAAATGTGTAACCGTATTTAATTTTTGTCTCTTCTTTATTTGCCAAGCCAGCAATTTCCCACATTTATCGGCTGATTCAAAAGTCTTTTGTCTCATTTGCTTAATTTTCCATTCTATTTCTTGATTTGTCAGCTCCATATATTGTGTCTGATATAGTTTAATTTCTTTCAATATATCCTGTGATTTTGGTTTTAATCTTAATTTCTTCTCTCCTTCTCTTATTTTTTCCAAAATTCTTTCTTTCTTCTCATTCTGGCTTTTCTTTTTGATTACATTCTGTTGTATCAAAAATCCTCTCATAACTGCCTTGCTTGCGTCCCAGATTATTCTTTTCTCTACATTGGTCCTCATATTAATTTCGAAATAGTCTTTCAAGGTTTTCATAGCCTTCTTGCAGAATTCCTCATCCCTAAACAAGGTGTCATTCATCCTCCATCTGAAGGTACCAGTTGTTGTTAAATTCATTTCCATCCTTATTGCATTATGGTCGGAGCAGGTTTTTGGGCAGATTTCCACTTTTTTTATCTTTGGTGCCATTCCTCTAGTTATCCAAATTTGGTCAATTCGAGTCCATGTCATTTTAGCTTCAGAAAAGAAGGTTCCCTCTCTTTCAAGTGGGTGCTTTATCCTCCAAATATCCACTAAATCCATATTGTCAGTCATTTCAAAAAAGATTTTTGGTAGTCTTCCCTCTTTGGTAATTGTCTGTCTTTGGGATTTGTCCATATTGGTAGATACAACTCCATTCATGTCTCCCATCAAAATTAAATTTATGTCCATAAAGTCCATCAAAGCTTCATGAAGTTTCTTATAGAATTCCACTTTCCCCTCATTTGGTGCATAGATTCCCACAATCAAAAATTTTTCTCCTTAGTTTCCAGACCCTTGGTTGTCTTGGTTGCCCTCCTCTGCACACATTCCAGCTTGTCAACATCCTTCTTCAATGATGGTGCCCAGAACTGGACACAGGACTCCAGGTGTGGCCTGACCAAGGTAGGAGAGAGTAGGACTTGGACTTCGTTTCATCAGGACCCTGGACTTGGACTTCGTTTCATCAGGACCCTGGACTTCCATAGATGCAATCTAGAACAGTATTACCATTTTCTGCTGCTGCACATTCCTTGTGGCTGAGGCTCAGGGTAACGCCCCCGGGACCTTTCAGTTCATGGTGTCCATGGAGGCACAGGTCAATTCTGTGTCCAGGGCAGCTGTTGACCAGCTTCATCTAGTACGCAGGCTGAGACCCTCTCTACCTGCGGATTGCCTCGCCAGAGTGGTGCATGCTCTGGTTATCTCCCGCTTGGACTACTGCAATGCGCTCTAGGTGGGGCTACCTTTGAAGGTGACCCAGAAACTACAACTAATCCAGAATGCGGCAGCTAGACTGGTGACTGGGAGTGGCCCCCAAGACCTACATTGGCTCTCAGTATGTTTCCGGGCACAATTCAAAGTGTTGGTGCTGACCTTTAAAGCCCTAAACGGCCTCGGCCCAGTATACCTGAAGGAGCGCCTCCACCCCCATCATTCTGCCTGGACACTGAGGTCCAGCGCTGAGGGCCTTTTGGCGGTTCCCTCCCTACGAGAAGCCAAGTTACAGGGTAGTGGTGCCTGCCCTGTGGAACCCCCTCCCACCAGATGTCAAAGAGATAAACAGCTACCTGACATTTAGAAGACATCTGAAGGCAGCCCTGTTCTGGGAAGCTTTGAATGTTTGGCAGACTATTTTATTTTAATATTTTGTTGGAAGCCGCCCAGAGTGGCTGGGTATAAATTATTATTATTATTATTATTATTATTATTATTATTATTATTAATGATGATGATGACTGTGAGGTGTTACAAGTCATTAACTTCAAGCCACACTGCCATGCCTTTGAAGACACAAACCATCCCAGCTTTTCAGAGCTGGCTATCATGGCTTCTTTAATCTTTGTGTATTGCTCCACCATGTGGCTGAATCATATAAAGCACTGACTTTTACATATCTCTTGACCTCTAATCGCAAGAAGATCTCGTTAACTTGGATTATAATCTTTATAAATTGGAGTTGTGGAGCAGGTCCTCGAGAGTGGGGGGGGGCTCCCACCATTCCTCCTCAGTCCAGCCCCTGACAACCTTGTGGGTTACGGCGTCGAGGGCTCATTTTGTGGGGCGATGTGAAACGTAGTGTTTTCACCACCCCCAAAACTTGCAGGGGGCATTGTCTGGGTGTTTGGCGCCACTTTGGAGTGAATTGGACAACGTCTGACTTTTGGAGAAATTGGGATCCCGTGAGTTGGGGCGCCAAAGGCTCATTTTTGGGGGTGCCATGAAATGTGGGGTTTTCACTGCCAAACATTTCAGGGGGTCTTTAGCAGGTGTTTGCCGTTGCTCTGTTGTGAATCCGAAGACATCGGGTTTTCAGCGAAATCATGGCCACCATATCTATCCTGACAGATGATTTGGCCTGTCACCCTTGTGTGGAAGTAAAGGATGAGATTCCCCTACTACTCCGCCTGGGGTCTCCAATGTGGTGCACCCAGCCTCCACTCACACTATTCCTATGCTGGGGAATTTGGGGGTGGTTTGTGGGGATGTTATGTACTGAGTTGAATAGGATCCAAAATGCTACAGTCTGATTGGTCCTAGAACAATAGGATCCAACATGCAGCAGTCTGATTGGTCCTAGAACAATGCAGCAGTCTGATTGGTCCGCAGGAGCCACCCAATCCAGCTCCAGGTGGAAGTGAATCCACAACCTGATTGGGCTACAGGAGAATCCCAGAATTAGCCAATCACGTGCAGCCCATTGTGTAAATAATGTATATAAAGCAGATATTGTGGGGGAACTTTCATTCCTCGCTACTATGAGCTGAATATAGAGCATGAAATCCACTCTTGACTCCGAGTATATTTCAGGGGAAGAGCTGTTTGGGATATTTCCTGCTTGTGAATTTGTGTGTGTGTCTGTGTGTGTCTGTGTGTGTGTGTAAAACACATGCCTAAAGCTTTAAATCTGGGATGGGCATGGACGTTCCGAGGTGGGCCACCAGGTGGCACTGCAGGCCATGCTCCAGCTGCTGCTGCTGCTGCTACTGGTTCCAGTAAGTCTCGCATTTTCAACCTCTTCCTCCTCCATTGCACTAGCTAAATGATTCCTTGCTGGACTCCCATCGCTAAGGCCAAATGCACCTTTACCGAGCAAAATATCCTTTCGAATTATACACCCAGCACATGGAACCTGACAAAGGGCCATGCTCCAGCTGCTGCTGCTGCTGCTGCTGCTACAGGTGCCAGTAAGTCTCTCATTTTCAACCTCTTCCTTCTCCATTGCACTGGATAAATGTACCTTTACAGAGCAAAATATCCTTTCGAATTATACACCCAGCACATGGAACCTGACAAAGGGGCAATACAAGCGGACTCTCTGTGCCGTTAGCACAGCAAAAAGACTGATACTGGTGAGTTGGAAAAATAAAAATGCGTTTCCCTTCTATGATTGGATTGAAGACTTCTACAAACTCACCACATCTGAACAACCTGCAGATAAACGCAGACTTGCCATGGACAAATTCAATGATACAGTGGTACCTCGGGTTAACATACACTTCAGGTTACAGACTCTGCTTGTAGCCTTTTTAGCCTCGGGTGAGAAGAGCTTTGCGCCCGGGACGGGGAAATGGGAGTCAACAGACACTCAAGGAATAGGTTCAGAGACAAGCTTTATTCTGCCATCCGGGGTGGCAGAAGGAGCAAGTGTGATAGATTCACAAAACAAGCATGAGTTCACAGCCATTTGCGCAGAGCATATATTCCCCTTCCAGTTCCCTCCCCTTTCTCCTCCTCCTCAAGAGTCCTGCCCCATTGTGATGAAATTCCAGTGCCTGTCTTCGGAGAACTTCCTGACATTAGTGACGAAGATGCCTCCAGTGCTGAAGGACATGAAGAAGAAGTGGTTCTTGAAGATGATGCTCCACATCCATTTTCCCAAAAGGAGTTGAATGATCTAGTTCGCGACCTCAGCTTGTCAAAGGACAAAATTGGTTATGGTCAGCATAAGTGGTTTATTTGTGTAGACCTGAAGATGGTGAACTTTTTGGTGGGACAACAGTCTGGCTTCAACAAGTACCCATGTTTTCTGTGCATGTGGGATAGTAGGGAGCGTGCTCAGCATTACACGAAGAAGGACTGGCCTGTGCGGGAGGAATTGGTGCCTTGCAAAGAAAGGAACGTCATCAACGACCCTCTGGTGGACAGAGACAGAATACTCTTCCCACCGCTGCACATCAAGCTCGGCTTAATCAAGCAGTTCACCAAAGGCTCTGGACAAGGATGGTGACTGCTTCACTTGTGCCAGGATTGACCATGGAGAAGTTGAAAGCTGGCATCTTTGACGGTCCTCAGATCCGTCAGCTCATCAGAGATCCAGAGTTCGGAAACTCAATGAAGGAAATGGAACTGGAAGCGTGGAAGGCATTTGTTCTGGTGGTGAAGAACTTTCTAAGCAACAATAAGGTCAGAAACTATGCAGAACTTGTCAACAACATGCTGACTGCTTTCAGAAACCTGGGCTGCAACATGAGCGTCAAGATGCACTACCTATTTTCACATATGGACCGGTTTCCTGAGAACCTGGGTTCAATGAGTGACGAGCAGGGGGAGAGATTCCATCAGGACATGAAAGAGATGGAGACCAGGTATCAGGGTCGCTGGGACGCAGTCATGATGGCTGACTACTGTTGGACTCTGAAGAGAGACCTCCCTGCCGCTGAGCATTCCAGGAGTTCAAGCCCTGAAGTTTGAAAAATGGTGAAGCAACATGCAATTTATGTGTACTTACCTTTATCAATGCCCACCATTCAGTTTACAGTAATCAATGTTTCTATCAGGTAATCAATATATGTTGTTGGAAAAAAAACATATTTAGGATGATATGTGTTGACAAAAATCAGCTGATAATGCCACAAAATGTAATCAATTTTGTCACAAGATCTGATTTTTTACAAATCAAAATAGCACAACAACCTGACCTGATGGAGAGAAACGGATGCCATTTCCTGATTCAGCAGTGCAAAAAGACGCTAAATCAGTTGTAGAAATCTAGACAACATTCAAAAGGTAAAAAATTGTTGCCCAGTGTATAATTTGACATCTTTTGTTTTTATATATATATATATAAATTTTTATTAAAGTTTCCGAAATTTTATAACAAAACAAAACAAAACAATACAGTAAAAATAACATACAAAAAACATATAAAAAATTTCAGCCCTTCTTTTCTTATACCTTACTTCCCCGACTTCCTCTTACCTCCCCTTCCTGTATTCCAATTTCTAAATTATTCTTCAGCAAATCCTTCCCTTATTTTTCACTTAAATTTTAACCTTTCTTTTTCTTTTAAGCTTATCCATTGCCGCTAATAACCACATATTTTCTAATCCAGCGTCATTCTAACATTCATTGATTTTACAATATTTCTTTAGATAGTCCTTAAAATCTTTCCAATCTTCCTCCGCTGTTTCCCTTCCCTGGTTTCGGATTCTGCTCGTCATCTCTGCCAGTCCCATGTAGTCTATCACCTTCATCTGCCATTCTTCCAAGGTGGGTAGATCTTGTGTCTTCCAGTACTTTGCGATAAGTATTCTTGCCGCAGTTGTAGCATACATAAAAAATGTTCTGTCCTTCTTTAACACCCCTTGGCCGACAATACCCAAGAGAAAGGCCTCTGGTTTCTTCAGGAAAGTATATTTAAATACCTTTTTCAATTCATTATAAATCATTTCCCAGAACGCCTTAATCTTTGGGCACGTCCACCAGAGGTGGAAAAATGTACCTTCCTTTTCTCCACATTTCCAGCATTTGTTATCAGGCAAATGATAAATTTTCGCAAGCTTGACTGGGGTCATGTACCACCTATAAATCATTTTCATAATGTTTTCTCTGAGGGCATTACATGCCGTAAATTTCATCCCGGTGGTCCACAACTTTTCCCAGTCAGCAAACATAATGTTATGACCAATATCCTGTGCCCACTTAATCATTGCTGATTTAACCGTTTCATCTTGTGTATTCCATTTCAACAGCAAGTTATACATTTTTGACAAATTTTTAGTACCGGATTCTAACAATTCTGTCTCTAGTTTTGATTTTTCCACCTGGAAGCCAATTTTCCTGTTCATCTTAAAAACCTCCATTATTTGATAGTAATGGAGCCAATCTCTCACTTTATCTTTTAATTTCACAAAACTCTGCAGTTTCCATCTATCCCCTTCTTGTTCCAAAATTTCCCAATATCTCGGCCATTTGGACTCCATATTAAGCTTTTTAACAGCTTTTGCCTCCATTGGGGACAACCACCGTGGAGTTTTGTTTTCCAACAAATCTTTATATCTAGTCCAGACATTATATAGTGCTTTCCTGGCAATATGATTTTTAAAACCTTTATGAGCTTTAACCTTGTCATAGAATCATAGAATCATAGAATCATAGAGTTGGAAGAGACCACAAGGGCCATCGAGTCCAACCCCCTGCCAAGCAGGAAACACCATCAGAGCACTCCTGACATATGGTTGTCAAGCCTCTGCTTAAAGACCTCCAAAGAAGGAGACTCCACCACACCCCTTGGCAGCAAATTCCACTGTCGAACAGCTCTTACTGTCAGGAAGTTCTTCCTAATGTTTAGGTGGAATCTTCTTTCTTGTAGTTTGGATCCATTGCTCCGTGTCCGCTTCTCTGGAGCAGCAGAATACCACAAATATGCATGCCACCCAAAGCTGTTGTTAAAACCTTCTAGATCCAAGATATCTGTGCTCTCAAGAAGTAGTCAATCTTTCAACCAGCAGAAAGCTGCCGATTCATAATACAGTTTGAGATCTGGCAGGGCAAATCCCCCCCTTTCTTTTGCATCAGTTAAAGTCTTAAATTTAATTCTGGGTTTCTTGCCCTGCCAGACAAATTTTGAAATATCTTTCTGCCACTTCTTGAAACAATCCATCTTGTCCACTATTTGCAATGTTTGACACAAAAACAACATTCTAGGCAATACATTCATCTTTATAACCGCAATTCGACCCAACAAGGAAAGCTTCAAGTTTGACCAAATTTCTAGATCTTTTTTCACTTCTGTCCAAGATTTCTCATAATTGTCTTTAAATAAGTTCACATTTTTAGCTGTCATATTTATCTCCAGATATTTCACTTTCTTAACCACAGTTAATCCTGTCTCATTGTGAAACCTCTCTTTTTCCAAAAGTGTTAAATTTTTCTCCAATACCTTAGTTTTTGACTTATTCAATTTAAACCCTGCCACTTGACCAAATTCTTGAATTAATTCTAATACTCTTTTCGTACTAGACTCAGGCTCTTGTAATGTAAGTACCAAATCATCTGCAAATGCTCTCAATCTGTACTGTTTAGCTCCGACCTGCACTCCTTTAACCAACTGGTCCCTTCTAATCATATTCAGCAAAACCTCCAGGACTGATATAAAAAGTAATGGAGAGATTGGGCATCCCTGTCGTGTCCCTTTTTCTATCTTGAATTCTTCCGTAACCACATTATTTACAATCAACTTTGCTTTTTGTTCAGAATATATTGCACCTATACCATTTTCAAACCCTTGGCCTACCCCCATCCCCCGGAGGTTCTTCATCATGAAACTCCAAGAAATATTGTCAAAGGCTTTCTCGGCGTCCACAAATATCAAAACTGCTTTCGTATTTATGTTCACTTCCAACTTTTCCAAAATGTCAATTATGTTCCTTACATTATCCGACAAATGTCTTCTCGGGAGAAAGCCCGCTTGATCTCTATGAATCTCCTCCATCAAAACTATTTTCAATCTCTTTGCTAAAATGTCAGCAAAAATTTTGTAATCTACATTTAATAGTGAAATGGGGCGGTAGTTCTTAAGTTGAGTCTTTTCAGTCTCTGTCTTCGGGATAAGTGTAATATAAGCCTCTTTCCACGTTTCTGGTGCCCTTTTCCCCTCCAAAATTTCATTACAAACTTCCTTCAAAGGTTGTAATAACCACTCCTTCAAAACTTTATAATATCTGGAAGTCAGTCCATCAGGTCCTGGGGATTTGCTCAATGCCAAATTTTGAATAGCACCTTCTATTTCTTGTTCTGATATTTCCTGGTTCAATATTATTTTACTTTCTTGTGAAATCTTTTTCAGTCCGTTTTTTCCAAGAAATTGCTCTATGTCCATATCTTTCTGCGGCCCTTGTGAATAAAGTTGTCTAAAGTATCTCTGGAAGCAGTTCCTAATCTCCGTAGGGTTATAAATGTTCTTTCCATCCACTTCTAAATTTGTTACCGTATTCAGCTTTTGTCTTTTCTTTATTTGCCAAGCCAACAATTTACCACATTTATCTGCTGATTCAAAAGTCTTTTGTCTCATTTGTTTAATTTTCCATTCTATTTCTTGATTCATCAATTCCATATATTGTGTTTGATATAACTTAATTTCTCTCAAAATCTCATGCGATTTTGGTTTTGATCTTAGTTTCCTTTCCCCATCTTTTATCTTCTCCAAAATTTTATCTTTCTTTTCATTTTGGCTTCTCTTCTTTATTGCATTTTGTTGAATCAAGAATCCTCTCATAACAGCTTTACTTGCATCCCAGATTACTCTTTTTTCTACGTCAGTCTTCATATTAATTTCAAAGTAGTCTTTCAAGGTTTTTTGGGCCTTTTTACAAATTTCCTCATCTCCAAATAAGGTGTCATTCATCCTCCATCTGAAGGTGTCAGCTGTTGTTTGCTTCATCACCATCTTTACAGCATTGTGGTCGGAGCAAGTTTTTCCATCTTTTGGGGGCAATTCCAAACCTGTTATTCCAAGAAGAAAGGCCGCTGGTTTCTTTATAAATGTATATTTCAACATTTTTTTCAATTCATTATAAATCTTTTCCCAGAAGTCTTTCACCTTGGGGCAGGACCACCACATATGATAGAAAGTACCTTCGTTTTCTTTACATTTCCAGCAATGGTTATCACAGTTATGATAAATCTTTGCTAATTTAACTGGGGTCGGATACCATCTATACACCATTTTCATTATGTTTTCCTTTAGTACAGTACATGCAGTGAACTTGACCCCTTTCTTCCACAATCTTTCCCAATCCTCAAACATGATGTTATGTCCTACATGTCTTGCCCAATCTATCATCACTGATTTAACTTGTTCATCCGGCTCAGAAATGGAAGCAAGAGGAGCTGCCTACACTACACGAATGGAGAATGAAGATGATGGACTATGCAGAACTTGATAGATTGACGGAAAGGATCCGAGACCGGCAAGACCAAAGATTTGTAGAAGATTGGGAAAAATTTAAAGAATATATGCATAAATTAAGTGACAATCAAATAACGCTTGTAAGCTTAAATGAAGCTCTGTAAAAAGAAATGTTAGAATTGGAGTAAAGCAAGGCTTTAGTTTTAAGAATAATTGAAGTAAGACCTTAGAAATGTGTATGAAACTTAAAGTGGAAGGTGTATCAGGCAGGATGAGGGGAGTCCAAAAAGGGAGTGGATATTATAAAAAAAGATGTATGATTTGTATAATTTTGTATTGGAAAAATTGAATAAAAATGATTTATAATAAAAAAAAAAAGATTTAACTTGTTCATCCTTCGTATGCCACTCTAACAATGGGAAATGTAGTGTTTTCAAAGCCCCCCCCCCCCAATGTTGCAGGGGGCATTCTCTGGGTGTTTGGTGCTGCTTTGGAGTGAATCAGATGACATTGGACCTTTGGAGAAATCGTGACCCTGTGGGTTAGGGCACTGAAGCCTCATTTGGGGGGGGGCGCCATAAAACGTGGGGTTTTCACTGCCATGGATCACAAAACGGCTGCTGTTTTGTGCGAAGCTGGTAGACTCAGAAACTAGTATTTTATTTTTATTTTTAAAAAGATAAACTAAAGGTGTGTGCTTACAGGTAAACAGATACCAGTGTGCATGCCCATTATGACCTCAGGCAAGAATCAAGAAAATACAGGTGGTCCCTCTTAACTGACATTCTGAAGTGAACAGAACTGAAGGGAGGGGCTGGTTCTGGAGCAAAGCTGTTTAGATTGGGTTTGGGTGGATGAGAAGAGGATGCCTCAAACCTCTTGGGCTTTGCTTCTCAACTTATTCTGCCTTCTGGGACCCCCCAGCCCAAGACCAACCACCTCTTCGATAGGTGAGCATGCAGATATTTTGGAATGTGAGTGTGGGGCAGGATGACCGCGTACGAAAGCTCATTTGAGCACAAGTGCTGGCCCCCCTTTTCTCTCCCATGGAGGCCCTGAACTTTATACATTTCAATAATTTTGCAGTCATTTTAACATTTCAAAACTTGACTTCCTTCCCCCTCTTTCTGCAGTTCTTTAAATTGATTCTTCATATCTTATGCATATCCAAATTACCTCAATTTCTTCATTTATGCATCTGCTTTAAATATATAATCTTATTCAACTGCAGGTTATTCCAATAATCCTGCCAATGTTCTTATCTGTTTACAGTTTGTAACTATTCATTAAACCATTTACATTCTTTAATAAAAAGTTTGTTCTCTTGCTCCTAGAAACGGTCAGCATGTGACAGAGGCCACATCCTGGGAACGGTTTGACTGGCCACCTAAACCAGGTGAGAGCAGCCAAGGAATCTCAAATGCTCAGGAACTTCCCCTGTGTGCCAAGACGGGCTCCAGCAGATTGAGCGGACAAGACCAAGCATGGGCCCAATGGTCAAGAAGGTGGTTTCTGCAATGCTGTGGAGGGAAGTGAGGGCAGATGGGGCTCATCCACCTATAAAGATAGCCCATCGAAGAGAAGGAAAACTCTGATCCTAATTTGCCTTGTGGGATATCTTTGGGAGCTGAAAAGGCTAAGGAGTAAAGCCTACACAAATCTGGAGTGGAGTCCCTCAGGCGGTTGGATGGCGCCGTTTACAACCCCTTCTGACATCTCCTGCAGCCCAACTGGTGCCTAACTCTGCTTTCCTTGGAGACACATCTGCAAGGCCAAGACAGGGAGTCTTGTCATCTGGGAAGCCGAGGACCTCCAGACACACTGCCCAGTCTTGCTCCCTGGAGAGGTCACTTTGGGACTGCTGACACCGTTGCTTGACTTTTGACCTCACCCCCGGAGGCGCACTCCATTGCTTCTCAAGACAGACAAATGCCAACATTAAAAAACTATTTGAAAGAATTTTATTTCATTCAAAAAAGACAATCTGGCATGTGATTAGGACAGTGGTTTTCAGACAACGGGTGACACGTTTATTGATCCAGTTTGGAAGGCTCTGTCTTGTCTTCGCACATGCGCAGTTCCATCTAGGAGCAACAACAAGGGAAGGAGCCAAACTGTCAACTCCTGCAGCGAGACTCAGGATTTCCACTCATGCTCACAAACGTAGGAAAAAGCACCGCCTAGGATAAAAGGATGATCAGAGAATAGCATGTTTGTAAAGGAACTTGATTAGAATAATAATGATGATGATTTTTATTTTATTTTTCTATTTGGGTTTGTGGGGAAGGGGGGGACTGGGTCTTGGTGGGGAGGGAGATCTGTGCTGGAGTTGCTGGCCTCACTGCTGTCGCTGCCCGGAAGAGAGAAGAAGAGAAAATATTTTTAATCTTTCCATTTCTTATTATGTTGACAACCCATCTTTCCTTCAAGGATCTCCAGATGGCTTACGCTATTCTCCCTTTCTTTAATTATATTTACTTCCTCATTCCGTTTCTCTTCCAATATCTCTTCCTCCTCCTCCTCGCAGACCAGGGGGTGGATTTTAGGGGCACGACAGCAGGAGGCCAGCAGCTCGCACAGCCTGCCACACTGGCCATTCTCTCTTTCAACAGCCTTGGAGAACAACTGAGTAGGCATCTAGAGCGTCAACTGAACAGGCATGTGGATCAGCTAGTCACTGGGCACAGTCTATTCTTTTGGAGGGGGCTTTCCCCAGTTTCCATTTATAAGAAGTTTGAAAGGTTGCCTCTTTATAAAGTCTGTTTCCTTGTGATGAGAGACCACACTGGAGACTCAGTGTTTTTGAAATATATCAAGGTAGAGGGACTCCTGACCATTAGGTCCAGTCGTGGCCGACTCTGGGGTTGCAGCGCTCATCTTGCTTTATTGGCGGACCGGTCATGAACAGCTTCCGGGTCATGTGGCCAGCATGACTAAGCTGCTTCTGAACCAGAGCAGCGCACGGAAACGCCCTTTACCTTCCCGCCGGAGCATTACCTATTTATCTACTTGCCCTTTGACGTGCTTTCGAACTGCTAGGTTGGCAGGAGCAGGGACCGAGCAACGGGAGTTCACTCCGTCGTGGGGATTCGAACCGCCAGCCTTCTGATAGGCAAGTCCTAGGCTCTGTGGTTTAACCCACAGTGCCACCCGCATCCCTATTATTTATTTATTTAGATACTTGGGTTTTGGGCGAAGGGAGAACTGGGTCTTGGAGTGGGGTAGAGCTGTACTGGAGCTGCTGGCCTCACTGCTATCGCTGCCTGGAAGAGAAATGAAGAGAAATGAAGAGAAATGAAGAGAAATGAAGAGAAATGAAGAGAAATGAAGAGAAATGAAGAGAAAGAATTCTTAATTTTTTCATTGATTACTACATTGATGGCCCATCTTTCCTGCAAGGATCTCCAGGTGGCTTGCGTTATTCTCCCTTCCTCCCTTCCTCATCCCATCCCTGAACTCTTCTTGAATCAGGGAGCTGCCTCCCCCCATTCCAGTGATCCAGATTCTCTCTGGCCTCCCTGTTCCTCAAGAACAAAGATCAACACTCCCCATCTATATATCGGTGGCATCCATCCCCTGGTGGCTTGGTCTTACATAAATTGTTTTCACCTTCACTAAAGATTCCTTCTGATCTTCATAACCATCACTTCATCCTCCCATTTCTCTTCCAATATCTCTTCCTCCTCCTCCTCACAGACCAGGGGATGGATCTTTGGCACGTGACAGCAGGAGACCAGCAGCTCACGCAGCCAATCTTTATAAACTAATCTAACCATGACATGGTTCCCTATGTTTCTGAATCTTGAGGGATAGTAAAAGAAACAGAATGCAGAAGGAATTAGGAATCCTACTTATACTTTAGATGAAGAAAGTCTCTTCATTACACCAGAAAACGTATTTCCTTTCTCACAAACTACCTCCTCAAGCTAAAGATGCTCATCTTTAATTTTATAGTCCCTTTCCTCTTTTGTGCAGTTCTGCCCCTCCTTTCGCCACTTTTCTTCTCTTCCCGATTCTCCAATTAGTCCAGCCGTTTCTCCTAGACCACGCTATGCCATCTTTGCCATCTTTATAGGTTAGTGTTTAATATAAGTTCAATATTAAAAGTGTTGCCTTCTCTTTTACCTTTGTTTTCCAGTAACTTCCACTCTTTTACCACAAACAGCGCTGACAATCCAAGTCTTTTAACTCAGTCTCTTTCGCTGGGCTCACGCCACTTCAAAGTAAAAAACAAGTTAAGTCCTTGAATTCCGCTTCTTTTAATGGGCTAGTACTCCTGCTGCAGAGTGAAATTTGAATCTGTC
This sequence comes from Podarcis muralis, assembly GCF_964188315.1. Taxonomy (NCBI): domain Eukaryota; kingdom Metazoa; phylum Chordata; class Lepidosauria; order Squamata; family Lacertidae; genus Podarcis; species Podarcis muralis. The sequence continues at coordinate 3,352,102 of NC_135659.1, forward strand.
TTCCTTTTCTTACTGGTACTTGTTAGAGAAATCTTTGCTTATGCTTACGTATAATGAGAAAGATTTCCAATATGTTTAAGATAAAATCTACCATTCTTTACTCTTTATGTGCTAGTCTTTTGGGTCTGTTTCTGAGCAGTTCAGTTTGTATAAATAAGTCTCACAGACCCTCTTCTCCTCAAGCTCTCCTTGTTAGCTGCCGTTCTTACCCTTTGGGACTTTGAGGCTTGCTGCTGAGGATTGCTCGTGTCCTTGCGTCTAGGTACTCTCTGTCGACTCACCTCCTGGTTAGGACGTGGGCTTTGAAGGGTTCCTTTTTTGACGCTGCCGGACAATGTCAGCCCTGGGCCACGCCCAGAGCCTTTTTGGGGGTCGTGTAGCCTCCGCGTTGCCCCCCAAAGTTCCCTCTAACAGCTGCTAGGCGCAGAGAACCCACGAAGCACATCCACAACGGAGGGCGGAAAAACCGGAAGCCCTTACATACCAGGTTTGGGAGGGGGATTTGGTCTGCGATAGGCTTTTTCCGTAGGGACACGGGTGGCCACAGAGCCTAGGGCTTGCTGATCAGAAGGTCGGCAGTTCGAATCCCCGCGACGGGGTGAGCTCCCGCTGCTCGGTCCCAGCACCTGCCAACCTAGCAGTTCGAAAGCACAAAGTCGAAGTAGATAAATACCGTATTTTTCGCTCTATAGGACGCTATTTCCCCCCTCCAAAAATTAAGGGGAAATGATCAAAGCAGCAGAAATAAGAGATGATTGGATTCCTTTAAGAGCTCAAAGCATGGGTACCCCCAACAAAAATTTAAAATTCGGTTTTGTAATTTGGAACTAATGTGATTTGATTGGTTTGCTAATAAAAATATATTATAAAAAAAACAAAAATTAAGGGAAAATTTGTGTGCGCCCTATGGAGTGAATGCAGGCTGCGCAGCTAAGCCCAAAGCCAGAGCAGGGAGAAGGAGCGCTGCGCAGCGCTCCGTCTCACTGTTCTAGCTTGGGGTTAGCTGCGCAAAGCCTCCGCAGGGAAGCAGGGTGAAGCCCCCCTGCTGCCCTGCGAAGGCTTCAAAGGCCGTCCCCAAAGCCAGAACAGTGAGGCGGAGCGCTGCGCAGCGCTCCGTCTCACTGTTCTAGCTTGGGGATGGCTGCGCAAAGCCTCCGCAGGACAGCGGGGTGCCTTCACCCCGCTGCTCTGCAGAGGCTTCAAAGGCTGCACTCCGTTGGCTTCAGGCAGCTATCCGCAAGCTTTCGGAGCGCAGCAGGAGTTCCCGCTGTACTTCGAAGGCTTGCGGATAGCCACCTGAAGTCACCTAGCAGTTCAAAAGTGGAAGTAGATAAATACCGTATTTTTCACTCTATAGGACACACTTTTCCCCCTCCAAAAATTAAGGGGAAATGATCAAAGCAGCAGAAATTAGAGATGATTGGATCCCTTTCTGAGCTCGAAGCATGGGTACCCCCAACCAAAATTTAAAATTCGGTTTTGTAATTTGGAACTATTGTGATTTGATTGGTTTGCTAATAAAAAATATATTATAAAAAAAACAAAAATTAAGGGAAAATTTGTGTGCGCCCTATGGAGTGAATGCAGGCTGCGCAGCTAAGCCCAAAGCCAGAGCAGGCAGAAGGAGCGCTGCGCGGTGCTCCGTCTCACTGTTCTAGCTTGGGGATGGCTGCACAAAGCCTCCGCAGGGCAGCGGGGTGCCTTCACCCCGCTGCTCTGCGGAGGCTTCAAAGGCTGCACTCTGGGGGCTTCAGGCAGCTATCCGCAAGCCTTCCAAGCGCAGCAGGAGTTCCCGCTGCACTCAGAAGGCTTGCGGATAGCCGCCTGAAGCCTGGAGAGTGAGAGGGGTCGGTGCACATTTTTCCCTCTCTGCGCAGCGCCCCTTCAGCGAAGCGGGAGGAGAAATGGAAGGGGCTCCATTTCTCCTGCCGCTTCGCTGAAGGGACACTGAGCAGAGAGGGAGAGAATCCCCCCCCCCCCTGTTCTCCCCCTCCTATAATCCGGTGCGTCTTATGGTCCGGTGCGTCCTATAGAGCCAAAAATACGGTAGGTGCCGTTCTGTCGGGAAGGTAAACAGCCTTTCCGTGCACTGCTCTGCTTTTGCCAGAAGCGGCTTCGTCATCCTGGCCACATGACCCGGAAGCTGTACGCCGGCTCCCTCAGCCTATAGAGCGAGATGAGCGCGCAACCCTAGAGTCGTCCGCGACTGGACCTAACGGTCAGGGGTCCCTGTACCTTTACTTAGGCTTTTTCCAGATTGCCTTACTGCCCTATGTTTCTAAATCCTGAGGGAGAGCAAAAGAAGCAGAATGCAGAAAGAATTAGACATTCTACTTACACTCAAGAAGAAGAAATCTTTATTTTGCCGGAAAACATCATTACTTCTCACAAACCACCTCCTTTCTCCTGAACTATCCTCAAGTAGTTGCTCTTCCCAAAGTCCTCAGCCAAGTCACTCAGCAGGGGGACGTGTCACAATGGAGGCCCTGACCCTGTTGCTTTAGCTACCTTGCTTAACAATGTGAATTGTTCCCCTTAACATTAATTTTTCAAATATATCTTCCAGTGGGTTTTTATTTTATTTATTTAGGAAGGATCTAGAGCTGGCTTCATCCAGCACGGTGCATTTCTGGACAGGACAGGAAACACCTAGCAAACACACACTTTTCAACATGGCGGTGTCACCAAGGAAAAACACTCCTGGCCTAGACTATGGCTGCTGTTTCTCAATTAATAGTAAAAAATGACCCTTCTCAACATCCTGTAATCATCTGTCCAGTATTAGGATGGACAGGAGCAGGACTTCACCCTTAGACCCCCTCATCCCCCTGTTTCTTTCTGTTTCTGCCCAGTGTCTTCTGCCAATCAACAGCTTTCCTTAGCTTGCAAGGAAGTGAAATGTTATGAGTTACTTGGTGCCAGACTCCCCTTTGCCATGAGTTTCTGGGTGCCAGGCACTGAACCCCTGGACACTGAACATCTGGGGAATTGATCTAAGCTGTACCCCAAGCACTACATTTGATTGTTGGTTATTAAAAACTGATTGAAACCATTTTATTTCATTCACAAAAGAAATTTTGACATGTGATTATGATAACAGTTTATATAATAAAGGTGACACGTTTATTGATCCTTTTTGTAAGTTATTATTTGTCTACTTTAATGTATTTTTATATATATTAATCAGTAAGGGGGTGGGGTGGGAAGCAGTTTTGCATATGGAACTGGTGGATGGCTGTCATTAATCCAGATCAATTTCATAGAATCATAGAAACTTATAGCTGGAAGGGACACCAAGGGTCATCTAGTCCAACCCCCTGGGATGCAGGAATCTCAGCAAAAGCATCCATGGCAGACGGCCACCCAACCTCTGCTTAGTAACCTCCAAGGAAGGAGTTTCCACCACCTCTCATGGGAATCTGTTCCAATGCCAAACAGCCCTTACTGTCAGAAAGTTTTTATGAATGTTTAGTCTACTTTCTTATAACTTGAATCCATGGGTTCGAGTCCTACCATCTAGAGCAGGAGAAAACAAGCTTGTTCCCTCTTCCATGTGACAGCCCTTAAGATATTGGAAGATGGCTGTCAGATCTCCTCTCAGTTTCCTCTTTTCCAGGCCAAACCTACCCAGCTCCTTCAAGTGTTTCTCTTCAATCTTAGTTTCCAGACCCTTGGTTGTCTTGGTTGCCCTCCTCTGCACACATTCCAGCTTGTCAACATCCTTCTTAAATGATGATGCCCAGAACTGGACACAGGACTCCAGGTGTGGCCTGACCAAGGTAGGAGAGAGTAGGACTTGGACTTCCTTTCACCAGGACCCTGGACTTCCATAGATGCAATCTAGAACAGCGTTACCATTTTCTGCTGCTGCACATTCCTTGTGGCTGAGGCTCAGGGTAACGCCCCCGGGACCTTTCAGTTCATGGTGTCCATGGAGGCGCAGGTCAATTCTGTGTCCAGGGCAGCTGTTGACCAGCTTCATCTAGTACGCAGGCTGAGACCCTATCTGCCTGCGGATTGCCTCGCCAGAGTGGTGCATGCTCTGGTTATCTCCCGCTTGGATTACTGCAATGCGCTCTACGTGGGGCTACCTTTGAAGGTGACCCGGAAACTACAACTAATCCAGAATGCGGCAGCTAGACTGGTGACTGGGAGTGGCCCCCAAGACCTACATTGGCTCTCAGTATGTTTCCGGGCACAATTCAAAGTGTTGGTGCTGACCTTTAAAGCCCTAAACGGCCTCAAAGGCCCAGTATACCTGAAGGAGCGCCTCCACCCCCATCATTCTGCCTGGACACTGAGGTCCAGCGCTGAGGGCCTTTTGGCGGTTCCCTCCCTACGAGAAGCCAAGTTACAGGGTAGTGGTGCCTGCCCTGTGGAACCCCCTCCCACCAGATGTCAAAGAGATAAACAGCTACCTGACATTTAGAAGACATCTGAAGGCAGCCCTGTTCTGGGAAGCTTTGAATGTTTGACAGACTTTTTTATTTTAATATTTTGTTGGAAGCTGCCCAGAGTGGCTGGGTATAAATAATAAATTATTATTATTATATTATGATGATGACTGTGAGGTGTTACAAGTCATTAACTTCAAGCCACACTGCCATGCCTTTGAAGACACAAACCATCCCAGCTTTTCAGAGCTGGCTATCATGGCTTCTTTAATCTTTGTGTATTGCTCCACCATGTGGCTGAATCATATAAAGCACTGACTTTTACATATCTCTTGACCTCTAATTGCAAGAAGATCTCGTTAACTTGGATTATAATCTTTATAAATTGGAGTTGTGGAGCAGGTCCTCGAGAGGGGGGGGGCTCCCACCATTCCTCCTCAGTCCAGCCCCTGACAACCATGTGGGTTACGGCGTCGAGGGCTCATTTTGTGGGGCGATGTGAAACGTAGTGTTTTCACCCCCAAACCTTGCAGGGGGCATTCTCTGGGTGTTTGGCGCCACTTTGGAGTGAATTGGACAACGTCTGACTTGGGGAGAAATTGGGATCCCGTGAGTTAGGGCGCCAAAGGCTCATTTTTGGGGGTGCCATGAAATGTGGGGTTTTCACTGCCAAACATTTCAGGGGGTCTTTAGCAGGTGTTTGCCGTTGCTTTGTTGTGAATCCTAAGACATCGGGTTTTCAGCGAAATCGTGGCCACCATATCTATCCTGACAGATGATTTGGCCTGTCACCCTTGTGTGGAAGTAAAGGATGAGATTCCCCTACTACTCCGCCTGGGGTCTCCAATGTGGTGCACCCAGCCTCCACTCACACTATTCCTATGCTGGGGGATTTGGGGGTGGTTTGTGGGGATGTTATGTACTGAGTTGAATAGGATCCAAAATGCTACAGTCTGATTGGTCCTAGAACAATAGGATCCAACATGCAGCAGTCTGATTGGTCCTAGAACAATGCAGCAGTCTGGTCCGCAGGAGCCACCCAATCCAGCTCCAGGTGGAAGTGAATCCACAACCTGATTGGCCTACAGGAGAATCCCAGAATTAGCCAATCACGTGCAGCCCATTGTGTAAATAATGTATATAAAGCAGATATTGTGGGGGAACTTTCATTCCTCGCTACTATGAGCTGAATATAGAGCATGAAATCCACTCTCGACTCTGAGTATATTTCAGGGGAAGAGCTGTTTGGGATATTTCCTGCTTGTGAATTATTATTTGTGTGTGTGTGTGTCTGTGTGTGTGTGTGTGTGTGTGTGTGTGTGTGTGTGTGTGTAAAACACATGCCTAAAGCTTTAAATCTGGGATGGGCATGGAAGTTCCGAGGTGGGCCATCAGGTGGCACTGCAGGCCATGCTCCAGTTGCTGCTGCTGCTGCTGCTACAGGTGCCAGTAAGTCTCGCATTTTCAACCTCTTCCTCCTCCATTGCACTGGCTAAATGATTCCTTGCTGGACTCCCATCGCTGAGGCCAAATGTATCTTTACCGAGCAAAATATCCGTTCGAATTATACACCCAGCACATGGAACCTGACAAAGGGGCAATACAAGTGGACTCTCTGTGCCCTTACCACAGTAAAAAGACTGATACTGGTGAGCTGGAAAAATAAAAATGCGTCTCCCTTCTATGATTGGATTGAAGACTTCTACAAACTCACCACATATGAATAGATTTTTTTTATTAGGAATTTTTATAACAACAAAGACAAAACAAAACAATACCATAAACACAACAAACATATAACAAGTACAATTTCAAAATCTTATTTTCTTATACCTTACTTCCCCGACTTCCTCATACCTCCCCTTTCTGTATTCCAATTTCTAATCAGCTATTCAGCAAGTCCTTCCCTTATTTTGACTTAAATTTTGATTTTACTCTCTTTAACTTATCCAATACCGCTGATAACCACTTATTTTCAAATCCAACGTCATTTTAACATTCATTAATTTTACAAAATCTCTTTAAATAGTCCTTAAATTTCTTCCAATCTTCTTCCGCCATTTCTCTTCCCTGGTTTCGGATTCTGCTCGTCATCTCTGCCAGACCCATGTAGTCGATCACCTTCATCTGCCATTCTTCCAGGGTGGGTAAATCTTGTGTCTTCCAGTACTTTGCGATGAGTATTCTTGCTGCTGTTGTAGCATACATAAAGAAAGTCATATCCTTCTTTAACACCCCCTGGCTGACAATACCCAAGAGAAAGGCCTCTGGTTTCTTCGGGAAGGTATATTTAAACACCTTTTTCAACTCATTATATATCATTTCACAGAAAGCCTTAATCTTAGGGCATGTCCACCAAAGGTGAAAGAATGCACCTTCATTTTCTTTACATTTCCAACACTTGTTATCAGGCAAATGGTAGATTTTTGCAAGCTTGACTGGGGTCATGTACCACCTATAAATCATTTTCATAACATTTTCTCTTAAGGCATTACATGCCGTAAATTTCATCCCGGTGGTCCACAACTTTTCCCAGTCAGCAAACATAATGTTATGACCAATGTCCTGAGCCCACTTAATCATTGCCGATTTAACCGTTTCATCCTGAGTATTCCATTTCAGCAGCAAGTTATACATTTTTGATAAATTTTTAGTACTGGATTCTAACAACTCAAACTCCAATTTTGATTTTTTCACCTGAAAGCCAAATTTCCTGTCCATCTTAAAGACCTCTATTATTTGGTAATAGTGAAGCCAATCTCTCACTTTCCCTTTTAGTTTCTCAAAACTCTGCAATTTTGATCTGTCCCCTTCGTGTTCTAAAATTTCACAGTATCTCGGCCATCTAGATTCCATATTAAGCTTCTTAACAGCCTTAGCTTCCATTGGTGACAACCATCTTGGGGTTCTATTTTCCAACAAATCTTTGTATCTAGTCCAAACATTAAATAGTGCTTTCCTGACAATATGATTTTTAAAACCTTTATGAGCTTTAACCTTGTCATACCACAGATATGCACGCCACCCAAAAATGTTATTAAAACCTTCCAAATCCAAAATGTCTGTATTCTCAAGAAGTAGCCAGTCCTTCAGCCAGCAGAATGCTGCCGCTTCATAGTAAAGTTTGAAGTCTGGCAGGGCAAAACCCCCCCTTTCCTTAGCATCAGTTAAAATCTTAAACTTAATTCTGGGCTTCTTGCCCTGCCAGACAAACCTAGATATATCTTTCTGCCACTTCTTGAAACAGTCCATCTTGTCAATAATCTGCAATGTTTGAAAAAAAAAAACATCTTGTCAATAATCTGCAATGTTTGAAAAAAAAAAAAAACATTCTTGGCAATACATTCATCTTTATAACCGCATTTCGACCCAAGAAGGAAAGCTTCAAGTTCGACCAGATTTCTAGATCTTTTTTCACTTCTGTCCAAACTTTCTCATAGTTATCTTTAAATAAATTCACATTCTTAGCTGTCATGTTTATGCCCAAATACTTCACTTTCTTAACCACATTTAACCCTGTCTCATTCTGAAACCTTTCTTTTTCAAAAGGTGTTAAATTTTTCTCCAATACCTTAGTTTTTAATTTGTTCAATTTAAATCCTGCGACATGGCCAAATTCTTGTATTAATTCCAATACCCTTTTCGTACTAGCGTCCGGTTCTTGTAATGTAAGTACCAGGTCATCTGCAAACGCTCTCAATTTGTATTGTTTAGCTCCGACCTGAATCCCTTTTACCAACTGGTCCCTTCTAATCATGTTAAGCAAAACCTCCAGGACTGATATAAAAAGTAATGGAGAGATTGGGCACCCCTGACGTGTTCCTTTTTCTATCTTGAACTCTTCTGTAAGCACATTATTTACAATTAATTTTGCTTTCTGTTCAGAGTATATTGCACCTATACCATTTTCAAACCCTTGGCCTACCCCCATCCCCCGGAGATTCTTCATCATAAAACTCCAAGAAATGTTGTCAAAGGCTTTCTCGGCATCCACAAATATCAAAACTGCCTTAGTGTTAATGTCCACTTCCAACTTTTCCAAAATGTCAATTATATTCCTTACATTGCCCGACAAGTGTCTTTTCGGGAGAAAGCCCGCTTGATCTCCATGAATCTCCTCCATCAAAACTCTTTTCAATCTCTTTGCTAAAGTGTCAGCAAAAATTTTATAATCCACATTTAATAACGAGATGGGTCGGTATAAACTCACCACATATGAACAACCTGCAGATAAACGCAGACTTGCCATGGACAAATTCAGTGATACAGTGGTACCTCGGGTTAACATACACTTCAGGTTACAGACTCTGCTTGTAGCCTTTTTAGCCTCGGGTGAGAAGAGCTTTGCGCCCAGGACGGGGAAATGGGAGTCAACAGACACTCAAGGAATAGTTTCAGAGAAAAGCTTTATTCTGCCATCCGGGGTGGCAGAAGGAGCAAGTGTGATAGATTCACAAAACAAGCATGAGTTCACAGCCATTTGCGCAGAGCATATATTCCCCTTCCAGTTCCCTCCCCTTTCTCCTCCTCCTCAAGAGTCCTGCCCCATTGTGATGAAATTCCAGTGCCTGTCTTCGGAGAACTTCCAGACATTAGTGACAAAGATGCCTCCAGTGCTGAAGGACACGAAGAAGAAGTGGTTCTTGAAGATGATGCTCCACATCCATTTTCCCAAAAGGAGTTGAATGATCTAGTTTGCGACCTCAGCTTGTCAAAGGACTCTGCCGAACTGTTGGCATCCAGATTGAAGGGGAAAAAAACTCCTCTCTGACATCAGCTTCTTCCGCAACAGGCATCAAGAGTACCTCCGTTTTTTCTCAGAAGACAAGGACTTGGTGTACTGTGCAGATATTGCGCAGCTTCTGCTCAAGCTTGGAGTGCCACAGTATGAACCCAAAGATTGGAGACTGTTCATTGACAGCAGCAAGCGATCACTGAAATGTGTTCTGCTACACAACGGCAACCAGTTTGCCTCTATACCCCTGGCTCACTCGACTACACTGAAGGAGAACTATGAAGCAGTGAAGTATGTGCTGGAGAAAATTGGTTATGGTCAGCATAAGTGGTTTATTTGTGTTGACCTGAAGATGGTGAACTTTTTGTTGGGACAACAGTCTGGCTTCAACAAGTACCCATGTTTTCTGTGCATGTGGGATAGTAGGGACCGTGCTCAGCATTACACGAAGAAGGACTGGCCTGTGCGGGAGGAATTGGTGCCTTGCAAAGAAAGGAACGTCATCAACGACCCTCTGGTGGACAGAGACAGAATACTCTTCCCACCGCTGCACATCAAGCTCGGCTTAATCAAGCAGTTCACCAAAGGCTCTGGACAAGGATGGTGACTGCTTCACTTGTGGCAGGATTGACCATGGAGAAGTTGAAAGCTGGCATCTTTGACGGTCCTCAGATCCGTCAGCTCATCAGAGATCCAGAGTTCCGAAACTCAATGAACGAAATGGAACTGGAAGCGTGGAAGGCATTTGTTCTGGTAGTGAAGAACTTTCTAAGCAACAATAAGGTCAGAAACTATGCAGAACTTGTGAACAACATGCTGACTGCTTTCAGAAACCTGGGCTGCAACATGAGCGTCAAGATGCACTGCCTATTTTCACATATGGACCGGTTTCCTGAGAACCTGGGTTCAACGAGTGACGAGCAGGGGGAGAGATTCCATCAGGACATGAAAGAGATGGAGACCAGGTATCAGGGTCGCTGGGACGCAGTCATGATGGCTGACTACTGTTGGACTCTGAAGAGAGACCTCCCTGCCGCTGAGCATTCCAGGAGTTCCAAGAAACGGAAGTTCAAGCCCTGAAGTTTGAAAAATGGTGAAGCAACGTGCAATTTATGTGTTCTTACCTTTATCAATGCCCACCATTCAGTTTACAGTAATCGATGTTTCTATCAGGTAATCAATATATGTTGTTGGAAAAACATTATTTTCTCTTAAAAACATATTTAGGATGATATGTGTTGACAAAAATCAGCTGATAATGCCACAAAATGTAATCGGTTTTGTCACAAGATCTGATTTTTTACAAATCAACATAGCACAACAACCTGACCTGATGGAGAGAAACGGATGCCATTTCCTGATTCAGCAGTGCAAAAAGACCCTAAATCAATTGTAGAAATCTAGACAACATTCAAAAGGTAAAAAATTGTTGCCCGGTGTATAATTTAACATCTTTTGGGGGCAATTCCAAACCTGTTATTCCAAGAAGAAAGGCCTCTGGTTTCTTTATAAATGTATATTTCAACATTTTTTTCAATTCATTATAAATCTTTTCCCAGAAGTCTTTCACCTTGGGGCAGGTCCACCACATATGATAGAAGGTACCTTCTTTTTCTTTACCTTTCCAGCAATGGTTATCACAGTTATGATAAATCTTTGATAATTTAACAGGGGTCAGATACCATCTATACATCATTTTCATTATGTTTTCCTTTAGTACAGTACATGCAGTGAACTTGACCCCTTTCTTCCACAATCTTTCCCAATCCTCAAACATTATGTTATGTCCTACATGTCTTGCCCAATCTATCACCACTGATTTAACTTGTTCATCCTTCGTATGCCACTCTAACAATGGGAAATGTAGTGTTTTCAAAGCCCCCCCCCCCCCAAGGTTGCAGGGGGAATTCTCTGGGTGTTTGGTGCTGCTTTGGAGTGAATCAGATGACATTGGACCTTTGGAGAAATCGTGACCCTGTGGGTTAGGGCACTGAAGCCTCATTTTTTTTGGGGGGGGGGCGCCATAAAACGTGGGGTTTTCACTGCCATGGATCACAAAACGGCTGCTGTTTTGTGCAAAGCTGGTAGATTGAGAAACTTGTATTTTATTTTTATTTTTAAAAAGATAAACTAAAGGTGTGTGCTTACAGGTAAACAGATACCAGTGTGCATGCCCATTATGACCTCAGGCAAGAATCAAGAAAATACAGGTGGTCCCTCTTAACTGACATTCTGAACTGAACAGAACTGAAGGGAGGGGCTGGTTCTGGAGCCAAGCTGTTTAGATTGGGTTTGGGTGGATGCGAAGAGGATGCCTCCAACTTCTTGGGCTTTGCTTCTCAACTTATTCTGCCTTCTGGGACCCCCCAGCCCAAGACCAACCACCTCTTGGATAGGTGAGCATGCAGATATTTTGGAATGTGAGTGTGGGGCAGGATGACCGCGTATGAAAGCTCCTTTGAGCACAAGTGCTGGCCCCCCTTTTCTCTCCCATGGAGGCCCTGAACTGGCCAGCTCCTTGTTCAGGGCCTCCAAGGGAGAGAAAAGGGAACCTCAGTTACTCTTTGCCTTCTGAGGACACTGTCTCACTCCCAGCAGAGCCCCAAGACTTACGGCTGCTGCTCTATCAGCCTCAGGACATCCAAGGGATCATGAGCAAAGCACACAAGCCCTGCCCGCCAGATGTGAAGCACTCTACGGAGAGAATCTGGGTTTTTTAACTGGCTGAACAGAGTTTCAGCCCTTGGGGAATTTGATTTCTTAAACACACACCTTCCCCTTCCTTGTGTCCCTGGGGAGAAAAGCTAATCCTGCTTTCTTCCTTTGGTAATTTAATCAGAGGAAATAAACTCTTTCAGTGGTCTAATAGATTTGCTGAATCATGAATTCTGTACATGCACAGAGGCTATACCTCTTGAAACCCCAAAGATGGGCAAGATGGGGCATTTCTCTCCACCTGGCTCCACCGGATATTGCTGATGGCCAATGAAAGGCCAAGTAGGGATTCCTAGTGGGGGATGTTGCTGTGGTATAGTGGAGGAGCAGGGCCAGGAGGCTAACTTGGACACCTGAGAACACAAAAAAGCAGCAGCAAAACAACTACATGTTTCCTTTTAAATGGGCCTTCCTGCTGAGTGTAAAGCATAGATCCTCATTTTTTAAGGGAAAAGGGAGAGAAGGCTTCTCCCAAAGTGTTAGAAGGCCACAAATAATGTAACAATAGAACAAAACAAATGTGCCGTTTCATGTGATACAGAATCCTATGTGCAAATCTGTTAGATTGAGAAATTTATACTAAATAAGAAAAAAAAATTAAAGGTGTGTGCTTGCAGGTAAACAGATTGGAGATTTTCTGCAAGATCTTGTGAGATCTCATTGAAGTCTTGCAAGATGTCCAGGAGAGCAAAATATGTATTGAGATTTGGGAGAGATCTTGCATGCTCTTTCAGGGACCAAAGCCATCACTGCTGCAGCGCCAAAGGCAGATGGCTAAGGGGTGGTGAGTGTCCCACGGGGCGAAATGGGATGTACCCCCCCTCAAGCTCAGGATTCCAGAACTAACAACTGTCAGTTGGGAGGGACGGAAGGCAAGGACCCACAGCCCAGGTGGGGCTCGCTAGCTTGGGGAGGAGGTGTGTGATTCCTCAGCTGGAGTAGATGCAGGACAGTTGAGGCTCACATGCCTCATCACCGCAAAAGCTATAACTGGAAAGCTGAATTATGATTTTCAAGTTTATACATTTCAATAATTTTGCAGTCATTTTAGCATTTCAAAACTTGACTTCCTTCCCCCTCTTTCTGCAGTTCTTTAAATTGATTCTCCATATCTTATGCATATCCAAATTACCTCAATTTCTTCATTTATGCATCTGCTTTAAATAGATAATCTTATTCAACTGCAGGTTATTCCAATAATCCTGCCAATGTTCTTATCTGTTTACAGTTTGTAACTATTCATTCAACCATTTCCATTCTTTAATAAAAAGTTTGTTCTCTTGCTCCTAGAAACGGTCAGCATGTGACAGAGGCCACATCCTGGGAACGGTTTGACTGGCCACCTAAACCAGGTGAGAGCAGCCAAGAAATCTCAAATGCTCAGCAACTTCCCCTGTGTGCCAAGACGGGCTCCAGCAGATTGAGCGGACAAGACCAAGCGTGGGCCCAGTGGTCAAGAAGGTGGTTTCTGCAATGCTGTGGAGGGAAGTGAGGGGCAGATGGGGCTCATCCACCTATAAAGATAGCCCATCGAAGAGAAGGAAAACTCTGATCCTAATTTGCCTTGTGGGATATCTTTGGGAGCTGAAAAGGCTAAGGAGTAAAGCCTACACAAATCTGGAGTGGAGTCCCTCAGGCGGTTGGATGGCGCCATTTACAACCCCTTCTGACATCTCCTGCAGCCCAACTGGTGCCTAACTCTGCTTTCCTTGGAGACACATCTGAAAGGCCAAGACAGGGAGTCTTGTCATCTGGGAAGCCCAGGACCTCCAGACACACTGCCCAGTCTTGCTCCCTGGAGAGGTCACTTTGGGACTGCTGACACCGTTGCTTGACTTTTGACCTCACCCCCGGAGGCGCACTCCATTGCTTCTCAAGACAGACAAATGCCAACATTAAAAAACTATTTGAAAGAATTTTATTTCATTCAAAAAAGACAATCTGGCATGTGATTAGGACAGTGGTTTTCAGACAACGGGTGACACGTTTATTGATCCAGTTTGGAAGGCTCTGTCTTGTCTTCGCACATGCGCAGTTCCATCTAGGAGCAACAACAAGGGAAGGAGCCAAACTGTCAACTCCTGCAGCGAGACTCAGGATTTCCACTCATGCTCACAAACGTAGGAAAAAGCACCGCCTAGGATAAAAGGATGATCAGAGAATAGCATGTTTGTAAAGGAACTTGATTAGAATAATAATAATGATGATGATGATTTTTATTTTATTTTTCTATTTGGGTTTGTGGGGAAGGGGGGGACTGGGTCTTGGTGGGGAGGGAGATCTGTGCTGGAGTTGCTGGCCTCACTGCTGTCGCTGCCCGGAAGAGAGAAGAAGAGAAAATATTTTTAATCTTTCCATTTCTTATTATGTTGACAACCCATCTTTCCTTCAAGGATCTCCAGATGGCTTACGCTATTCTCCCTTTCTTTAATTATATTTACTTCCTCATTCCGTTTCTCTTCCAATATCTCTTCCTCCTCCTCCTCGGAGACCAGGGGGTGGATTTTAGGGGCACGACAGCAGGAGGCCAGCAGCTCGCACAGCCTGCCACACTGGCCATTCTCTCTTTCAACAGCCTTGGAGAACAACTGAGTAGGCATCTAGAGCGTCAACTGAACAGGCATGTGGATCAGCTAGTCACTGGGCACAGTCTATTCTTTTGGAGGGGGCTTTCCCCAGTTTCCATTTATAAGAAGTTTGAAAGGTTGCCTCTTTATAAAGTCTGTTTCCTTGTGACGAGAGACCACACTGGAGACTCAGTGTTTTTGAAATATATCAAGGTAGAGGAACTCCTGACCATTAGGTCCAGTCGTGGCCGACTCTGGGGTTGCAGCGCTCATCTTGCTTTATTGGCGGACCGGTCATGAACAGCTTCCGGGTCATGTGGCCAGCATGACTAAGCTGCTTCTGAACCAGAGCAGCGCACGGAAACGCCCTTTACCTTCCCGCCGGAGCATTACCTATTTATCTACTTGCCCTTTGACGTGCTTTTGAACTGCTAGGTTGGCAGGAGCAGGGACCGAGCAACGGGAGTTCACTCCGTCGTGGGGATTCGAACCGCCAGCCTTCTGATAGGCAAGTCCTAGGCTCTGTGGTTTAACCCACAGTGCCACCCGCATCCCTATTATTTATTTATTTAGATACTTGGGTTTTGGGCGAAGGGAGAACTGGGTCTTGGAGTGGGGTAGAGCTGTACTGGAGCTGCTGGCCTCACTGCTATCGCTGCCTGGAAGAGAAATGAAGAGAAAGAATTCTTAATTTTTTCATTGATTACTACATTGATGGCCCATCTTTCCTGCAAGGATCTCCAGGTGGCTTGCGTTATTCTCCCTTCCTCCCTTCCTCATCCCATCCCTGAACTCTTCTTGAATCAGGGAGCTGCCTCCCCCCATCCCAGTGATCCAGATTCTCTCTGGCCTCCCTGTTCCTCAAGAACAAAGATCAACACTCCCCATCTATAGATCGGTGGCATCCATCCCCTGGTCGCTTGGTCTTACATAAATTGTTTTCACCTTCACTAAAGATTCCTTCTGATCTTCATAACCATCACTTCATCCTCCCATTTCTCTTCCAATATCTCTTCCTCCTCCTCCTCACAGACCAGGGGATGGATCTTTGGCACGTGACAGCAGGAGACCAGCAGCTCACGCAGCCAATCTTTATAAACTAATCTAACCATGACATGGTTCCCTATGTTTCTGAATCTTGAGGGATAGTAAAAGAAACAGAATGCAGAAGGAATTAGGAATCCTACTTATACTTTAGATGAAGAAAGTCTCTTCATTACACCAGAAAACGTATTTCCTTTCTCACAAACTACCTCCCCAAGCTAAAGATGCTCATCTTTAATTTTATAGTCCCTTTCCTCTTTTGTGCAGTTCTGCCCCTCCTTTCGCCACTTTTCTTCTCTTCCCGATTCTCCAATTAGTCCAGCCGTTTCTCCTAGACCACGCTATGCCATCTTTGCCATCTTTATAGGTTAGTGTTTAATATAAGTTCAATATTAAAAGTGTTGCCTTCTCTTTTACCTTTGTTTTCCAGTAACTTCCACTCTTTTACCACAAACAGCGCTGACAATCCAAGTCTTTTAACTCAGTCTCTTTTGCTGGGCTCACGCCACTTCAAAGTAAAAAACAAGTTAAGTCCTTGAATTCCGCTTCTTTTAATGGGCTAGTACTCCTGCTGCAGAGTGAAATTTGAATCTGTCTTCCTTTTCTTACTGGTACTTGTTAGAGAAATCTTTGCTTATGCTTACGTATAATGAGAAAGATTTCCAATATGTTTAAGATAAAATCTACCATTCTTTACTCTTTATGTGCTAGTCTTTTGGGTCTGTTTCTGAGCAGTTCAGTTTGTATTAATAAGTCTCACAGACCCTCTTCTCCTCAAGCTCTCCTTGTTAGCTGCCGTTCTTACCCTTTGGGACTTTGAGGCTTGCTGCTGAGGATTGCTCGTGTCCTTGCATCTAGGTACTCTCTGTCGACTCACCTCCTGGTTAGGACGTGGGCTTCGAAGGGTTCCTTTTTTGACGCTGCCGGACAATGTCAGCCCTGGGCCACGCCCAGAGCCTTTTTGGGGGTCGTGTAGCCTCCGCGTTGCCCCCCAAAGTTCCCTCTAACAGCTGCTAGGCGCAGAGAACCCACGAAGCACATCCACAACGGAGGGCGGAAAAACCGGAAGCCCTTACATACCAGGTTTGGGAGGGGGATTTGGTCTGCGATAGGCTTTTTCCGTAGGGACACGGGTGGCCACAGAGCCTAGGGCTTGCTGATCAGAAGGTCGGCAGTTCGAATCCCCGCGACGGGGTGAGCTCCCGCTGCTCGGTCCCAGCACCTGCCAACCTAGCAGTTCGAAAGCACAAAGTCGAAGTAGATAAATACCGTATTTTTCGCTCTATAGGACACTATTTCCTCCCTCCAAAAATTAAGGGGAAATGATCAAAGCAGCAGAAATAAGAGATGATTGGATTCCTTTAAGAGCTCAAAGCATGGGTACCCCCAACAAAAATTTAAAATTCGGTTTTGTAATTTGGAACTAATGTGATTTGATTGGTTTGCTAATAAAAAATATATTATTAAAAAAAACAAAAATTAAGGGAAAATTTGTGTGCGCCCTATGGAGTGAATGCAGGCTGCGCAGCTAAGCCCAAAGCCAGAGCAGGGAGAAGGAGCGCTGCGCAGCGCTCCGTCTCGCTGTTCTAG
Source organism: Podarcis muralis (assembly GCF_964188315.1). Lineage (NCBI taxonomy): Eukaryota > Metazoa > Chordata > Lepidosauria > Squamata > Lacertidae > Podarcis > Podarcis muralis. Next base: position 3,369,147 of record NC_135659.1, read on the forward strand.
CTTGGGGTTAGCTGCGCAAAGCCTCCGCAGGGAAGCAGGGTGAAGCCCCCCTGCTGCCCTGCGAAGGCTTCAAAGGCCGTCCCCAAAGCCAGAACAGTGAGGCGGAGCGCTGCGCAGCGCTCCGTCTCACTGTTCTAGCTTGGGGATGGCTGTGCAAAGCCTCCGCAGGACAGCGGGGTGCCTTCACCCCGCTGCTCTGCAGAGGCTTCAAAGGCTGCACTCCGTTGGCTTCAGGCAGCTATCCGCAAGCTTTCGGAGCGCAGCAGGAGTTCCCGCTGTACTTCGAAGGCTTGCGGATAGCCACCTGAAGTCACCTAGCAGTTCGAAAGTGGAAGTAGATAAATACCGTATTTTTCACTCTATAGGACACACTTTTCCCCCTCCAAAAATTAAGGGGAAATGATCAAAGCAGCAGAAATAAGAGATGATTGGATCCCTTTCTGAGCTCGAAGCATGGGTACCCCCAGCCAAAATTTAAAATTCGGTTTTGTAATTTGGAACTATTGTGATTTGATTGGTTTGCTAATAAAAAATATATTATAAAAAAAAACAAAAATTAAGGGAAAATTTGTGTGCGCCCTATGGAGTGAATGCAGGCTGCGCAGCTAAGCCCAAAGCCAGAGCAGGCAGAAGGAGCGCTGCGCGGTGCTCCGTCTCACTGTTCTAGCTTGGGGATGGCTGCACAAAGCCTCCGCAGGGCAGCGGGGTGCCTTCACCCCGCTGCTCTGCGGAGGCTTCAAAGGCTGCACTCTGGGGGCTTCAGGCAGCTATCCGCAAGCCTTCCAAGCGCAGCAGGAGTTCCCGCTGCACTCAGAAGGCTTGCGGATAGCCGCCTGAAGCCTGGAGAGCGAGAGGGGTCGGTGCACATTTTTCCGTCTCTGCGCAGCGCCCCTTCAGCGAAGCGGGAGGAGAAATGGAAGGGGCTCCATTTCTCCTGCCGCTTCGCTGAAGGGACACTGAGCAGAGAGGGAGAGAATCCCCCCCCCCGTTCTCCCCCTCCTATAATCCGGTGCGTCTTATGGTCCGGTGCGTCCTATAGAGCCAAAAATACGGTAGGTGCCGTTCTGTCGGGAAGGTAAACAGCCTTTCCGTGCACTGCTCTGCTTTTGCCAGAAGCGGCTTCGTCATCCTGGCCACATGACCCGGAAGCTGTACGCCGGCTCCCTCAGCCTATAGAGCGAGATGAGCGCGCAACCCTAGAGTCGTCCGCGACTGGACCTAACGGTCAGGGGTCCCTGTACCTTTACTTAGGCTTTTTCCAGATTGCCTTACTGCCCTATGTTTCTAAATCCTGAGGGAGAGCAAAAGAAGCAGAATGCAGAAAGAATTAGACATTCTACTTACACTCAAGAAGAAGAAATCTTTATTTTGCCGGAAAACATCATTACTTCTCACAAACCACCTCCTTTCTCCTGAACTATCCTCAAGTAGTTGCTCTTCCCAAAGTCCTCAGCCAAGTCACTCAGCAGGGGGACGTGTCACAATGGAGGCCCTGACCCTGTTGCTTTAGCTACCTTGCTTAACAATGTGAATTGTTCCCCTTAACATTAATTTTTCAAATATATCTTCCAGTGGGTTTTTATTTTATTTATTTAGGAAGGATCTAGAGCTGGCTTCATCCAGCACGGTGCATTTCTGGACAGGACAGGAAACACCTAGCAAACACACACTTTTCAACATGGCGGTGTCACCAAGGAAAAACACTCCTGGCCTAGACTATGGCTGCTGTTTCTCAATTAATAGTAAAAAATGACCCTTCTCAACATCCTGTAATCATCTGTCCAGTATTAGGATGGACAGGAGCAGGACTTCACCCTTAGACCCCCTCATCCCCCTGTTTCTTTCTGTTTCTGCCCAGTGTCTTCTGCCAATCAACAGCTTTCCTTAGCTTGCAAGGAAGTGAAATGTTATGAGTTACTTGGTGCCAGACTCCCCTTTGCCATGAGTTTCTGGGTGCCAGGCACTGAACCCCTGGACACTGAACATCTGGGGAATTGATCTAAGCTGTACCCCAAGCACTACATTTGATTGTTGGTTATTAAAAACTGATTGAAACCATTTTATTTCATTCACAAAAGAAATTTTGACATGTGATTATGATAACAGTTTATATAATAAAGGTGACACGTTTATTGATCCTTTTTGTAAGTTATTATTTGTCTACTTTAATGTATTTTTATATATATTAATCAGTAAGGGGGTGGGGTGGGAAGCAGTTTTGCATATGGAACTGGTGGATGGCTGTCATTAATCCAGATCAATTTCATAGAATCATAGAAACTTATAGCTGGAAGGGACACCAAGGGTCATCTAGTCCAACCCCCTGGGATGCAGGAATCTCAGCAAAAGCATCCATGGCAGACGGCCACCCAACCTCTGCTTAGTAACCTCCAAGGAAGGAGTTTCCACCACCTCTCATGGGAATCTGTTCCAATGCCAAACAGCCCTTACTGTCAGAAAGTTTTTATGAATGTTTAGTCTACTTTCTTATAACTTGAATCCATGGGTTCGAGTCCTACCATCTAGAGCAGGAGAAAACAAGCTTGTTCCCTCTTCCATGTGACAGCCCTTAAGATATTGGAAGATGGCTGTCAGATGTCCTCTCAGTTTCCTCTTTTCCAGGCCAAACCTACCCAGCTCCTACAAGTGTTTCTCTTCAATCTTAGTTTCCAGACCCTTGGTTGTCTTGGTTGCCCTCCTCTGCACACATTCCAGCTTGTCAACATCCTTCTTGAATGATGCTGCCCAGAACTGGACACAGGACTCCAGGTGTGGCCTGACCAAGGTAGGAGAGAGTAGGACTTGGACTTTGTTTCATCAGGACCCTGGACTTCCATAGATGCAATCTAGAACAGCGTTACCATTTTCTGCTGCTGCACATTCCTTGTGGCTGAGGCTCAGGGTAACACCCCCGGGACCTTTCAGTTCATGGTGTCCATGGAGGCGCAGGTCAATTCTGTGTCCAGGGCAGCTGTTGACCAGCTTCATCTAGTACGCAGGCTGAGACCCTATCTGCCTGCGGATTGCCTCGCCAGAGTGGTGCATGCTCTGGTTATCTCCCGCTTGGATTACTGCAATGCGCTCTACGTGGGGCTACCTTTGAAGGTGACCCGGAAACTACAACTAATCCAGAATGCAGCAGCTAGACTGGTGACTGGGAGTGGCCCCCAAGACCTAAATTGGCTCTCAGTATGTTTCCGGGCACAATTCAAAGTGTTGGTGCTGACCTTTAAAGCCCTAAACGGCCTCAAAGGCCCAGTATACCTGAAGGAGCGCCTCCACCCCCATCATTCTGCCTGGACACTGAGGTCCAGCGCTGAGGGCCTTTTGGCGGTTCCCTCCCTACGAGAAGCCAAGTTACAGGGTAGTGATGCCTGCCCTGTGGAACCCCCTCCCACCAGATGTCAAAGAGATAAACAGCTACCTGACATTTAGAAGACATCTGAAGGCAGCCCTGTTCTGGGAAGCTTTGAATGTTTGACAGACTTTTTTATTTTAATATTTTGTTGGAAGCTGCCCAGAGCGGCTGGGTATAAATAATAAATTATTATTATTATATTATGATGATGACTGTGAGGTGTTACAAGTCATTAACTTCAAGCCACACTGCCATGCCTTTGAAGACACAAACCATCCCAGCTTTTCAGAGCTGGCTATCATGGCTTCTTTAATCTTTGTGTATTGCTCCACCATGTGGCTGAATCATATAAAGCACTGACTTTTACATATCTCTTGACCTCTAATTGCAAGAAGATCTCGTTAACTTGGATTATAATCTTTATAAATTGGAGTTGTGGAGCAGGTCCTCGAGAGTGGGGGGGGGGGGGCTCCCACCATTCCTCCTCAGTCCAGCCCCTGACAACCATTTGGGTTACGGCGTCGAGGGCTCATTTTGTGGGGCGATGTGAAACGTAGTGTTTTCACCCCCAAACCTTGCAGGGGGCATTCTCTGGGTGTTTGGCGCCACTTTGGAGTGAATTGGACAACGTCTGACTTTGGGAGAAATTGGGATCCCGTGAGTTAGGGCGCCAAAGGCTCGTTTTTGGGGGTGCCATGAAATGTGGGGTTTTCACTGCCAAACATTTCAGGGGGTCTTTAGCAGGTGTTTGCCGTTGCTTTGTTGTGAATCCTAAGACATCGGGTTTTCAGCGAAATCGTGGCCACCATATCTATCCTGACAGATGATTTGGCCTGTCACCCTTGTGTGGAAGTAAAGGATGAGATTCCCCTACTACTCCGCCTGGGGTCTCCAATGTGGTGCACCCAGCCTCCACTCACACTATTCCTATGCTGGGGGATTTGGGGGTGGTTTGTGGGGATGTTATGTACTGAGTTGAATAGGATCCAAAATGCTACAGTCTGATTGGTCCTAGAACAATAGGATCCAACATGCAGCAGTCTGATTGGTCCTAGAACAATGCAGCAGTCTGGTCCGCAGGAGCCACCCAATCCAGCTCCAGGTGGAAGTGAATCCACAACCTGATTGGCCTACAGGAGAATCCCAGAATTAGCCAATCACGTGCAGCCCATTGTGTAAATAATGTATATAAAGCAGATATTGTGGGGGAACTTTCATTCCTCGCTACTATGAGCTGAATATAGAGCATGAAATCCACTCTCGACTCCGAGTATATTTCAGGGGAAGAGCTGTTTGGGATATTTCCTGCTTGTGAATTATTATTTGTCTGTGTGTGTGTGTGTGTGTGTGTGTGTGTGTGTGTGTGTGTGTGTAAAACACATGCCTAAAGCTTTAAATCTGGGATGGGCATGGAAGTTCCGAGGTGGGCCATCAGGTGGCACTGCAGGCCATGCTCCAGTTGCTGCTGCTGCTGCTGCTACAGGTGCCAGTAAGTCTCGCATTTTCAACCTCTTCCTCCTCCATTGCACTGGCTAAATGATTCCTTGCTGGACTCCCATCGCTGAGGCCAAATGTACCTTTACCGAGCAAAATATCCGTTCGAATTATACACCCAGCACATGGAACCTGACAAAGGGGCAATACAAGTGGACTCTCTGTGCCCTTACCACAGTAAAAAGACTGATACTGGTGAGCTGGAAAAATAAAAATGCGTCTCCCTTCTATGATTGGATTGAAGACTTCTACAAACTCACCACATATGAATAGATTTTTTTTATTAGGAATTTTTATAACAACAAAGACAAAACAAAACAATACCATAAACACAACAAACATATAACAAGTACAATTTCAAAATCTTATTTTCTTATACCTTACTTCCCCGACTTCCTCATACCTCCCCTTTCTGTATTCCAATTTCTAATCAGCTATTCAGCAAGTCCTTCCCTTATTTTGACTTAAATTTTGATTTTACTCTCTTTAACTTATCCAATACCGCTGATAACCACTTATTTTCAAATCCAACGTCATTTTAACATTCATTAATTTTACAAAATCTCTTTAAATAGTCCTTAAATTTCTTCCAATCTTCTTCCGCCGTTTCTCTTCCCTGGTTTTGGATTCTGCTCGTCATCTCTGCCAGACCCATGTAGTCGATCACCTTCATCTGCCATTCTTCCAGGGTGGGTAAATCTTGTGTCTTCCAGTACTTTGCGATGAGTATTCTTGCTGCTGTTGTAGCATACATAAAGAAAGTCATATCCTTCTTTAACACCCCCGGCTGACAATACCCAAGAGAAAGGCCTCTGGTTTCTTCGGGAAGGTATATTTAAACACCTTTTTCAACTCATTATATATCATTTCACAGAAAGCCTTAATCTTAGGGCATGTCCACCAAAGGTGAAAGAATGCACCTTCATTTTCTTTACATTTCCAACACTTGTTATCAGGCAAATGGTAGATTTTTCCAAGCTTGACTGGGGTCATGTACCACCTATAAATCATTTTCATAACATTTTCTCTTAAGGCATTACATGCCGTAAATTTCATCCCGGTGGTCCACAACTTTTCCCAGTCAGCAAACATAATGTTATGACCAATGTCCTGAGCCCACTTAATCATTGCCGATTTAACCGTTTCATCCTGAGTATTCCATTTCAGCAGCAAGTTATACATTTTTGATAAATTTTTAGTACTGGATTCTAACAACTCAAACTCCAATTTTGATTTTTTCACCTGAAAGCCAAATTTCCTGTCCATCTTAAAGACCTCTATTATTTGGTAATAGTGAAGCCAATCTCTCACTTTCCCTTTTAGTTTCTCAAAACTCTGCAATTTTGATCTGTCCCCTTCGTGTTCTAAAATTTCACAGTATCTCGGCCATCTAGATTCCATATTAAGCTTCTTAACAGCCTTAGCTTCCATTGGTGACAACCATCTTGGGGTTCTATTTTCCAACAAATCTTTGTATCTAGTCCAAACATTAAATAGGGCTTTCCTGACAATATGATTTTTAAAACCTTTATGAGCTTTAACCTTGTCATACCACAGATATGCACGCCACCCAAAAATGTTATTAAAACCTTCCAAATCCAAAATGTCTGTATTCTCAAGAAGTAGCCAGTCCTTCAGCCAGCAGAATGCTGCCGCTTCATAGTAAAGTTTGAAGTCTGGCAGGGCAAAACCCCCCCTTTCCTTAGCATCAGTTAAAATCTTAAACTTAATTCTGGGCTTCTTGCCCTGCCAGACAAACCTAGATATATCTTTCTGCCACTTCTTGAAACAGTCCATCTTGTCAATAATCTGCAATGTTTGGGGGAAAAAAAACAACATTCTTGGCAATACATTCATCTTTATAACCGCAATTCGACCCAAGAAGGAAAGCTTCAAGTTCGACCAGATTTCTAGATCTTTTTTCACTTCTGTCCAAACTTTCTCATAGTTATCTTTAAATAAATTCACATTCTTAGCTGTCATGTTTATGCCCAAATACTTCACTTTCTTAACCACATTTAACCCTGTCTCATTCTGAAACCTTTCTTTTTCAAAAGGTGTTAAATTTTTCTCCAATACCTTAGTTTTTAATTTGTTCAATTTAAATCCTGCGACATGGCCAAATTCTTGTATTAATTCCAATACCCTTTTCGTACTAGCGTCCGGTTCTTGTAATGTAAGTACCAGGTCATCTGCAAACGCTCTCAATTTGTATTGTTTAGCTCCGACCTGAATCCCTTTTACCAACTGGTCCCTTCTAATCATGTTAAGCAAAACCTCCAGGACTGATATAAAAAGTAATGGAGAGATTGGGCACCCCTGACGTGTTCCTTTTTCTATCTTGAACTCTTCTGTAAGCACATTATTTACAATTAATTTTGCTTTCTGTTCAGAGTATATTGCACCTATACCATTTTCAAACCCTTGGCCTACCCCCATCCCCAGGAGATTCTTCATCATAAAACTCCAAGAAATGTTGTCAAAGGCTTTCTCGGCATCCACAAATATCAAAACTGCCTTAGTGTTAATGTCCACTTCCAACTTTTCCAAAATGTCAATTATATTCCTTACATTGCCCGACAAGTGTCTTTTCGGGAGAAAGCCCGCTTGATCTCCATGAATCTCCTCCATCAAAACTCTTTTCAATCTCTTTGCTAAAATGTCAGCAAAAATTTTATAATCCACATTTAATAACGAGATGGGTCGGTATAAACTCACCACATATGAACAACCTGCAGATAAACGCAGACTTGCCATGGACAAATTCAGTGATACAGTGGTACCTCGGGTTAACATACACTTCAGGTTACAGACTCTGCTTGTAGCCTTTTTAGCCTCGGGTGAGAAGAGCTTTGCGCCCAGGACGGGGAAATGGGAGTCAACAGACACTCAAGGAATAGTTTCAGAGAAAAGCTTTATTCTGCCATCCGGGGTGGCAGAAGGAGCAAGTGTGATAGATTCACAAAACAAGCATGAGTTCACAGCCATTTGCGCAGAGCATATATTCCCCTTCCAGTTCCCTCCCCTTTCTCCTCCTCCTCAAGAGTCCTGCCCCATTGTGATGAAATTCCAGTGCCTGTCTTCGGAGAACTTCCAGACATTAGTGACAAAGATGCCTCCAGTGCTGAAGGACACGAAGAAGAAGTGGTTCTTGAAGATGATGCTCCACATCCATTTTCCCAAAAGGAGTTGAATGATCTAGTTCGCGACCTCAGCTTGTCAAAGGACTCTGCCGAACTGTTGGCATCCAGATTGAAGGGGGAAAAAACTCCTCTCTGACATCAGCTTCTTCCGCAACAGGCATCAAGAGTACCTCCGTTTTTTCTCAGAAGACAAGGACTTGGTGTACTGTGCAGATATTGCGCAGCTTCTGCTCAAGCTTGGAGTGCCACAGTATGAACCCAAAGATTGGAGACTGTTCATTGACAGCAGCAAGCGATCACTGAAATGTGTTCTGCTACACAACGGCAACCAGTTTGCCTCTATACCCCTGGCTCACTCGACTACACTGAAGGAGAACTATGAAGCAGTGAAGTATGTGCTGGAGAAAATTGGTTATGGTCAGCATAAGTGGTTTATTTGTGTTGACCTGAAGATGGTGAACTTTTTGTTGGGACAACAGTCTGGCTTCAACAAGTACCCATGTTTTCTGTGCATGTGGGATAGTAGGGACCGTGCTCAGCATTACACGAAGAAGGACTGGCCTGTGCGGGAGGAATTGGTGCCTTGCAAAGAAAGGAACGTCATCAACGACCCTCTGGTGGACAGAGACAGAATACTCTTCCCACCGCTGCACATCAAGCTCGGCTTAATCAAGCAGTTCACCAAAGGCTCTGGACAAGGATGGTGACTGCTTCACTTGTGGCAGGATTGACCATGGAGAAGTTGAAAGCTGGCATCTTTGACGGTCCTCAGATCCGACAGCTCATCAGAGATCCAGAGTTCAGAAACTCAATGAACGAAATGGAACTGGAAGCGTGGAAGGCATTTGTTCTGGTAGTGAAGAACTTTCTAAGCAACAATAAGGTCAGAAACTATGCAGAACTTGTCAACAACATGCTGACTGCTTTCAGAAACCTGGGCTGCAACATGAGCGTCAAGATGCACTGCCTATTTTCACATATGGACCGGTTTCCTGAGAACCTGGGTTCAATGAGTGACGAGCAGGGGGAGAGATTCCATCAGGACATGAAAGAGATGGAGACCAGGTATCAGGGTCGCTGGGACGCAGTCATGATGGCTGACTACTGTTGGACTCTGAAGAGAGACCTCCCTGCCGCTGAGCATTCCAGGAGTTCCAAGAAACGGAAGTTCAAGCCCTGAAGTTTGAAAAATGGTGAAGCAACGTGCAATTTATGTGTTCTTACCTTTATCAATGCCCACCATTCAGTTTACAGTAATCGATGTTTCTATCAGGTAATCAATATATGTTGTTGGAAAAACATTATTTTCTCTTAAAAACATATTTAGGATGATATGTGTTGACAAAAATCAGCTGATAATGCCACAAAATGTAATCGGTTTTGTCACAAGATCTGATTTTTTACAAATCAACATAGCACAACAACCTGACCTGATGGAGAGATACGGATGCCATTTCCTGATTCAGCAGTGCAAAAATACCCTAAATCAATTGTAGAAATCTAGACAACATTCAAAAGGTAAAAAATTGTTGCCCAGTGTATAATTTAACATCTTTTGGGGGCAATTCCAAACCTGTTATTCCAAGAAGAAAGGCCTCTGGTTTCTTTATAAATGTATATTTCAACATTTTTTTCAATTCATTATAAATCTTTTCCCAGAAGTCTTTCACCTTGGGGCAGGTCCACCACATATGATAGAAGGTACCTTCTTTTTCTTTACCTTTCCAGCAATGGTTATCACAGTTATGATAAATCTTTGATAATTTAACAGGGGTCAGATACCATCTATACATCATTTTCATTATGTTTTCCTTTAGTACAGTACATGCAGTGAACTTGACCCCTTTCTTCCACAATCTTTCCCAATCCTCAAACATTATGTTATGTCCTACATGTCTTGCCCAATCTATCACCACTGATTTAACTTGTTCATCCTTCGTATGCCACTCTAACAATGGGAAATGTAGTGTTTTCAAAGCCCCCCCCCCCCAATGTTGCAGGGGGCATTCTCTGGGTGTTTGGTGCTGCTTTGGAGTGAATCAGATGACATTGGACCTTTGGAGAAATCGTGACCCTGTGGGTTAGGGCACTGAAGCCTCATTTTTTTGGGGGGGGGCGCCATAAAACGTGGGGTTTTCACTGCCATGGATCACAAAACGGCTGCTGTTTTGTGCAAAGCTGGTAGATTGAGAAACTTGTATTTTATTTTTATTTTTAAAAAGATAAACTAAAGGTGTGTGCTTACAGGTAAACAGATACCAGTGTGCATGCCCATTATGACCTCAGGCAAGAATCAAGAAAATACAGGTGGTCCCTCTTAACTGACATTCTGAACTGAACAGAACTGAAGGGAGGGGCTGGTTCTGGAGCCAAGCTGTTTAGATTGGGTTTGGGTGGATGCGAAGAGGATGCCTCCAACTTCTTGGGCTTTGCTTCTCAACTTATTCTGCCTTCTGGGACCCCCCAGCCCAAGACCAACCACCTCTTGGATAGGTGAGCATGCAGATATTTTGGAATGTGAGTGTGGGGCAGGATGACCGCGTATGAAAGCTCCTTTGAGCACAAGTGCTGGCCCCCCTTTTCTCTCCCATGGAGGCCCTGAACTGGCCAGCTCTTGGTTCAGGGCCTCCAAGGGAGAGAAAAGGGAACCTCAGTTACTCTTTGCCTTCTGAGGACACTGTCTCACTCCCAGCAGAGCCCCAAGACTTACGGCTGCTGCTCTATCAGCCTCAGGACATCCAAGGGATCATGAGCAAAGCACACAAGCCCTGCCCGCCAGATGTGAAGCACTCTACGGAGAGAATTTGGGTTTTTTAACTGGCTGAACAGAGTTTCAGCCCTTGGGGAATTTGATTTCTTAAACATACACCTTCCCCTTCCTTGTGTCCCTGGGGAGAAAAGCCAATCCTGCTTTCTTCCTTTGGTAATTTAATCAGAGGAAATAAACTCTTTCAGTGGTCTAATAGATTTGCTGAATCATGAATTCTGTACATGCACAGAGGCTATACCTCTTGAAACCCCAAAGATGGGCAAGATGGGGCATTTCTCTCCACCTGGCTCCACCGGATATTGCTGATGGCCAATGAAAGCCCAAGTAGGGATTCCTAGTGGGGGATGTTGCTGTGGTATAGTGGAGGAGCAGGGCCAGGAGGCTAACTTGGACACCTGAGAACACAAAAAAGCAGCAGCAAAACAACTACATGTTTCCTTTTAAATGGGCCTTCCTGCTGAGTGTAAAGCATAGATCCTCATTTTTTAAGGGAAAAGGGAGAGAAGGCTTCTCCCAAAGTGTTAGAAGGCCACAAATAATGTAACAATAGAACAAAACAAATGTGCCGTTTCATGTGATACAGAATCCTATGTGCAAATCTGTTAGATTGAGAAATTTGTACTAAATAAGAAAAAAAAATTAAAGGTGTGTGCTTGCAGGTAAACAGATTGGAGATTTTCTGCAAGATCTTGTGAGATCTCATTGAAGTCTTGCAAGATGTCCAGGAGAGCAAAATATGTATTGAGATTTGGGAGAGATCTTGCATGCTCTTTCAGGGACCAAAGCCATCACTGCTGCAGCGCCAAAGGCAGGTGGCTAAGGGGTGGTGAGTGTCCCACGGGGCGAAATGGGATGTACCCCCCCTCAAGCTCAGGATTCCAGAACTAACAACTGTCAGTTGGGAGGGACGGAAGGCAAGGACCCACAGCCCAGGTGGGGCTCGCTAGCTTGGGGAGGAGGTGTGTGATTCCTCAGCTGGAGTAGATGCAGGACAGTTGAGGCTCACATGCCTCATCACCGCAAAAGCTATAACTGGAAAGCTGAATTATGATTTTCAAGTTTATACATTTCAATAATTTTGCAGTCATTTTAGCATTTCAAAACTTGACTTCCTTCCCCCTCTTTCTGCAGTTCTTTAAATTGATTCTCCATATCTTATGCATATCCAAATTACCTCAATTTCTTCATTTATGCATCTGCTATAAATAGATAATCTTATTAAACTGCAGGTTATTCCAATAATCCTGCCAATGTTCTTATCTGTTTACAGTTTGTAACTATTCATTCAACCATTTCCATTCTTTAATAAAAAGTTTGTTCTCTTGCTCCTAGAAACGGTCAGCATGTGACAGAGGCCACATCCTGGGAACGGTTTGACTGGCCACCTAAACCAGGTGAGAGCAGCCAAGGAATCTCAAATGCTCAGGAACTTCCCCCGTGTGCCAAGACGGGCTCCAGCAGATTGAGCGGACAAGACCAAGCGTGGGCCCAGTGGTCAAGAAGGTGGTTTCTGCAATGCTGTGGAGGGAAGTGAGGGGCAGATGGGGCTCATCCACCTATAAAGATAGCCCATCGAAGAGAAGGAAAACTCTGATCCTAATTTGCCTTGTGGGATATCTTTGGGAGCTGAAAAGGCTAAGGAGTAAAGCCTACACAAATCTGGAGTGGAGTCCCTCAGGCGGTTGGATGGCGCCGTTTACAACCCCTTCTGACATCTCCTACAGCCCAACTGGTGCCTAACTCTGCTTTCCTTGGAGACACATCTGCAAGGCCAAGAGAGGGAGTCTTGTCATCTGGGAAGCTGAGGACCTCCAGACACACTGCCCAGTCTTGCTTCCTGGAGAGGTCACTTTGGGACTGCTGACACCGTTGCTTGACTTTTGACCTCACCCCCGTAGGCGCACTCCATTGCTTCTCAAGACAGACAAATGCCAACATTAAAAAACTATTTGAAAGAATTTTATTTCATTCAAAAAAGACAATCTGGCATGTGATTAGGACAGTGGTTTTCAGACAACGGGTGACACGTTTATTGATCCAGTTTGGAAGTCTCTGTCTTGTCTTCGCACATGCGCAGTTCCTTCTAGGAGCAACAACAAGGGAAGGAGCCAAACTGTCAACTCCTGCAGCGAGACTCAGGATTTCCACTCATGCTCACAAACGTAGGAAAAAGCACCGCCTAGGATAAAAGGATGATCAGAGAATAGCATGTTTGTAAAGGAACTTGATTAGAATAATAATGATGATGATGATTTTTATTTTATTTTTCTATTTGGGTTTGTGGGGAAGGGGGGGACTGGGTCTTGGTGGGGAGGGAGATCTGTGCTGGAGTTGCTGGCCTCACTGCTGTCGCTGCCCGGAAGAGAGAAGAAGAGAAAATATTTTTAATCTTTCCATTTCTTATTCTGTTGACAACCCATCTTTCCTTCAAGGATCTCCAGGTGGCTTACGCTATTCTCCCTTTCTTTAATTATATTTACTTCCTCATTCCATTTCTCTTCCAATATCTCTTCCTCCTCCTCCTCGCAGACCAGGGGGTGGATTTTAGGGGCACGACAGCAGGAGGCCAGCAGCTCGCACAGCCTGCCACACTGGCCATTCTCTCTTTCAACAGCCTTGGAGAACAACTGAGTAGGCATCTAGAGTGTCAACTGAACAGGCATGTGGATCAGCTAGTCACTGGGCACAGTCTATTCTTTTGGAGGGGGCTTTCCCCAGTTTCCATTTATAAGAAGTTTGAAAGGTTGCCTCTTTATAAAGTCTGTTTCCTTGTGACGAGAGACCACACTGGAGACTCAGTGTTTTTGAAATATATCAAGGTAAAGGGACTCCTGACCATTAGGTCCAGTCGTGGCCGACTCTGGGGTTGCAGCGCTCATCTTGCTTTATTGGCGGACCGGTCATGAACAGCTTCCGGGTCATGTGGCCAGCATGACTAAGCTGCTTCTGAACCAGAGCAGCGCACGGAAACGCCCTTTACCTTCCCGCCGGAGCATTACCTATTTATCTACTTGCCCTTTGACGTGCTTTTGAACTGCTAGGTTGGCAGGAGCAGGGACCGAGCAACGGGAGTTCACTCCGTCGTGGGGATTCGAACCGCCAGCCTTCTGATAGGCAAGTCCTAGGCTCTGTGGTTTAACCCACAGCGCCACCCGCATCCCTATTATTTATTTATTTAGATACTTGGGTTTTGGGCGAAGGGAGAACTGGGTCTTGGAGTGGGGTAGAGCTGTACTGGAGCTGCTGGCCTCACTGCTATCGCTGCCTGGAAGAGAAATGAAGAGAAATGAAGAGAAATGAAGAGAAAGAATTCTTAATTTTTTCATTGATTACTACATTGATGGCCCATCTTTCCTGCAAGGATCTCCAGGTGGCTTGCGTTATTCTCCCTTCCTCCCTTCCTCATCCCATCCCTGAACTCTTCTTGAATCAGGGAGCTGCCTCCCCCCATCCCAGTGATCCAGATTCTCTCTGGCCTCCCTGTTCCTCAAGAACAAAGATCAACACTCCCCATCTATACATCGGTGGCATCCATCCCCTGGTCGCTTGGTCTTACATAAATTGTTTTCACCTTCACTAAAGATTCCTTCTGATCTTCATAACCATCACTTCATCCTCCCATTTCTCTTCCAATATCTCTTCCTCCTCCTCCTCACAGACCAGGGGATGGATCTTTGGCACGTGACAGCAGGAGACCAGCAGCTCACGCAGCCAATCTTTATAAACTAATCTAACCATGACATGGTTCCCTATGTTTCTGAATCTTGAGGGATAGTAAAAGAAACAGAATGCAGAAGGAATTAGGAATCCTACTTATACTTTAGATGAAGAAAGTCTCTTCATTACACCAGAAAACGTATTTCCTTTCTCACAAACTACCTCCCCAAGCTAAAGATGCTCATCTTTAATTTTATAGTCCCTTTCCTCTTTTGTGCAGTTCTGCCCCTCCTTTCGCCACTTTTCTTCTCTTCCCGATTCTCCAATTAGTCCAGCCGTTTCTCCTAGACCACGCTATGCCATCTTTGCCATCTTTATAGGTTAGTGTTTAATATAAGTTCAATATTAAAAGTGTTGCCTTCTCTTTTACCTTTGTTTTCCAGTAACTTCCACTCTTTTACCACAAACAGCGCTGACAATCCAAGTCTTTTAACTCAGTCTCTTTCGCTGGGCTCACGCCACTTCAAAGTAAAAAACAAGTTAAGTCCTTGAATTCCGCTTCTTTTAATGGGCTAGTACTCCTGCTGCAGAGTGAAATTTGAATCTGTCTTCCTTTTCTTACTGGTACTTGTTAGAGAAATCTTTGCTTATGCTTACGCATAATGAGAAAGATTTCCAATATGTTTAAGATAAAATCTACCATTCTTTACTCTTTATGTGCTAGTCTTTTGGGTCTGTTTCTGAGCAGTTCAGTTTGTATTAATAAGTCTCACAGACCCTCTTCTCCTCAAGCTCTCCTTGTTAGCTGCCGTTCTTACCCTTTGGGACTTTGAGGCTTGCTGCTGAGGATTGCTCGTGTCCTTGCATCTAGGTACTCTCTGTCGACTCACCTCCTGGTTAGGACGTGGGCTTCGAAGGGTTCCTTTTTTGACGCTGCCGGACAATGTCAGCCCTGGGCCACGCCCAGAGCCTTTTTGGGGGTCGTGTAGCCTCCGCGTTGCCCCCCAAAGTTCCCTCTAACAGCTGCTAGGCGCAGAGAACCCACGAAGCACATCCGCAACGGAGGGCGGAAAAACCGGAAGCCCTTACATACCAGGTTTGGGAGGGGGATTTGGTCTGCGATAGGCTTTTTCCATAGGGACACGGGTGGCCACAGAGCCTAGGGCTTGCTGATCCGAAGGTCGGCAGTTCGAATCCCCGCGACGGGGTGAGCTCCCGCTGCTCGGTCCCAGCACCTGCCAACCTAGCAGTTCGAAAGCACAAAGTCGAAGTAGATAAATACCGTATTTTTCGCTCTATAGGACGCTATTTCCTCCCTCCAAAAATTAAGGGGAAATGATCAAAGCAGCAGAAATAAGAGATGATTGGATTCCTTTAAGAGCTCAAAGCATGGGTACCCCCAACAAAAATTTAAAATTCGGTTTTGTAATTTGGAACTAATGTGATTTGATTGGTTTGCTAATAAAAAATATATTATAAAAAAACAAAAATTAAGGGAAAATTTGTGTGCGCCCTATGGAGTGAATGCAGGCTGCGCAGCTAAGCCCAAAGCCAGAGCAGGGAGAAGGAGCGCTGCGCAGCGCTCCGTCTCGCTGTTCTAGCTTGGGGTTAGCTGCGCAAAGCCTCCGCAGGGAAGCAGGGTGAAGCCCCCCTGCTGCCCTGCGAAGGCTTCAAAGGCCGTCCCCAAAGCCAGAACAGTGAGGCGGAGCGCTGCGCAGCGCTCCGTCTCACTGTTCTAGCTTGGGGATGGCTGCGCAAAGCCTCCGCAGGACAGCGGGGTGCCTTCACCCCGCTGCTCTGCAGAGGCTTCAAAGGCTGCACTCCGTTGGCTTCAGGCAGCTATCCGCAAGCTTTCGGAGCGCAGCAGGAGTTCCCGCTGTACTTCGAAGGCTTGCGGATAGCCACCTGAAGTCACCTAGCAGTTCGAAAGTGGAAGTAGATAAATACCGTATTTTTCACTCTATAGGACACACTTTTCCCCCTCCAAAAATTAAGGGAAAATGATCAAAGCAGCAGAAATTAGAGATGATTGGATCCCTTTCTGAGCTCGAAACATGGGTACCCCCAACCAAAATTTAAAATTCGGTTTTGTAATTTGGAACTATTGTGATTTGATTGGTTTGCTAATAAAAAATATATTATAAAAAAAACAAAAATTAAGGGAAAATTTGTGTGCGCCCTATGGAGTGAATGCAGGCTGCGCAGTTAAGCCCAAAGCCAGAGCAGGCAGAAGGAGCGCTGCGCGGTGCTCCGTCTCACTGTTCTAGCTTGGGGATGGCTGCACAAAGCCTCCGCAGGGCAGCGGGGTGCCTTCACCCCGCTGCTCTGCGGAGGCTTCAAAGGCTGCACTCTGGGGGCTTCAGGCAGCTATCCGCAAGCCTTCCAAGCGCAGCAGGAGTTCCCGCTGCACTCAGAAGGCTTGCGGATAGCCGCCTGAAGCCTGGAGAGCGAGAGGGGTCGGTGCACATTTTTCCCTCTCTGCGCAGCGCCCCTTCAGCGAAGCGGGAGGAGAAATGGAAGGGGCTCCATTTCTCCTGCCGCTTCGCTGAAGGGACACTGAGCAGAGAGGGAGAGAATCCTCCCCCCCTGTTCTCCCCCTCCTATAATCCGGTGCGTCTTATGGTCCGGTGCGTCCTATAGAGCCAAAAATACGGTAGGTGCCGTTCTGTCGGGAAGGTAAACAGCCTTTCCGTGCACTGCTCTGCTTTTGCCAGAAGCGGCTTCGTCATCCTGGCCACATGACCCGGAAGCTGTACGCCGGCTCCCTCAGCCTATAGAGCGAGATGAGCGCGCAACCCTAGAGTCGTCCGCGACTGGACCTAACGGTCAGGGGTCCCTGTACCTTTACTTAGGCTTTTTCCAGATTGCCTTACTGCCCTATGTTTCTAAATCCTGAGGGAGAGCAAAAGAAGCAGAATGCAGAAAGAATTAGACATTCTATTTACACTCAAGAAGAAGAAATCTTTATTTTGCCGGAAAACATCATTACTTCTCACAAACCACCTCCTTTCTCCTGAACTATCCTCAAGTAGTTGCTCTTCCCAAAGTCCTCAGCCAAGTCACTCAGCAGGGGGACGTGTCACAATGGAGGCCCTGACCCTGTTGCTTTAGCTACCTTGCTTAACAATGTGAATTGTTCCCCTTAACATTAATTTTTCAAATATATCTTCCAGTGGGTTTTTATTTTATTTATTTAGGAAGGATCTAGAGCTGGCTTCATCCAGCACGGTGCATTTCTGGACAGGACAGGAAACACCTAGCAAACACACACTTTTCAACATGGCGGTGTCACCAAGGAAAAACACTCCTGGCCTAGACTATGGCTGCTGTTTCTCAATTAATAGTAAAAAATGACCCTTCTCAACATCCTGTAATCATCTGTCCAGTATTAGGATGGACAGGAGCAGGACTTCACCCTTAGACCCCCTCATCCCCCTGTTTCTTTCTGTTTCTGCCCAGTGTCTTCTGCCAATCAACAGCTTTCCTTAGCTTGCAAGGAAGTGAAATGTTATGAGTTACTTGGTGCCAGACTCCCCTTTGCCATGAGTTTCTGGGTGCCAGGCACTGAACCCCTGGACACTGAACATCTGGGGAATTGATCTAAGCTGTACCCCAAGCACTACATTTGATTGTTGGTTATTAAAAACTGATTGAAACCATTTTATTTCATTCACAAAAGAAATTTTGACATGTGATTATGATAACAGTTTATATAATAAAGGTGACACGTTTATTGATCCTTTTTGTAAGTTATTATTTGTCTACTTTAATGTATTTTTATATATATTAATCAGTAAGGGGGTGGGGTGGGAAGCAGTTTTGCATATGGAACTGGTGGATGGCTGTCATTAATCCAGATCAATTTCATAGAATCATAGAAACTTATAGCTGGAAGGGACACCAAGGGTCATCTAGTCCAACCCCCTGGGATGCAGGAATCTCAGCAAAAGCATCCATGGCAGACGGCCACCCAACCTCTGCTTAGTAACCTCCAAGGAAGGAGTTTCCACCACCTCTCATGGGAATCTGTTCCAATGCCAAACAGCCCTTACTGTCAGAAAGTTTTTATGAATGTTTAGTCTACTTTCTTATAACTTGAATCCATGGGTTCGAGTCCTACCATCTAGAGCAGGAGAAAACAAGCTTGTTCCCTCTTCCATGTGACAGCCCTTAAGATATTGGAAGATGGCTGTCAGATCTCCTCTCAGTTTCCTCTTTTCCAGGCCAAACCTACCCAGCTCCTTCAAGTGTTTCTCTTCAATCTTAGTTTCCAGACCCTTGGTTGTCTTGGTTGCCCTCCTCTGCACACATTCCAGCTTGTCAACATCCTTCTTAAATGATGATGCCCAGAAATGGACACAGGACTCCAGGTGTGGCCTGACCAAGGTAGGAGAGAGTAGGACTTGGACTTCCTTTCACCAGGACCCTGGACTTCCATAGATGCAATCTAGAACAGCGTTACCATTTTCTGCTGCTGCACATTCCTTGTGGCTGAGGCTCAGGGTAACGCCCCCGGGACCTTTCAGTTCATGGTGTCCATGGAGGCGCAGGTCAATTCTGTGTCCAGGGCAGCTGTTGACCAGCTTCATCTAGTACGCAGGCTGAGACCCTATCTGCCTGCGGATTGCCTCGCCAGAGTGGTGCATGCTCTGGTTATCTCCCGCTTGGATTACTGCAATGCGCTCTACGTGGGGCTACCTTTGAAGGTGACCCGGAAACTACAACTAATCCAGAATGCAGCAGCTAGACTGGTGACTGGGAGTGGCCCCCAAGACCTACATTGGCTCTCAGTATGTTTCCGGGCACAATTCAAAGTGTTGGTGCTGACCTTTAAAGCCCTAAACGGCCTCAAAGGCCCAGTATACCTGAAGGAGCGCCTCCACCCCCATCATTCTGCCTGGACACTGAGGTCCAGCGCTGAGGGCCTTTTGGCGGTTCCCTCCCTACGAGAAGCCAAGTTACAGGGTAGTGATGCCTGCCCTGTGGAACCCCCTCCCACCAGATGTCAAAGAGATAAACAGCTACCTGACATTTAGAAGACATCTGAAGGCAGCCCTGTTCTGGGAAGCTTTGAATGTTTGACAGACTTTTTTATTTTAATATTTTGTTGGAAGCCGCCCAGAGTGGCTGGGTATAAATAATAAATTATTATTATTATATTATGATGATGACTGTGAGGTGTTACAAGTCATTAACTTCAAGCCACACTGCCATGCCTTTGAAGACACAAACCATCCCAGCTTTTCAGAGCTGGCTATCATGGCTTCTTTAATCTTTGTGTATTGCTCCACCATGTGGCTGAATCATATAAAGCACTGACTTTTACATATCTCTTGACCTCTAATTGCAAGAAGATCTCGTTAACTTGGATTATAATCTTTATAAATTGGAGTTGTGGAGCAGGTCCTCGAGAGGGGGGGGGCTCCCACCATTCCTCCTCAGTCCAGCCCCTGACAACCATGTGGGTTACGGCGTCGAGGGCTCATTTTGTGGGGCGATGTGAAACGTAGTGTTTTCACCCCCAAACCTTGCAGGGGGCATTGTCTGGGTGTTTGGCGCCACTTTGGAGTGAATTGGACAACGTCTGACTTGGGGAGAAATTGGGATCCCGTGAGTTAGGGCGCCAAAGGCTCATTTTTGGGGGTGCCATGAAATGTGGGGTTTTCACTGCCAAACATTTCAGGGGGTCTTTAGCAGGTGTTTGCCGTTGCTTTGTTGTGAATCCTAAGACATCGGGTTTTCAGCGAAATCGTGGCCACCATATCTATCCTGACAGATGATTTGGCCTGTCACCCTTGTGTGGAAGTAAAGGATGAGATTCCCCTACTACTCCGCCTGGGGTCTCCAATGTGGTGCACCCAGCCTCCACTCACACTATTCCTATGCTGGGGGATTTGGGGGTGGTTTGTGGGGATGTTATGTACTGAGTTGAATAGGATCCAAAATGCTACAGTCTGATTGGTCCTAGAACAATAGGATCCAACATGCAGCAGTCTGATTGGTCCTAGAACAATGCAGCAGTCTGGTCCGCAGGAGCCACCCAATCCAGCTCCAGGTGGAAGTGAATCCACAACCTGATTGGGCTACAGGAGAATCCCAGAATTAGCCAATCACGTGCAGCCCATTGTGTAAATAATGTATATAAAGCAGATATTGTGGGGGAACTTTCATTCCTCGCTACTATGAGCTGAATATAGAGCATGAAATCCACTCTCGACTCCGAGTATATTTCAGGGGAAGAGCTGTTTGGGATATTTCCTGCTTGTGAATTATTATTTGTGTGTGTGTGTGTGTGTGTGTTTGTGTGTGTGTGTGTATATGTGTGTAAAACACATGCCTAAAGCTTTAAATCTGGGATGGGCATGGAAGTTCCGAGGTGGGCCATCAGGTGGCACTGCAGGCCATGCTCCAGTTGCTGCTGCTGCTGCTGCTACAGGTGCCAGTAAGTCTCGCATTTTCAACCTCTTCCTCCTCCATTGCACTGGCTAAATGATTCCTTGCTGGACTCCCATCGCTGAGGCCAAATGTACCTTTACCGAGCAAAATATCTGTTCGAATTATACACCCAGCACATGGAACCTAACAAAGGGGCAATACAAGTGGACTCTCTGTGCCCTTACCACAGTAAAAAGACTGATACTGGTGAGCTGGAAAAATAAAAATGCGTCTCCCTTCTATGATTGGATTGAAGACTTCTACAAACTCACCACATATGAATAGATTTTTTTTATTAGGAATTTTTATAACAACAAAGACAAAACAAAACAATACCATAAACACAACAAACATATAACAAGTACAATTTCAAAATCTTATTTTCTTATACCTTACTTCCCCGACTTCCTCATACCTCCCCTTTCTGTATTCCAATTTCTAATCAGCTATTCAGCAAGTCCTTCCCTTATTTTGACTTAAATTTTGATTTTACTCTCTTTAACTTATCCAATACCGCTGATAACCACTTATTTTCAAATCCAACGTCATTTTAACATTCATTAATTTTACAAAATCTCTTTAAATAGTCCTTAAATTTCTTCCAATCTTCTTCCGCCGTTTCTCTTCCCTGGTTTCGGATTCTGCTCGTCATCTCTGCCAGACCCATGTAGTCGATCACCTTCATCTGCCATTCTTCCAGGGTGGGTAAATCTTGTGTCTTCCAGTACTTTGCGATGAGTATTCTTGCTGCTGTTGTAGCATACATAAAGAAAGTCATATCCTTCTTTAACACCCCCTGGCTGACAATACCCAAGAGAAAGGCCTCTGGTTTCTTCGGGAAGGTATATTTAAACACCTTTTTCAACTCATTATATATCATTTCACAGAAAGCCTTAATCTTAGGGCATGTCCACCAAAGGTGAAAGAATGCACCTTCATTTTCTTTACATTTCCAACACTTGTTATCAGGCAAATGGTAGATTTTTGCAAGCTTGACTGGGGTCATGTACCACCTATAAATCATTTTCATAACATTTTCTCTTAAGGCATTACATGCCGTAAATTTCATCCCGGTGGTCCACAACTTTTCCCAGTCAGCAAACATAATGTTATGACCAATGTCCTGAGCCCACTTAATCATTGCCGATTTAACCGTTTCATCCTGAGTATTCCATTTCAGCAGCAAGTTATACATTTTTGATAAATTTTTAGTACTGGATTCTAACAACTCAAACTCCAATTTTGATTTTTTCACCTGAAAGCCAATTTTCCTGTCCATCTTAAAGACCTCTATTATTTGGTAATAGTGAAGCCAATCTCTCACTTTCCCTTTTAGTTTCTCAAAACTCTGCAATTTTGATCTGTCCCCTTCGTGTTCTAAAATTTCACAGTATCTCGGCCATCTAGATTCCATATTAAGCTTCTTAACAGCCTTAGCTTCCATTGGTGACAACCATCTTGGGGTTCTATTTTCCAACAAATCTTTGTATCTAGTCCAAACATTAAATAGTGCTTTCCTGACAATATGATTTTTAAAACCTTTATGAGCTTTAACCTTGTCATACCACAGATATGCACGCCACCCAAAAATGTTATTAAAACCTTCCAAATCCAAAATGTCTGTATTCTCAAGAAGTAGCCAGTCCTTCAGCCAGCAGAATGCTGCCGCTTCATAGTAAAGTTTGAAGTCTGGCAGGGCAAAACCCCCCCTTTCCTTAGCATCAGTTAAAATCTTAAACTTAATTCTGGGCTTCTTGCCCTGCCAGACAAACCTAGATATATCTTTCTGCCACTTCTTGAAACAGTCCATCTTGTCAATAATCTGCAATGTTTGAAAAAAAAAAAAAACATTCTTGGCAATACATTCATCTTTATAACCGCAATTCGACCCAAGAAGGAAAGCTTCAAGTTCGACCAGATTTCTAGATCTTTTTTCACTTCTGTCCAAACTTTCTCATAGTTATCTTTAAATAAATTCACATTCTTAGCTGTCATGTTTATGCCCAAATACTTCACTTTCTTAACCACATTTAACCCTGTCTCATTCTGAAACCTTTCTTTTTCAAAAGGTGTTAAATTTTTCTCCAATACCTTAGTTTTTAATTTGTTCAATTTAAATCCTGCGACATGGCCAAATTCTTGTATTAATTCCAATACCCTTTTCATACTAGCGTCCGGTTCTTGTAATGTAAGTACCAGGTCATCTGCAAACGCTCTCAATTTGTATTGTTTAGCTCCGACCTGAATCCCTTTTACCAACTGGTCCCTTCTAATCATGTTAAGCAAAACCTCCAGGACTGATATAAAAAGTAATGGAGAGATTGGGCACCCCTGACGTGTTCCTTTTTCTATCTTGAACTCTTCTGTAAGCACATTATTTACAATTAATTTTGCTTTCTGTTCAGAGTATATTGCACCTATACCATTTTCAAACCCTTGGCCTACCCCCATCCCCAGGAGATTCTTCATCATAAAACTCCAAGAAATGTTGTCAAAGGCTTTCTCGGCATCCACAAATATCAAAACTGCCTTAGTGTTAATGTCCACTTCCAACTTTTCCAAAATGTCAATTATATTCCTTACATTGCCCGACAAGTGTCTTTTCGGGAGAAAGCCCGCTTGATCTCCATGAATCTCCTCCATCAAAACTCTTTTCAATCTCTTTGCTAAAATGTCAGCAAAAATTTTATAATCCACATTTAATAACGAGATGGGTCGGTATAAACTCACCACATATGAACAACCTGCAGATAAACGCAGACTTGCCATGGACAAATTCAGTGATACAGTGGTACCTCGGGTTAACATACACTTCAGGTTACAGACTCTGCTTGTAGCCTTTTTAGCCTCGGGTGAGAAGAGCTTTGCGCCCAGGACGGGGAAATGGGAGTCAACAGACACTCAAGGAATAGTTTCAGAGAAAAGCTTTATTCTGCCATCCGGGGTGGCAGAAGGAGCAAGTGTGATAGATTCACAAAACAAGCATGAGTTCACAGCCATTTGCGCAGAGCATATATTCCCCTTCCAGTTCCCTCCCCTTTCTCCTCCTCCTCAAGAGTCCTGCCCCATTGTGATGAAATTCCAGTGCCTGTCTTCGGAGAACTTCCAGACATTAGTGACAAAGATGCCTCCAGTGCTGAAGGACACGAAGAAGAAGTGGTTCTTGAAGATGATGCTCCACATCCATTTTCCCAAAAGGAGTTGAATGATCTAGTTCGCGACCTCAGCTTGTCAAAGGACTCTGCCGAACTGTTGGCATCCAGATTGAAGGGGGGAAAAACTCCTCTCTGACATCAGCTTCTTCCGCAACAGGCATCAAGAGTACCTCCGTTTTTTCTCAGAAGACAAGGACTTGGTGTACTGTGCAGATATTGCGCAGCTTCTGCTCAAGCTTGGAGTGCCACAGTATGAACCCAAAGATTGGAGACTGTTCATTGACAGCAGCAAGCGATCACTGAAATGTGTTCTGCTACACAACGGCAACCAGTTTGCCTCTATACCCCTGGCTCACTCGACTACACTGAAGGAGAACTATGAAGCAGTGAAGTATGTGCTGGAGAAAATTGGTTATGGTCAGCATAAGTGGTTTATTTGTGTTGACCTGAAGATGGTGAACTTTTTGTTGGGACAACAGTCTGGCTTCAACAAGTACCCATGTTTTCTGTGCATGTGGGATAGTAGGGACCGTGCTCAGCATTACACGAAGAAGGACTGGCCTGTGCGGGAGGCATTGGTGCCTTGCAAAGAAAGGAACGTCATCAACGACCCTCTGGTGGACAGAGACAGAATACTCTTCCCACCGCTGCACATCAAGCTCGGCTTAATCAAGCAGTTCACCAAAGGCTCTGGACAAGGATGGTGACTGCTTCACTTGTGGCAGGATTGACCATGGAGAAGTTGAAAGCTGGCATCTTTGACGGTCCTCAGATCCGTCAGCTCATCAGAGATCCAGAGTTCAGAAACTCAATGAACGAAATGGAACTGGAAGCGTGGAAGGCATTTGTTCTGGTAGTGAAGAACTTTCTAAGCAACAATAAGGTCAGAAACTATGCAGAACTTGTCAACAACATGCTGACTGCTTTCAGAAACCTGGGCTGCAACATGAGCGTCAAGATGCACTGCCTATTTTCACATATGGACCGGTTTCCTGAGAACCTGGGTTCAATGAGTGACGAGCAGGGGGAGAGATTCCATCAGGACATGAAAGAGATGGAGACCAGGTATCAGGGTCGCTGGGACGCAGTCATGATGGCTGACTACTGTTGGACTCTGAAGAGAGACCTCCCTGCCGCTGAGCATTCCAGGAGTTCCAAGAAACGGAAGTTCAAGCCCTGAAGTTTGAAAAATGGTGAAGCAACGTGCAATTTATGTGTTCTTACCTTTATCAATGCCCAGCATTCAGTTTACAGTAATCGATGTTTCTATCAGGTAATCAATATATGTTGTTGGAAAAACATTATTTTCTCTTAAAAACATATTTAGGATGATATGTGTTGACAAAAATCAGCTGATAATGCCACAAAATGTAATCGGTTTTGTCACAAGATCTGATTTTTTACAAATCAACATAGCACAACAACCTGACCTGATGGAGAGATACGGATGCCATTTCCTGATTCAGCAGTGCAAAAATACCCTAAATCAATTGTAGAAATCTAGACAACATTCAAAAGGTAAAAAATTGTTGCCCAGTGTATAATTTAACATCTTTTGGGGGCAATTCCAAACCTGTTATTCCAAGAAGAAAGGCCTCTGGTTTCTTTATAAATGTATATTTCAACATTTTTTTCAATTCATTATAAATCTTTTCCCAGAAGTCTTTCACCTTGGGGCAGGTCCACCACATATGATAGAAGGTACCTTCTTTTTCTTTACCTTTCCAGCAATGGTTATCACAGTTATGATAAATCTTTGATAATTTAACAGGGGTCAGATACCATCTATACATCATTTTCATTATGTTTTCCTTTAGTACAGTACATGCAGTGAACTTGACCCCTTTCTTCCACAATCTTTCCCAATCCTCAAACATTATGTTATGTCCTACATGTCTTGCCCAATCTATCACCACTGATTTAACTTGTTCATCCTTCGTATGCCACTCTAACAATGGGAAATGTAGTGTTTTCAAAGCCCCCCCCCCAATGTTGCAGGGGGCATTCTCTGGGTGTTTGGTGCTGCTTTGGAGTGAATCAGATGACATTGGACCTTTGGAGAAATCGTGACCCTGTGGGTTAGGGCACTGAAGCCTCATTTTTTTGGGGGGGCGCCATAAAACGTGGGGTTTTCACTGCCATGGATCACAAAACGGCTGCTGTTTTGTGCAAAGCTGGTAGATTGAGAAACTTGTATTTTATTTTTATTTTTAAAAAGATAAACTAAAGGTGTGTGCTTACAGGTAAACAGATACCAGTGTGCATGCCCATTATGACCTCAGGCAAGAATCAAGAAAATACAGGTGGTCCCTCTTAACTGACATTCTGAACTGAACAGAACTGAAGGGAGGGGCTGGTTCTGGAGCCAAGCTGTTTAGATTGGGTTTGGGTGGATGCGAAGAGGATGCCTCCAACTTCTTGGGCTTTGCTTCTCAACTTATTCTGCCTTCTGGGACCCCCCAGCCCAAGACCAACCACCTCTTGGATAGGTGAGCATGCAGATATTTTGGAATGTGAGTGTGGGGCAGGATGACCGCGTATGAAAGCTCCTTTGAGCACAAGTGCTGGCCCCCCTTTTCTCTCCCATGGAGGCCCTGAACTGGCCAGCTCTTGGTTCAGGGCCTCCAAGGGAGAGAAAAGGGAACCTCAGTTACTCTTTGCCTTCTGAGGACACTGTCTCACTCCCAGCAGAGCCCCAAGACTTACGGCTGCTGCTCTATCAGCCTCAGGACATCCAAGGGATCATGAGCAAAGCACACAAGCCCTGCCCGCCAGATGTGAAGCACTCTACGGAGAGAATTTGGGTTTTTTAACTGGCTGAACAGAGTTTCAGCCCTTGGGGAATTTGATTTCTTAAACATACACCTTCCCCTTCCTTGTGTCCCTGGGGAGAAAAGCCAATCCTGCTTTCTTCCTTTGGTAATTTAATCAGAGGAAATAAACTCTTTCAGTGGTCTAATAGATTTGCTGAATCATGAATTCTGTACATGCACAGAGGCTATACCTCTTGAAACCCCAAAGATGGGCAAGATGGGGCATTTCTCTCCACCTGGCTCCACCGGATATTGCTGATGGCCAATGAAAGGCCAAGTGGGGGATGTTGCTGTGGTATAGTGGAGGAGCAGGGCCAGGAGGCTAACTTGGACACCTGAGAACACAAAAAAGCAGCAGCAAAACAACTACATGTTTCCTTTTAAATGGGCCTTCCTGCTGAGTGTAAAGCATAGATCCTCATTTTTTAAGGGAAAAGGGAGAGAAGGCTTCTCCCAAAGTGTTAGAAGGCCACAAATAATGTAACAATAGAACAAAACAAATGTGCCGTTTCATGTGATACAGAATCCTATGTGCAAATCTGTTAGATTGAGAAATTTGTACTAAATAAGAAAAAAAAATTAAAGGTGTGTGCTTGCAGGTAAACAGATTGGAGATTTTCTGCAAGATCTTGTGAGATCTCATTGAAGTCTTGCAAGATGTCCAGGAGAGCAAAATATGTATTGAGATTTGGGAGAGATCTTGCATGCTCTTTCAGGGACCAAAGCCATCACTGCTGCAGCGCCAAAGGCAGGTGGCTAAGGGGTGGTGAGTGTCCCACGGGGCGAAATGGGATGTACCCCCCCTCAAGCTCAGGATTCCAGAACTAACAACTGTCAGTTGGGAGGGACGGAAGGCAAGGACCCACAGCCCAGGTGGGGCTCGCTAGCTTGGGGAGGAGGTGTGTGATTCCTCAGCTGGAGTAGATGCAGGACAGTTGAGGCTCACATGCCTCATCACCGCAAAAGCTATAACTGGAAAGCTGAATTATGATTTTCAAGTTTATACATTTCAATAATTTTGCAGTCATTTTAGCATTTCAAAACTTGACTTCCTTCCCCCTCTTTCTGCAGTTCTTTAAATTGATTCTCCATATCTTATGCATATCCAAATTACCTCAATTTCTTCATTTATGCATCTGCTATAAATAGATAATCTTATTAAACTGCAGGTTATTCCAATAATCCTGCCAATGTTCTTATCTGTTTACAGTTTGTAACTATTCATTCAACCATTTCCATTCTTTAATAAAAAGTTTGTTCTCTTGCTCCTAGAAACGGTCAGCATGTGACAGAGGCCACATCCTGGGAACGGTTTGACTGGCCACCTAAACCAGGTGAGAGCAGCCAAGGAATCTCAAATGCTCAGGAACTTCCCATGTGTGCCAAGACGGGCTCCAGCAGATTGAGCGGACAAGACCAAGCGTGGGCCCAGTGGTCAAGAAGGTGGTTTCTGCAATGCTGTGGAGGGAAGTGAGGGGCAGATGGGGCTCATCCACCTATAAAGATAGCCCATCGAAGAGAAGGAAAACTCTGATCCTAATTTGCCTTGTGGGATATCTTTGGGAGCTGAAAAGGCTAAGGAGTAAAGCCTACACAAATCTGGAGTGGAGTCCCTCAGGCGGTTGGATGGCGCCGTTTACAACCCCTTCTGACATCTCCTACAGCCCAACTGGTGCCTAACTCTGCTTTCCTTGGAGACACATCTGCAAGGCCAAGAGAGGGAGTCTTGTCATCTGGGAAGCCGAGGACCTCCAGACACACTGCCCAGTCTTGCTTCCTGGAGAGGTCACTTTGGGACTGCTGACACCGTTGCTTGACTTTTGACCTCACCCCCGTAGGCGCACTCCATTGCTTCTCAAGACAGACAAATGCCAACATTAAAAAACTATTTGAAAGAATTTTATTTCATTCAAAAAAGACAATCTGGCATGTGATTAGGACAGTGGTTTTCAGACAACGGGTGACACGTTTATTGATCCAGTTTGGAAGTCTCTGTCTTGTCTTCGCACATGCGCAGTTCCTTCTAGGAGCAACAACAAGGGAAGGAGCCAAACTGTCAACTCCTGCAGCGAGACTCAGGATTTCCACTCATGCTCACAAACGTAGGAAAAAGCACCGCCTAGGATAAAAGGATGATCAGAGAATAGCATGTTTGTAAAGGAACTTGATTAGAATAATAATGATGATGATGATTTTTATTTTATTTTTCTATTTGGGTTTGTGGGGAAGGGGGGGACTGGGTCTTGGTGGGGAGGGAGATCTGTGCTGGAGTTGCTGGCCTCACTGCTGTCGCTGCCCGGAAGAGAGAAGAAGAGAAAATATTTTTAATCTTTCCATTTCTTATTATGTTGACAACCCATCTTTCCTTCAAGGATCTCCAGGTGGCTTACGCTATTCTCCCTTTCTTTAATTATATTTACTTCCTCATTCCATTTCTCTTCCAATATCTCTTCCTCCTCCTCCTCGCAGACCAGGGGGTGGATTTTAGGGGCACGACAGCAGGAGGCCAGCAGCTCGCACAGCCTGCCACACTGGCCATTCTCTCTTTCAACAGCCTTGGAGAACAACTGAGTAG
This sequence comes from Podarcis muralis, assembly GCF_964188315.1. Lineage (NCBI taxonomy): Eukaryota > Metazoa > Chordata > Lepidosauria > Squamata > Lacertidae > Podarcis > Podarcis muralis. Next base: position 3,398,547 of record NC_135659.1, read on the forward strand.
GCATCTAGAGTGTCAACTGAACAGGCATGTGGATCAGCTAGTCACTGGGCACAGTCTATTCTTTTGGAGGGGGCTTTCCCCAGTTTCCATTTATAAGAAGTTTGAAAGGTTGCCTCTTTATAAAGTCTGTTTCCTTGTGACGAGAGACCACACTGGAGACTCAGTGTTTTTGAAATATATCAAGGTAAAGGGACTCCTGACCATTAGGTCCAGTCGTGGCCGACTCTGGGGTTGCAGCGCTCATCTTGCTTTATTGGCGGACCGGTCATGAACAGCTTCCGGGTCATGTGGCCAGCATGACTAAGCTGCTTCTGAACCAGAGCAGCGCACGGAAACGCCCTTTACCTTCCCGCCGGAGCATTACCTATTTATCTACTTGCCCTTTGACGTGCTTTTGAACTGCTAGGTTGGCAGGAGCAGGGACCGAGCAACGGGAGTTCACTCCGTCGTGGGGATTCGAACCGCCAGCCTTCTGATAGGCAAGTCCTAGGCTCTGTGGTTTAACCCACAGCGCCACCCGCATCCCTATTATTTATTTATTTAGATACTTGGGTTTTGGGCGAAGGGAGAACTGGGTCTTGGAGTGGGGTAGAGCTGTACTGGAGCTGCTGGCCTCACTGCTATCGCTTCCTGGAAGAGAAATGAAGAGAAATGAAGAGAAATGAAGAGAAAGAATTCTTAATTTTTTCATTGATTACTACATTGATGGCCCATCTTTCCTGCAAGGATCTCCAGGTGGCTTGCGTTATTCTCCCTTCCTCCCTTCCTCATCCCATCCCTGAACTCTTCTTGAATCAGGGAGCTGCCTCCCCCCATCCCAGTGATCCAGATTCTCTCTGGCCTCCCTGTTCCTCAAGAACAAAGATCAACACTCCCCATCTATAGATCGGTGGCATCCATCCCCTGGTCGCTTGGTCTTACATAAATTGTTTTCACCTTCACTAAAGATTCCTTCTGATCTTCATAACCATCACTTCATCCTCCCATTTCTCTTCCAATATCTCTTCCTCCTCCTCCTCACAGACCAGGGGATGGATCTTTGGCACGTGACAGCAGGAGACCAGCAGCTCACGCAGCCAATCTTTATAAACTAATCTAACCATGACATGGTTCCCTATGTTTCTGAATCTTGAGGGATAGTAAAAGAAACAGAATGCAGAAGGAATTAGGAATCCTACTTATACTTTAGATGAAGAAAGTCTCTTCATTACACCAGAAAACGTATTTCCTTTCTCACAAACTACCTCCTCAAGCTAAAGATGCTCATCTTTAATTTTATAGTCCCTTTCCTCTTTTGTGCAGTTCTGCCCCTCCTTTCGCCACTTTTCTTCTCTTCCCGATTCTCCAATTAGTCCAGCCGTTTCTCCTAGACCACGCTATGCCATCTTTGCCATCTTTATAGGTTAGTGTTTAATATAAGTTCAATATTAAAAGTGTTGCCTTCTCTTTTACCTTTGTTTTCCAGTAACTTCCACACTTTTACCACAAACAGCGCTGACAATCCAAGTCTTTTAACTCAGTCTCTTTCGCTGGGCTCACGCCACTTCAAAGTAAAAAACAAGTTAAGTCCTTGAATTCCGCTTCTTTTAATGGGCTAGTATTCCTGCTGCAGAGTGAAATTTGAATCTGTCTTCCTTTTCTTACTGGTACTTGTTAGAGAAATCTTTGCTTATGCTTACGTATAATGAGAAAGATTTCCAATATGTTTAAGATAAAATCTACCATTCTTTACTCTTTATGTGCTAGTCTTTTGGGTCTGTTTCTGAGCAGTTCAGTTTGTATTAATAAGTCTCACAGACCCTCTTCTCCTCAAGCTCTCCTTGTTAGCTGCCGTTCTTACCCTTTGGGACTTTGAGGCTTGCTGCTGAGGATTGCTCGTGTCCTTGCGTCTAGGTACTCTCTGTCGACTCACCTCCTGGTTAGGACGTGGGCTTTGAAGGGTTCCTTTTTTGACGCTGCCGGACAATGTCAGCCCTGGGCCACGCCCAGAGCCTTTTTGGGGGTCGTGTAGCCTCCGCGTTGCCCCCCAAAGTTCCCTCTAACAGCTGCTAGGCGCAGAGAACCCACGAAGCACATCCGCAACGGAGGGCGGAAAAACCGGAAGCCCTTACATACCAGGTTTGGGAGGGGGATTTGGTCTGCGATAGGCTTTTTCCGTAGGGACACGGGTGGCCACAGAGCCTAGGGCTTGCTGATCAGAAGGTCGGCAGTTCGAATCCCCGCGACGGGGTGAGCTCCCGCTGCTCGGTCCCAGCACCTGCCAACCTAGCAGTTCGAAAGCACAAAGTCGAAGTAGATAAATACCGTATTTTTCGCTCTATAGGACGCTATTTCCTCCCTCCAAAAATTAAGGGGAAATGATCAAAGCAGCAGAAATAAGAGATGATTGGATTCCTTTAAGAGCTCAAAGCATGGGTACCCCCAACAAAAATTTAAAATTCGGTTTTGTAATTTGGAACTAATGTGATTTGATTGGTTTGCTAATAAAAAATATATTATAAAAAAACAAAAATTAAGGGAAAATTTGTGTGCGCCCTATGGAGTGAATGCAGGCTGCGCAGCTAAGCCCAAAGCCAGAGCAGGGAGAAGGAGCGCTGCGCAGCGCTCCGTCTCGCTGTTCTAGCTTGGGGTTAGCTGCGCAAAGCCTCCGCAGGGAAGCAGGGTGAAGCCCCCCTGCTGCCCTGCGAAGGCTTCAAAGGCCGTCCCCAAAGCCAGAACAGTGAGGCGGAGCGCTGCGCAGCGCTCCGTCTCACTGTTCTAGCTTGGGGATGGCTGCGCAAAGCCTCCGCAGGACAGCGGGGTGCCTTCACCCCGCTGCTCTGCAGAGGCTTCAAAGGCTGCACTCCGTTGGCTTCAGGCAGCTATCCGCAAGCTTTCGGAGCGCAGCAGGAGTTCCCGCTGTACTTCGAAGGCTTGCGGATAGCCACCTGAAGTCACCTAGCAGTTCGAAAGTGGAAGTAGATAAATACCGTATTTTTCACTCTATAGGACACACTTTTCCCCCTCCAAAAATTAAGGGAAAATGATCAAAGCAGCAGAAATTAGAGATGATTGGATCCCTTTCTGAGCTCGAAACATGGGTACCCCCAACCAAAATTTAAAATTCGGTTTTGTAATTTGGAACTATTGTGATTTGATTGGTTTGCTAATAAAAAATATATTATAAAAAAAACAAAAATTAAGGGAAAATTTGTGTGCGCCCTATGGAGTGAATGCAGGCTGCGCAGCTAAGCCCAAAGCCAGAGCAGGCAGAAGGAGCGCTGCGCGGTGCTCCGTCTCACTGTTCTAGCTTGGGGATGGCTGCACAAAGCCTCCGCAGGGCAGCGGGGTGCCTTCACCCCGCTGCTCTGCGGAGGCTTCAAAGGCTGCACTCTGGGGGCTTCAGGCAGCTATCCGCAAGCCTTCCAAGTGCAGCAGGAGTTCCCGCTGCACTCAGAAGGCTTGCGGATAGCCGCCTGAAGCCTGGAGAGCGAGAGGGGTCGGTGCACATTTTTCCCTCTCTGCGCAGCGCCCCTTCAGCGAAGCGGGAGGAGAAATGGAAGGGGCTCCATTTCTCCTGCCGCTTCGCTGAAGGGACACTGAGCAGAGAGGGAGAGAATCCCCCCCCCCCGTTCTCCCCCTCCTATAATCCGGTGCGTCTTATGGTCCGGTGCGTCCTATAGAGCCAAAAATACGGTAGGTGCCGTTCTGTCGGGAAGGTAAACAGCCTTTCCGTGCACTGCTCTGCTTTTGCCAGAAGCGGCTTCGTCATCCTGGCCACATGACCCGGAAGCTGTACGCCGGCTCCCTCAGCCTATAGAGCGAGATGAGCGCGCAACCCTAGAGTCGTCCGCGACTGGACCTAACGGTCAGGGGTCCCTGTACCTTTACTTAGGCTTTTTCCAGATTGCCTTACTGCCCTATGTTTCTAAATCCTGAGGGAGAGCAAAAGAAGCAGAATGCAGAAAGAATTAGACATTCTATTTACACTCAAGAAGAAGAAATCTTTATTTTGCCGGAAAACATCATTACTTCTCACAAACCACCTCCTTTCTCCTGAACTATCCTCAAGTAGTTGCTCTTCCCAAAGTCCTCAGCCAAGTCACTCAGCAGGGGGACGTGTCACAATGGAGGCCCTGACCCTGTTGCTTTAGCTACCTTGCTTAACAATGTGAATTGTTCCCCTTAACATTAATTTTTCAAATATATCTTCCCGTGGGTTTTTATTTTATTTATTTAGGAAGGATCTAGAGCTGGCTTCATCCAGCACGGTGCATTTCTGGACAGGACAGGAAACACCTAGCAAACACACACTTTTCAACATGGCGGTGTCACCAAGGAAAAACACTCCTGGCCTAGACTATGGCTGCTGTTTCTCAATTAATAGTAAAAAATGACCCTTCTCAACATCCTGTAATCATCTGTCCAGTATTAGGATGGACAGGAGCAGGACTTCACCCTTAGACCCCCTCATCCCCCTGTTTCTTTCTGTTTCTGCCCAGTGTCTTCTGCCAATCAACAGCTTTCCTTAGCTTGCAAGGAAGTGAAATGTTATGAGTTACTTGGTGCCAGACTCCCCTTTGCCATGAGTTTCTGGGTGCCAGGCACTGAACCCCTGGACACTGAACATCTGGGGAATTGATCTAAGCTGTACCCCAAGCACTACATTTGATTGTTGGTTATTAAAAACTGATTGAAACCATTTTATTTCATTCACAAAAGAAATTTTGACATGTGATTATGATAACAGTTTATATAATAAAGGTGACACGTTTATTGATCCTTTTTGTAAGTTATTATTTGTCTACTTTAATGTATTTTTATATATATTAATCAGTAAGGGGGTGGGGTGGGAAGCAGTTTTGCATATGGAACTGGTGGATGGCTGTCATTAATCCAGATCAATTTCATAGAATCATAGAAACTTATAGCTGGAAGGGACACCAAGGGTCATCTAGTCCAACCCCCTGGGATGCAGGAATCTCAGCAAAAGCATCCATGGCAGACGGCCACCCAACCTCTGCTTAGTAACCTCCAAGGAAGGAGTTTCCACCACCTCTCATGGGAATCTGTTCCAATGCCAAACAGCCCTTACTGTCAGAAAGTTTTTATGAATGTTTAGTCTACTTTCTTATAACTTGAATCCATGGGTTCGAGTCCTACCATCTAGAGCAGGAGAAAACAAGCTTGTTCCCTCTTCCATGTGACAGCCCTTAAGATATTGGAAGATGGCTGTCAGATCTCCTCTCAGTTTCCTCTTTTCCAGGCCAAACCTACCCAGCTCCTTCAAGTGTTTCTCTTCAATCTTAGTTTCCATTTTTTTTTTAAATTAAATTTTTTATTGAAGTTTTAACAAACACCATAACAAAAAACAGAAAAAAGGAAAAAGAAAAAGAAAAAAGAAAAAAAAGCATAACATACAAATACAAAAAATAAAACACATATAACCTCAATTTTTACTTTTTTTAAGCTTACTTTCACGACTTCCTCATGCCTTCCCTTTCTGTATTCTAATTTCATATTCAATTTTCAGCAAATCCTTTCCCTACTCTTAAAGTAATTTTAATAACAGTTATTTTCTTCCAATTATCCCTTACTGCTTTTAACCCCTTTTAGCCAATCCAACATTTTTCTAAACTTCATTAATTTTACAATATTTTTTTAGATACTCTTTAAACTTCTTCCAATCTTCCTGCGCCGTATCTTTTCCCTGGTCACGGATTCTGCTCGTCATTTCCGCCAGTCCCATATAATCTATCACCTTCAGTTGCCATTCTTCCACGGTGGGTAGTTCTTGCGTCTTCCAGTACTTTGCGATGAGTATTCTTGCTGCTGTTGTAGCATACATAAAAAATGTTCTTTCTTTAACACCAATTGGCCGACAATGCCCAGGAGGAAGGCCTCTGGTTTCTTAGGAAAAGTGTACCTAAGTACTTTTTTCATTTCATTATAGATCATTTCCCAGAAGGCCTTAATCTTTGGGCACGTCCACCAAAGGTGAAAGAATGTTCCTTCAATTTCTTTACATTTCCAACATTTATTATCGGGCAAATGATAAATTTTTGCAAGCTTGACTGGGGTCATGTACCATCTGTATATCATTTTCATAATATTCTCTCTTAAGGCATTACACGCCGTAAATTTCATACCTGTGGTCCACAACCTTTCCCAGTCAGCAAACAAAATGTTATGACCAATGTCCTGTGCCCACTTAATCATTGCAGACTTAACCACTTCATCTTGTGTGTTCCATTCCAACAGCAAACTATACATTCTTGACAGATTCTTAGTACTGTGTTCTAACAATTCAGTTTCTAATTTTGATTTTTCCACCTGGAAGCCAATTTTTCTATCTGTTTTAAACACTTCCATTATTTGGTGATAATGAAGCCAATCTCTCACTTTCCCTTCTAGTTTTTCGAAACTTTGCAGTTTCCATCTGTCCCCTTCTTGTTCCAGAATTTCTCCATATCTTGGCCATTTGGCCTCCATATTAGATTTTTTAATGGCCTTTGCCTCCATTGGTGACAACCACCTTGGAGTTTTACTTTCCAACAGATCTTTGTATCTAGTCCAGACATTATATAATGCTTTCCTGACAATGTGGTTTTTGAACCCTTTATGAGCTTTAACCTTGTCGTACCAAAGATATGCATGCCACCCAAACATATTGTTATACCCTTCCAAATCCAAAATGTCAGTGTTCTCAAGAAGCAGCCATTCTTTCAACCAGCAGAAAGCTGCTGATTCATAGTAAAGTTTTAAGTCCGGCAGGGCAAACCCCCCTCTGTCTTTCGCGTCAGTTAGTATCTTAAATTTTATTCTGGGCTTTTTGCCCTGCCAGACAAATTTAGATATGTCTTTCTGCCACTTCTTGAAACAATCCATCTTGTCCAATATTTGCAAAGTTTGAAACAAAAACAACATTCTAGGCAACACATTCATCTTAATAACTGCTATTCGACCCAACAAGGAAAGCTTCATGTTTGACCAAATTTCTAAGTCTTTTTTGACTTCACTCCAACATTTCTCATAATTATCTTTAAATAAGTTCAAATTTTTTGAAGTCATACTAACACCCAAATATTTCACTTTCTTAACCACAGTTAACCCTGTCTCATTCTGAAACCTTTCTTTTTCCACTGATGTTAGGTTTTTTCCCAATACTTTGGTTTTTAGTTTATTCAGCTTAAATCCTGCTACCTGACCAAAATCTTGAATTAATTCTAAAACTTTTTTTGTACTAGATTCAGGCTCTTGCAAAGTAAGTACCAGGTCATCTGCAAATGCTTTCAGTTTATAATGTTTCGCTCCGACCTGTACACCTTTAACCAACTGGTCCTTCCTAATCATGTTCAACAGCACCTCCAGGACCGATATAAAAAGCAATGGAGAGATTGGGCACCCCTGACGTGTCCCTTTTTCTATCTTTAGTTCATCTGTAACCACGTTATTTACAATAAGTTTTGCTTTTTGTTCAGAATATATCGCACCTATACCATTTTCAAACCCTTTGCCTACCCCCATCCCCCGGAGGTTCTTCATCATAAAAACCCAAGATATATTGTCGAAGGCTTTCTCGGCATCCACAAATATCAGGACTGCTTTAGTGTTAATGTTCACTTCTAGCATTTCCAAAATATCTATTATATTCCTTACATTGTCTGATAGATGTCTTTTCGGTAGAAAGCCTGCCTGATCTCTATGAATCTCCTCCATCAAAACTATTTTCAACCTTTTTGCTAAAATGTCAGCAAAAATTTTGTAATCCACATTTAGTAAGGAGATAGGGCGGTAGTTTTTAAGTTGAGTCTTTTCCGTCTCTGTCTTCGGTATAAGTGTGATGTATGCCTCTTTCCACGTGTCGGGTGCCTTTTTTCCCTCCAAAATCTCATTGCATACTTCCAGCAAGGGCTGTAGTAACCCCTCCTTCAAAGTCTTATAATATCTGGAAGTAAGTCCGTCCGGTCCTGGAGATTTACCCAATGTCATATTTTGAATGGCACCTTCTATTTCTTGTTCTGTTATTCTCTGATTCAAAATTTCTTTATTTTCCTGTGAAATCTTTCTCAATCCATTTTTTTCCAAAAACGATTCTATTTCTACATCACTCTGAGGACCTTGTTTATACAGGTGACTGAAGTATCTCTGGAAGCAGTCTCTAATTTCTGTTGGTTTATAAATATTCCTTCCTTCCACTTCTAAATGTGTAACCGTATTTAATTTTTGTCTCTTCTTTATTTGCCAAGCCAGCAATTTCCCACATTTATCGGCTGATTCAAAAGTCTTTTGTCTCATTTGCTTAATTTTCCATTCTATTTCTTGATTTGTCAGCTCCATATATTGTGTCTGATATAGTTTAATTTCTTTCAATATATCCTGTGATTTTGGTTTTAATCTTAATTTCTTCTCTCCTTCTCTTATTTTTTCCAAAATTCTTTCTTTCTTCTCATTCTGGCTTTTCTTTTTGATTACATTCTGTTGTATCAAAAATCCTCTCATAACTGCCTTGCTTGCGTCCCAGATTATTCTTTTCTCTACATTGGTCCTCATATTAATTTCGAAATAGTCTTTCAAGGTTTTCATAGCCTTCTTGCAGAATTCCTCATCCCTAAACAAGGTGTCATTCATCCTCCATCTGAAGGTACCAGTTGTTGTTAAATTCATTTCCATCCTTATTGCATTATGGTCGGAGCAGGTTTTTGGGCAGATTTCCACTTTTTTTATCTTTGGTGCCATTCCTCTAGTTATCCAAATTTGGTCAATTCGAGTCCATGTCATTTTAGCTTCAGAAAAGAAGGTTCCCTCTCTTTCAAGTGGGTGCTTTATCCTCCAAATATCCACTAAATCCATATTGTCAGTCATTTCAAAAAAGATTTTTGGTAGTCTTCCCTCTTTGGTAATTGTCTGTCTTTGGGATTTGTCCATATTGGTAGATACAACTCCATTCATGTCTCCCATCAAAATTAAATTTATGTCCATAAAGTCCATCAAAGCTTCATGAAGTTTCTTATAGAATTCCACTTTCCCCTCATTTGGTGCATAGATTCCCACAATCAAAAAATTTTCTCCTTAGTTTCCAGACCCTTGGTTGTCTTGGTTGCCCTCCTCTGCACACATTCCAGCTTGTCAACATCCTTCTTCAATGATGGTGCCCAGAACTGGACACAGGACTCCAGGTGTGGCCTGACCAAGGTAGGAGAGAGTAGGACTTGGACTTCGTTTCATCAGGACCCTGGACTTGGACTTCGTTTCATCAGGACCCTGGACTTCCATAGATGCAATCTAGAACAGTATTACCATTTTCTGCTGCTGCACATTCCTTGTGGCTGAGGCTCAGGGTAACGCCCCCGGGACCTTTCAGTTCATGGTGTCCATGGAGGCGCAGGTCAATTCTGTGTCCAGGGCAACAGTTGACCAGCTTCATCTAGTACGCAGGCTGAGACCCTCTCTACCTGCGGATTGCCTCGCCAGAGTGGTGCATGCTCTGGTTATCTCCCGCTTGGACTACTGCAATGCGCTCTAGGTGGGGCTACCTTTGAAGGTGACCCAGAAACTACAACTAATCCAGAATGCAGCAGCTAGACTGGTGACTGGGAGTGGCCCCCAAGACCTACATTGGCTCTCAGTATGTTTCCGGGCACAATTCAAAGTGTTGGTGCTGACCTTTAAAGCCCTAAACGGCCTCGGCCCAGTATACCTGAAGGAGCGCCTCCACCCCCATCATTCTGCCTGGACACTGAGGTCCAGCGCTGAGGGCCTTTTGGCGGTTCCCTCCCTACGAGAAGCCAAGTTACAGGGTAGTGGTGCCTGCCCTGTGGAACCCCCTCCCACCAGATGTCAAAGAGATCAACAGCTACCTGACATTTAGAAGACATCTGAAGGCAGCCCTGTTCTGGGAAGCTTTGAATGTTTGACAGACTATTTTATTTTAATATTTTGTTGGAAGCCGCCCAGAGTGGCTGGGTATTAATAATAATAATAATAATAATAATAATAATAATAATAATTATTATTATTATTATTATTATTATTATTAATTATGATGATGACTGTGAGGTGTTACAAGTCATTAACTTCAAGCCACACTGCCATGCCTTTGGAGACACAAACCATCCCAGCTTTTCAGAGCTGGCTATCATGGCTTCTTTAATCTTTGTGTATTGCTCCACCATGTGGCTCAATCATATAAAGCACTGACTTTTACATATCTCTTGACCTCTAATTGCAAGAAGATCTCCTTAACTTGGATTATAATCTTCATAAATTGGAGTTGTGGAGCAGGTCCTCGAGAGGGGGGGGGGCTCCCACCATTCCTCCTCAGTCCAGCCCCTGACAACCATGTGGGTTACGGCGTCGAGGGCTCATTTTGTGGGGCGATGTGAAACGTAGTGTTTTCACCCCCAAACCTTGCAGGGGGCATTCTCTGGGTGTTTGGCGCCACTTTGGAGTGAATTGGACAACGTCTGACTTTTGGAGAAATTGGGATCCCGTGAGTTAGGGCACCAAAGGCTCATTTTTGGGGGTGCCATGAATTGTGGGGTTTTCACTGCCAAACATTTCAGGGGGTCTTTAGCAGGTGTTTGCCGTTGCTTTGTTGTGAATCCTAAGACATCGGGTTTTCAGCAAAATCGTGGCCACCATATCTATCCTGACAGATGATTTGGCCTGTCATCCTTGTGTGGAAGTAAAGGATGAGATTCCCCTACTACTCCGCCTGGGGTCTCCAATGTGGTGCACCCAGCCTCCACTCACACTATTTCTATGCTGGGGAATTTGGGGGTGGTTTGTGGGGATGTTATGTACTGAGTTGAATAGGATCCAAAATGCTAGAGTCTGATTGGTCCTAGAACAATAGGATCCAACATGCAACAGTCTGATTGGTCCTAGAACAATGCAGCAATCTGATTGGTCCACAGGAGCCACCCAATCCAGCTCCAGGTGGAAGTGAATCCACAACCTGATTGGGCTACAGGAGAATCCCAGAATTAGCCAATCACGTGCAGCCCATTGTGTAAATAATGTATAAAAAGCAGATATTGTGGGGGAACTTTCATTCCTCGCTACTATGAGCTGAATATAGAGCATGAAATCCACTCTCGACTCCGAGTATATTTCAGGGGAAGAGCTGTTTGGGATATTTCCTGCTTGTGAATTATTATTTGTGTGTGTGTGTGTGTGTGTGTTTGTGTGTGTGTGTGTGTGTGTGTAAAACACATGCCTAAAGCTTTAAATCTGGGATGGGCATGGAAGTTCCGAGGTGGGCCACCAGGTGGCACTGCAGGCCATGCTCCAGCTGCTGCTGCTGCTCCAGGTGCCAGTAAGTCTCTCATTTTCAACCTCTTCCTTCTCCATTGCACTGGATAAATGTACCTTTACAGAGCAAAATATCCTTTCGAATTATACACCCAGCACATGGAACCTGACAAAGGGGCAATACGAGTGGACTCTCTGTGCCCTTACCATAGCAAAAAGACTGATACTGGTGAGTTGGAAAAATAAAAATGCGTCTCCCTTCTATGATTGGATTGAAGACTTCTACAAACTCACCACATCTGAACAACCTGCAGATAAACGCAGACTTGCCATGGACAAATTCAATGATACAGTGGTACCTCGGGTTAACATACACTTCAGGTTACAGACTCTGCTTGTAGCCTTTTTAGCCTCGGGTGAGAAGAGCTTTGCGCCCGGGACGGGGAAATGGGAGTCAACAGACACTCAAGGAATAGGTTCAGAGAAAAGCTTTATTCTGCCATCCGGGGTGGCAGAAGGAGCAAGTGTGATAGATTCACAAAACAAGCATGAGTTCACAGCCATTTGCGCAGAGCATATATTCCCCTCCCAGTTCCCTCCCCTTTCTCCTCCTCCTCAAGAGTCCTGCCCCATTGTGATGAAATTCCAGTGCCTGTCTTCGGAGAACTTCCTGACATTAGTGACGAAGATGCCTCCAGTGCTGAAGGACACGAAGAAGAAGTGGTTCTTGAAGATGATGCTCCACATCCATTTTCCCAAAAGGAGTTGAATGATCTAGTTCGCGACCTCAGCTTGTCAAAGGACTCTGCCGAACTGTTGGCATCCAGATTGAAGGGGGGAAAACTCCTCTCTGACATCAGCTTCTTCCGCAACAGGCATCAAGAGTACCTCCGTTTTTTCTCAGAAGAGAAGGACTTGGTGTACTGTGCAGATATTGCGCAGCTTCTGCTCAAGCTTGGAGTGCCACAGTACGAACCCAAAGATTGGAGACTGTTCATTGACAGCAGCAAGCGATCACTGAAATGTGTTCTGCTACACAACGGCAACCAGTTTGCCTCTATACCCCTGGCTCACTCGACTACACTGAAGGAGAACTATGAAGCAGTGAAGTATGTGCTGGAGAAAATTGGTTATGCTCGGCATAAGTGGTTTATTTGTGTTGGCCTGAAGATGGTGAACTTTTTGTTGGGACAACAGTCTGGCTTCAACAAGTACCCATGTTTTCTGTGCATGTGGGATAGTAGGGACCGTGCTCAGCATTACACGAAGAAGGACTGGCCTGTGCGGGAGGAATTGGTGCCTTGCAAAGAAAGGAACGTCATCAACGACCCTCTGGTGGGCAGAGACAGAATACTCTTCCCACCGCTGCACATCAAGCTCGGCTTAATCAAGCAGTTCATCAAAGGCTCTGGACAAGGATGGTGACTGCTTCACTTGTGCCAGGATTGACCATGGAGAAGTTGAAAGCTGGCATCTTTGACGGTCCTCAGATCCGTCAGCTCATCAGAGATCCAGAGTTCGGAAACTCAATGAAGGAAATGGAACTGGAAGCGTGGAAGGCATTTGTTCTGGTAGTGAAGAACTTTCTAAGCAACAATAAGGTCAGAAACTATGCAGAACTTGTCAACAACATGCTGACTGCTTTCAGAAACCTGGGCTGCAACATGAGCGTCAAGATGCACTACCTATTTTCACATATGGACCGGTTTCGGGCTGGCGTCCTGGTAAGATTGCAGAGGAGTCCATCTAAACCACCGCTCCCTAGCATATTTCTTGCTAATGTGAGATCTCTTGCCAACAAGATGGATGAATTGAGGCTGCAGGCAGCAAAGAACAGCCTTGTAAAAGATTGCTGCGTTTTATTTGTCATTGAGACATGGCTTCAACCGTCCATACCAGACACAGCTATTCAGTTGGAAGGCTGTGCGGTACATCGTCATGACCGAGGCATGGACTTCGGAAAAACCAAAGGAGGGGGGCTGTGTGTATATGTGAACAAATGCTGGTCCAATAATTCGAAGACTGTGGGCAGTCACTGTTCACCGGATTTGGAATATGTGGCTGTTAAATGTAGACCAGCCTATCTCCCTAGGGAGTTCACAGCTGTTATGTTAACTGGTGTGTACGTGCCACCAGATGCCAATGCCAACCTGGCTTTGGGATGCCTGCAGAGCCTTATCTGCAGCCAGCAAGACAAGTATCCTGAAGCTGTGCACATCATTGCGGGAGACTTCAACCATGTTGAACTTAAAACAGTGCTCCCAACGCTCTATCAGCATGTGAAATGTCCCACAAGAGGGGACAAGACACTGGATAAAGTTTATTCGAATGTAAATCACGGCTATAGGGCTTTACAGCTGCCACACTTGGGCCAGTCCGACCATATGTCTCTGTTCCTGGTACCAGCATATATCCCACTCAGGAAACGGGCTCCCACAATATTAAAATCTGTTAAAATCTGGCCTGAAGGTGCTATTCACCAGCTGCAGGACTGTTTTGAGAGAACCAATTGGGATATTTTCGATCGTACAGACCTGGAGGAACACACGGCGGCAGTTCTGTGCTATATCAATCACTGCACAGACACTGTCACAGTAAATAAATCCATCCGGTTTTACCCCAATCAGAAACCCTGGATGAATAGAGAGGTCCAGTGCCTGTTGCGGGAAAGGAACAGGGCTTTCAGGTCAGGCGAGGTGCAGCTTTACAGTGTGGCAAGAGCAAACTTGAAGAGGGGTATTCGGCGGGCAAAATTGGATTATAGGCTGAGGATTGAGGATAATTTAAGGAGCAACAACACAAGACAGATGTGGCAGGGGATTCAGCATATTACCAACTACAAACCTAACCTTGGTGCTGTCGACGGTGACCCTTTGCTGGCGGAGGAGCTTAACCTCTTCTTTGCTCGCTTCGAGAGGGAGCCACCTGAGACGCCGGTATTACAGCCACCAGCCCATAGGGGCCCCTCATTCACGGTAGAGGAGCATGAGGTGAGACAGGTATTGAGGATGGCGAATCCGAGGAAGGCGGCTGGACCTGATGGCATCACTGGAAAGGTGTTGAAGGGCTGTGCGGATCAGCTGGCGAGGGTCTTTACTAAGATCTTCAATAAGTCCTTAAACCAGTCTATTGTCCCACCCTGCCTGAAGTCGTCAACTATTGTCCCTCTGCCTAAAAAATCCACAATCAGTAGTTTGAATGACTACAGACCAGTTGCACTGACTCCAATCATCATGAAGTGTTTTGAGAAACTGGTGCGCCGTCACATTATTTCCTGTCTTCCATCAACTTTTGACAACTACCAGTTTGCATACAGGGCAAATAGATCCACAGAAGACGCTATCACCACCACTCTCCATGCTGCTCTGTCCCATCTGGAGCAGCCGGGGAGTTATGTGAGGCTGCTGTTTGTGGATTTTAGCTCTGCTTTTAACACTATCCTCCCCCATAGACTGGTGTCCAAGCTAGAGGCGATTGGACTCTCCAACTCCACCTGTCTCTGGGTTTTGGATTTTTTGTCAGAACGTTCTCAGAGGGTTAGAGTAGGGTCACATATGTCCACAGCCCTTAGCCTTAACACCGGCTCACCACAGGGTTGTGTGTTGAGTCCCCTGCTCTATGCTCTCTATACGTATGACTGTACAGCCATCTATTCCAGCAACAAAATCATCAAGTTTGCTGATGACACTACGGTGGTAGGGCTCATTTCAGGAGGGGATGAGTCCGCCTATCGGGACGAGGTGGAGCGGCTCTGTGTTTGGTGTGGAGAGAACAATCTGGCTCTTAATACGGCTAAGACCAAGGAATTGGTGGTGGATTACAGGAAAAAAAAGGCGGACATTCAGCCCTTGTATATCAACGGGGAACGGGTGGAGAGGGTGGCGGAATTCAGGTTTTTGGGAGTAACTATCGATCAGGGCATGACTTGGAGCGCAAATACCACTGCTCTGGTGAAGAAGGCCCAGCAGAGAATTTATTTCCTCAGACTTTTGAAGAACAACAATCTGAGTGAGAGACTGCTGGTGTCCTTCTACCGAGGCTCCATAGAGAGCATTCTTACATACTGTATTTGTGCTTGGTTCTCCAGTTGTACAGCTAGGGAGAGGAAGGTGCTCCAGAAGGTCATAACCACAGCCCAAAGGATTATTGGTCATCCTCTCCCATCTTTGGAAGAACTGTACGGTTCCCGTTGTCTTAGGAAAGCAAACAACATCCTGCAGGATTCATCTCACCCGGGACACAGTCTGTTTGCACTACTGCCTTCTGGCAGGAGATATAGAAACATCAAGTCAAGGACAAATAGACTGAAAAACAGTTTCTATCCAAGAGCTGTGGCCTTTTTGAATGCTGTAACTCGATAGTGTGACCTGGGAGTTTGATGGGTGTTGGTGTGGGTGTGGCTGGAATGTGGTTTGTTTGGTTGTTGTTGTTGTTTTGCTTTTGTTGTTTTTAAGGGATGGCATCCAATTTCGTTGCACTTGTGCAATGTTGCACTTGTGTAATGACAATAAAGAATCTATTCTATTCTATTCTATTCCTGAGAGCCTGGGTTCAATGAGTGACGAGCAGGGGGAGAGATTCCATCAGGACATGAAAGAGATGGAGACCAGGTATCAGGGTCGCTGGGACGCAGTCATGATGGCTGACTACTGTTGGACTCTGAAGAGAGACCTCCCTGCCGCTGAGCATTCCAGGAGTTCCAAGAAACGGAAGTTCAAGCCCTGAAGTTTGAAAAATGGTGAAGCAACATGCAATTTATGTGTACTTACCTTTATCAATGCCCAGCATTCAGTTTACAGTAATCGATGTTTCTATCAGGTAATCAATATATGTTGTTGGAAAAACATTATTTTCTCTTAAAAACATATTTAGGATGATATGTGTTGACAAAAATCAGCTGATAATGCCACAAAATGTAATCAATTTTGTCACAAGATCTGATTTTTTACAAATCAACATAGCGCAACAACCTGACCTGATGGAGAGAAACGGATGCCATTTCCTGATTCAGCAGTGCAAAAATACCCTAAATCAATTGTAGAAATCTAGACAACATTCAAAAGGTAAAAAATTGTTGCCCAGTGTATAATTTAACATCTTTTGGGGGCAATTCCAAACCTGTTATTCCAAGAAGAAAGGCCTCTGGTTTCTTTATAAATGTATATTTCAACATTTTTTTCAATTCATTATAAATCTTTTCCCAGAAGTCTTTCACCTTGGGGCAGGTCCACCACATATGATAGAAAGTACCTTCGTTTTCTTTACATTTCCAGCAATGGTTATCACAGTTATGATAAATCTTTGCTAATTTAACAGGGGTCAGATACCATCTCGCATTTTCAACCTCTTCCTCCTCCATTGCACTGGCTAAATGATTTCTTGCTGGACTCCCATCGCTGAGGCCAAATGTACCTTTACCGAGCAAAATATCCTTTCGAATTATACACCCAGCACATGGAACCTGACAAGGGGGCAGTTTTTTCATTGATTATTTATTGATGACCCTGTTCTTCCTTGGGTTTCAAAGGCTGCACTGGTTGCTGGCCTCCTGTTGCCCCCCTCCCATCCACCCCCTGGTCTACATGAAGGAGCGGGAGGCTGAAGAGGTTAGGGTAAGAAAAGATGGAAAGGCAACACCATTAAAAGTAAGGTTCATCTATGTGCACTCCAGCAACCAGGTGGTGGATGCCACCAATCCTGATTTATAAGGTGAGAGATAAGCTGTGCTCATGAGGAACTGTGAGGCCAGAGCGAACCTGGCTTCACGAGGAATGAGGCTGGCCTCTGATTCATGAAGACTTCAGGGACATCTCTTATGAAGAAGAAAGAGAACCACTTCTCTTTCCTTTTCCCCTTTTCCATTACAGTGCATATTTATTTGCATAAAAATTATACCCCAAAAATCCTCAAAGCAGGGGAAGAAACCAGCTGGTCATCCTTGGAGAACCACAACAAATTTTAAACTTCCTTTACTCATCCTTGCGTTTGCTCACTTCCTCCCCAGGCCCAGGGAAGTATTTTGAGCCTGCTTCGGTTGCTGCGCAGCAGAAGGCCATGCAGTATTATGAGTCATGGGGTGGGGAGAGGGTGTGTATGAATTCAACAGCGCTAGGCTTATTTTTTGGTTGGCGTTTTCTTAATGTTAATGCTGTTTTATAGATTATGAATGCTGTAGTACTTTATGAATCCTATAATATGACTTTGTCGTATAATATGACTTTCTCGTAATAAGCTTTTTGTTTTGACTATGGCAGACCAACACGGCTACCTATCTGTAACTCGTAATAAGCTGTTTAGCTTATTTTTTTAGCTGTGGTGTTAATAGTGTTTTATAGATTAAAAGGTTAAGGGACCCCTGACCGTTAGGTCCAGTCGTTACTGACTCTGGGGTTGTGGCGCTCATCTCACTTTACTGACCGAGGGAGCCGGCGTACAGCTTCCGGGTCATATGTCCAGCATGACTAAGCCGCTTCTGGCAAACCAGAGCAGTGCAAGGAAACGCCGTTTACCTTCCCGCCGGAGCGGTACCTATTGATCTACTTGCACTTTGATGTGCTTTTGAACTGCTAGGTTGGCAGGAGCAGGGACTGAGCAACGGGAGCTCACCCCATCGCGGGGATTTGAACCGCTGACCTTCTGATCGACAAGCCCAAGAGGCTCAGTGGTTTAACCCACAGCGCCACCTGCATCCCTATACCAAGGTAAAAAAGTAAAGGTAAAGGGACCCCTGAGCATTAGGTCCAGTCGTGACCGACTCTGGGGTTGCGGCGCTCATCTCACTTTATTGGCCGAGGGAGCCGGCGTACAGCTTCTGGGTCATGTGGCCAGCAGGACTAAGCCGCTTCTGGCGAACCGGAGCAGTGCATGGAAACGCCGTTTACCTTCCCGCTGGAGTGGTACCTATTTATCTACTTGCACTTTTTTGTGTGCTTTTGAACTGCTAGGTTGGCAGGAGGTTTTAGAGTACAATTGTTTTACTGGAGATTTATATTCTTTATCAATGTTTCTGAGACGTCCTATTATGCTGCAATTTATTGTTTGTAAGCCGCTTTGTGATTCACGTGAATGAGAAGTGGCACAGAAATGTAATAAACCAGAGGTCTGCTGTGCGTCTGGCTGGGCCGGGGGCCCGATCCTGCAGGCTCTTCACCAGCCTCTCTTACACAAGCGCCACGCTTTGGACAAACCACATTTTCAGCGCAGAGTGGGACCCCTGCAAAGATGAACCCAGACCTTCCCTGCGGGTGTCTCCTTCGCCGCTTCGCGTCCCCCTGGCCTTCCTGAGGGCGCTGCGCACCATTTCTTCTTCCCGCCTCATAATAATAATAATAATAATTTATTATTTATACCCCGCCCATCTGGCTGGGCCTCCCCAGCCACTCTGGGCGGCTTCCATAAAAACCAAAAATACAATAAAATATCACATGTTAAAAACTTCCCTGAACAGGGCTGCCTTAAGATGTCTCTTGAATGTCAGGTAGTTATTTATCACTTTGACATCTGCTGGAAGGGCGTTCCACAGGGTGGGCGCCACTACCGAGAAGGCCCTCTGCCTGGTTCCCTGTAGCTTTGCTTCTCGCAATGAGGGAACCGCCAGAAGGCCCTCGGCGCTGGACCTCAGCGTCCGGGCAGAATGATGGGGGTGGAGACGCTCCTTCAGGTATACTGGACCGAGGCCGTTTAGGGCTTTAAAGGTCAGCACCAACACTTTGAATTGTGCTCGGAAACGTACTGGGAGCCAATGCAAGTCTTTCAAGACCGGTGTTATATGGTCTCGGCGGCCGCTCCCAGTCACCAGTCTAGCTGCCGCATTCTGGATTAGTTGTAGTTTCCGAGTCACCTTCAAAGGTAGCCCCACGTAGAGCGCATTGCAGTAGTCCAAGCGGGAGATAACCAGAGCATGTACCACTCTGGCGAGACAGTCCGCAGGCAGATAGGGTCTCAGCCTACGTACCAGATGGAGCTGGTAAACAGCTGCCCTGGACACGGATTTGACCTGTGCCTCCATGGACAGCTGTGAGTCCATCCCTCGCAACAACCCGGCCCGGGAGACTGGGCGAAGGACATCACGGCCGGACCGAGGTCGCGTGTCTAAAAAAGTGGAGCCCTGAACGCGAGTTTCCCGGGTCCTTGTTCAAGGAAAGACATTTGGGCCTGGAGGGCGAATGGAGTGGCGGGAATCCTCAAAGCGAGAGAGGCCTCTCCTCAGCCTCCGTGCCCGCCGCGCGTTGATTGTGAGGCAAAAAAGGCGCGCAAATGTTTCCTTTCCCGCCACGAAGAACAAACTTCTCATTTTCTTTTCCTTAGCAAACTTTATTCGGCGTTGAAAACAAAATAACCCCGCAACGCAAAGCCTCCCCTTCTGAGGCGAAAAGAGAGCCTCGCCCCGACTCGGCTTCTCCCTCCCCCGAAACTCGCTTCCGTCTCCGCCTCCTCAGGCGGCCTTCGCCCCGCCGGATTCCAGAGGGGGAAATGCCCTGTGCGGGTGGAAAGTTCCTCCTTCCCTCACAAAAACTTCTCCGCCCTGCTCCGAGCCAAGGAGGCGAGAGATCCTCCGCCGGGCGGTAAGTGCCGGCGGGCCGGGCGGGGGCTGGCCTGAGGGGGGTCGCGGGCGAGGGAGGAAAAAGCGGCCGGGAAAGGAAGGCCTCCTGGGCGTGGCCAGGATTTATTGGGGGGGGCAGGAGGCCCACCTGCCCCCATTTCTGGGGGGGGGGATTACTCGGCGCCCCCCTGGAAATCTATCTGTCTTTAAGCGAGCAGAAAGAAAGAGGCAGTGACAAACATTCATTCTTTTGTGTCTCTCTTTTTCTACCTACGTCCTACAACATCGTAAAGAAAGATGTTGTAAATAGGACACCTGGAAGCTTGAAATTATAAAATGACTCATTAAAATCAACCACAGTAACATCCGCATTGCACACAGAAAATTAAGATAACAAAGGATTACGTTAAAATAAAAATTACAAATAATCCTAATGAGAAGGATGAACCTGGTGCGCTGCTATCGATTTATTAAGGTTTGGCTCCATTTTTGGCGGCAGCAGCAACATCGTTAAATCACCTGATTAACACCTGTTTCCTTTTTTAGTTAAGAGATTTGTGACCTCGCTGAACCCACTTTCCACTAAATACGATGAAGGAAACATGGCTATAGCCAATGGGGGGGGGGCAGCTGTTCACCCAGATCAAGTAAAACAATAAAAATACTTGACTAACTAACTAATCATGTCAGTTTTGCTGCCCTAACAAAAATCCTGGCTATGCCCATGGAAGAAAATGCAATTAAGATTGTACTACTGTATAGTCCAGAGGAGGAGGTGCCACTGTCCCACAACAGCACCTGGCTAACAGAAAAATCTGTCAAAATCTTCAGTAGGAAGTTAAATAAAATATTAAAATCATGTGCTTACCAGCATCTTCACTTTATCCTGGTGGTGACAGGTGGGCACAGCAGCAGCAAAAAGGAAAAACACAAGCTGGTATAGCTAAGAAATGCCGTTGCTGGTTCCTGCCCTTTTAATCTTTCCACAATACCTCTCTGCCCCAGCGTAACATTGCTGTGGAGTAACCCTACACTGAGGCACAGAAGATACTGTGGGGGGAATCAACATGATGGGCACCAGCCACCACCACCCAGGATCTAGTGCTTAGGGTCAGCCGCAACATAGAAGACAAGCTCCTGATTATGCCCCATTTATTGCTTCTGAACATCTAGCTATTGATAGATGTATTATCCTTACATATTAACTGAACATGGCATTTTCTATTTGATAAACAGGTGGAGTGTTTATGAAGAAGGAAAACTATAAGTCCTTTAAAATGCATACATCCATGTGACAAAAGCAGTGTGACTAACTTTTCGCTATGTAGCACCTCTGTTATTTGAGCCTTCACTATCCAAAACCACTGAATCAAGAGACGCTATGTCTTGCATCCAGCCCTGTGGCACCATAACTCTTTGTGTGAATAGCTCTTCCATTATTAAGTTGATAATGTCATAGCTGCTGCTTTTGTGTTGCAGTAGAAATATATTCGCAGAAAGCGAATGTAATCACGACTACTGGGAGAGGCGTCAGAACCCTACAGAAAAGAAATGGCAGCTGATAAAGCCCTTCAGCTAAATAATGCAGTAAGAAGAGGATCGATCAAGACTGTCCGGCAGTTGATAGAAGAAGGTAATGATATCAATTCAAAGGTGAATGATGGATGGACAGCCCTTCACAGTGCTGTACAAATGAACGAAGAGGCGATTGCCCACCTTCTGCTGGACAGAGGAGCCGATCCACTTGCTAGGAAGGACAACGGAGCTACCCCCTTTATTCTAGCAGGGATAACAGGCAATGTTGAACTTTTAAAGCTCTTCCTTCAGAAGGGGTCGGCCATCAATGAGTGTGATTTGAATGGTTTCACGGCATTCATAGAGGCTGCTGGGTATGGGCGAGAAGAGGCCCTGAGGTTTTTGTATGAGTGTGGGGCAGATGTTAACTTGCCCAGAAATGTGGCTGATGAGGATAAAAGGGCCCTGAATAAAGGTGGAGAAACAGCCCTGATGGATGCTGCCAGGTATGGCCACTGCTCTGTTGTCAAAGTCCTAGTTGAAGAATTGGGTGCTGATGTGAACATCTGCGACAACTGGGAGAGAAATGCATTGGTCCATGCTCTCTCAGTGACTAAGAAGGATCAGGCCCAAGGCAAAGAGGCAGCTGCCCTTTTCCTCTTAAAACATGGGGCTGACGTGAATAAGAGAGATGAAGATGGGAAAACTACTTTGATCCTGGCAGCTGAAAGGGAAAGCCTAGACCTGGTGAAGGCTATATTGGAAAAAGAAGAAGTGGACGTGAACGATGCTGACAGAAACAACAAAACAGCCCTTATGGCAGCAGTGGAAATGGAAAATTATGAAATAGCGAAGACATTGTGTGAAAAGGGAGCAAGAACAGACATTGGGAACTTGATAGATATGGCCAGCCTGAATTACAACAACAGAATGATAAGGCTTCTTCGCCAGTATGGAGCATTGTCTTGTCTAAGGCAGCCAGAAATACAATGGACCTCTGCTAGCAGACACTGGCAATCCAAGCTCCGAGATCTTTATGGAAAGTATCGTCCTATGATTGGAAAACTCAAGATCTTCATGTTTCCAGATTTCCGAATTCAGACAAGTTCCCACGGAGGCGTCTACCTAGGATTCTACAATGGGGAAGAGGTGGCTGTGAAGATATTCCCCACCACTGCAGAAAATGCTAAACGAGAGAAAACCTGCCTTGAGAAGTGCCGTACCAGCAAACATCTGGTGAAGTTCTGTGGGTGGGAAGAGCAGAACTCCTCTCTCTACTTGTGTCTTTCCCTATGTGAGAAAAACCTTGAGGAATACTTCAGGACAGCAGAGACTGAGAATGGAACTATGAGAAGTAATGTTATTATTGAAACAATATTTCAGGCAGTGAAGGAACTGCACTCATTTGGATTTGGGCATCAAGATCTGCACCCAAGTAACGTTTTGATAGGTTTGTGTTTTTTCTTATATGGCTGTCTGTTGAGTGGAACCCAAGCCATTACCCAAGTGTAGTTGAAAGAATTTTATGAAAGAAATATGGAGTAGCAGGTTTTCAATTTTATGGTGTAAACCAAGGATGGGGAACCTGTGTCCTTTAAGATACTGTCGGCTAGCAAATCCCATAATCTCGGAACATGGAGCTGATGGGATTTGGAGTCCAGCACTAACTGGAGCACCACAGGTTCCCTACACCTGGGGTGGGGGGTGGGAATTGGCTAGCCAATCATCTGCAAGGGGTCAGAAATTCAGATCCAACAGCAAGCATGTGAGCAGCATAGAAGAATAGTTACACACACAAGCTGAAAGAAAACAGCAGCAGATATTGGAGATTTATTACAGGGAGTGAAATGGGATTGACTCTCTGGTGACATACCAAACCATTGGATATTCTAAGCTGTAGTGGTCATAGCGCCCTGCATTTTCCTCTTCTAACCAGCAGCCTCACTGGTGCAAGGCACAGTCTGACCCCCTCCTTTGGTAATCCTCATAGAACACTAGCCCAATGGTTGCCATTAATTTGATCCTGAATTGATTTTAGAATTAATTGATTGTGATTTTATGTAAACTGTGTTACTTTTATTGTTGTTAGCCACTCTGAGCCCGGCTTCGGCTGGGGAGGGCAGGATATAAATAAAATTATTATTATTATTATTATTATTATTATTATTATTAAGGAAGGAGAGATTCCAGCTCAGGAATAGAATATCTGCTTTTCAGGCAAAAAGTTAATTATGTTCAACCCCCAGCATCTCCAGGCAGGGTTGGGAGAGACTCCTGTGTCGCCCTGCAGAGAGCCACTGCCAATCAGAGTGTAAACAATGTTGAGTGCAGAGGGACCAATGATCTGACTAGATAAGGTAGCTTCCTGTGATCCTAGTCTGCACTCTACTCACCCAGCTCCCAGATCAAGCCGTCTGGAAGCTGACGCCACCATCCCAAATCTTGAGAATAATTTCACTACACCTTTTTACTGCTTCAGAAATGTGGCCCGCCCCTCCAATAGATCTCCACTGTTTACTTATTTATTATGCACTAATACTTCGAATATTAGGATTTCTCCTCTGCATTATATCCCCTCAACAAATCTGGAATGTAGGACTAAGCAGATGGATGGATGGTTTCAGACAGAAGTCATTCTGGTTTCTACCTGGAGAACAACCTACACCAGGCACCCCCCAAACTCGGCCCTCCAAATGTTTTGGGACCAAAACTCCCACCATCCCTGACCACTGGTCCTGTTAGCTAGGGATGATGGGAGTTGTAGTCCCCAAACATCTGGAGGGCCAAGTTTGGGGGTGCCTGACCTACATATTCAGATAAAAAATTAAGTTCTGTTGGCATCTACATTAGGGTGGCAAATCTTTTTAGGATCAAAGGTCACATTGCCATGTTGTGACTTCCAGTAACTGAGCATGGGGGTGGGGGTGGGTGGGGAGTCCCTGAAGTGATAGTAGTGCTTGAGGTGAATATTTATTTATCATACTTCTGTGCTGCCTCAACATCAGAAATATAAAAACAATACATTTCAAATAAAACATAAAAGCTAAAAGCAGCAGAGATAAAGCGAAACTAGTCAACAATACCATAAAAATGTTCATGGCACAGACACACCTTTGATGTTTTAAAATAATAAAGTGTCAAAATCTCAAAAATCCACAGAAATCAAAAGCCCCTAAGAAGCCTTGGGAAATGAAAATGTCTTCATTTGACCATAAACAGCAATACAAAGTAGGCATCAGGTGGACTCTCTGGGGAGGCCATTCTATAACTGGGTATAACAGCTGAGAAGGCCTTCTCCCTAGCAACCACCAGCTGGCTCTCATTAGGCAGGGACATGCAGAGAAGAGCCTCAAGCGCTGACATGAAGTTTCACGTAGGTTTGCATGTGAGCAGGTGAATTGGCTGCTCTTGTTGAATCTTGAAAGTTTCCAATATGTACTCTTTCCCCACAAAGCATTCAATACACAAAGATGTGAAAACCATTCCGCTTGATTGCTTCCACTTATGTATTTATTTATTTATTTTGCTAGATGTCACAGGCAAGGTTTTTCTAGCAGATTTTGATAAGTCCAGAAAAATAGATGATGAAAAAGATCTTACCATCACAGAAGATCTGCAGGTAAGTGAGCCTCCTCTGCAGTTGCCTCCCCAGCCTTCTATATTTGCAGAATGATCATCCCCAACCATTAAGGCAATGTAATGTGTGTTTGTGCACAATATACTTTTATGTTTAACCATAACATAGAGTTGGGTTGAATGTTCGTCCTACTCAGAGTAGCCCCATTGAAATCTGGCTAACCTAAGATCAATAATTCCAATGAGTTTACCCAAACTTTGCCCGGTTCAATTTGTATTTATTTATTTGATTTCTTACCAGCCCTTCACCAAAAGGTGCCAGGGTGGAGTACAACAGTTTTAAATACAATACTGTATTATTGGAAACATTTTAAAACAAATTAAAGTCATGTGAATATGGTAGATCCTGAAAATGAGTATATCAGGTGTATGGTTCAAATTTATTCAATAATAAATTGACATCAGTAAGAATGTTAATTGCTAGTTCTGGTCCCAGGAGTTCTTTCTGGTAACAGTGTCATTGTTTTTGTGAAATTTTTAATTTCCTGTATAACCCCAGTATAGTCGTAACCTGGAAGTCGAATGGAATCCATTCCGGAAGGCTATTCAACTTCCAAAATGTTCGGAAACCAAAGCACAGCTTCTGATTAGCTGCAGGAAGCTCCTACAGCCAATCAGAAGCTGCGGAAGCCCCATCGGACGTTTGGGTTCCAAAGAATGTTCGCAAACCGGAAGACTCACTTCCAGGTTTGCGGCATTTGGGAGCCAAAATGTCCAAGTACCAAGGCGTTCAAGATCCAAAGTACGACTGTAGATTAGAGAATTTAATAACCTGTCAGTGCAGCCCTGTGTTTCTAAGGGCCAAGTTTGATTCCAGTCATGGTGGTGGGAATCTGATCAGGACCATAGTGGTGGAGAACGAGTGTGTGCCGGGGGATGGTATCTAAACATTCCTCCAACATTTTTTCCCCAGATTGAAATTACCCCCATCTGCTATTTAGTCTCTAGGGCAGAGGTACTGAACAAGCTGTAGTATAATCCTATTCTAACATTTTACGTAGGTTTCTACATGCAAGGGGTGTGTTTGTGTGTAGAAACATTATGTCATGTGATTGTGTTACTTGCAATTTAAACTGACAGCCGAGACACAGATTTTTAGCATCTCGGCAAGAACTAAGCCCAGGCACAAAGGATAAAAGCGTGATTCCTGTCTACTTGCCCAAGAATGACATTCTGTGTTGTGAAGTCGTATTGCCATTTGTTCTCACATGTAGGCTCTCGGAAGTCTAGCCCTGTATGTTGCTATGAGGGGGAGAATCCCCTTTGAAACCTTGCCTGCACAGTGTCCAAAGGATGTCAATGATCACTTTGAAATAGAAGACCTCAGAGCAAGACTGGAATCTCCTGATGAAAACATCCCAGTCACTGAGCAACTGGGACAGTTGATCTACCATCCTTATTTCTGGAGCAAGAAGGTGTAAGTACTAAATAAATACAGGAAACTTAGCAACTATCCATTCTTATCATTCTACCTTCCTCAGTTTGATTTGCCCTGTTACTACAACAGCATGGAAGAAGAAACTTTGCAAGTAGGATTAGAATGACATTTTGGGGAAATGTTTTAATCCATTCATTTCTGTTTTTTTAAATCTTAAGTTTTGCCTTCAGAATTGAAGCTCAGAATTAGATTACGCTGCTTTATATGTCTTTGTTGCTTATAGACTGTCATGTGCTTTGTCATGTTGTTTAAAATATAATGAATCTTCAGGTTGGGTTGTTGTCCCTCATGTGAAAACCACATGGCTAATCATTAATGTAAAATAAAAATAATGCAGTCAAACCTTGCTTGTCAAATGTAATCCATTCTGGTTACAGGTCGGTAGCCGTGTTGGTCTGCCGTAGTCGAAACAAAATAAAAAAATACCTTCCAGTAGCACCTTAGAGACCAACTAAGTTTGTTATTGGTATGAGCTTTCGTGTGCATCCGTTCTGGAAGACTGTTCGACTTCCGAAATGTTTGACAGCCAAGTTGCAGCTTCCGTTTGGTTGCAGGAGCTTTTTGCACTCAAGCAGAAGCCACGTTGGACGTTCAGGTTCCAAGGAACATTCGAAAACTGGAGCATTTACTTCTGGGTTTTTGGCATTAGGGAGCTGAAACATTTGAATATGGAGCCATTCGAGAACCGAGGTTTGACTGTATATATATTTCAGTAAATAACTGCAGTGAACTTTGGATAGTGAGTTTGCTGCAGATATGACAGCACATTGATGCAGTATTGATATTATTTGTCATTGCTAGCCATCAAATACCAAATGTTGAATATGAACTATGTGATGTGCAATTGGCACTGAAATCCATGCACTAAGATTTAAGGGATCAATGTCTGATTCTACGCTACTATTTAGGGCTCTGAAAATCCACCTTCATGCCTAACAAAAAAATCTCAAGAGACTTTAAGAGGCAGAAACACACATTTCAAATTGGTTTTGCACAGCCACAATAATAATGCCACATCTGGAGAGCCACAGATTAGCCACACTGCATTAGATGGTAATGTGTCAGGGAGAGGAAAGGCAAAATCAGAGTTTTGTTATAAAAGGCAGCTTGCAGAGCAAGGATGCCCCTTCCTTGCATATGACGGGAGTTAATGGGTGCAGCATACCTGCCCCAGGAGAAGAGAGGAAGCTGCTTCATTCTAGGTCCGACTATTTGTCTATGTCTTGGTGTTGTCTGCCTGGTTCCAGGGTCTCATTGCCTGCTACTGGGTCCTTTTAACTGGCGATGGCAGGTGTTGAAGCTGGGACCAAGCATGTGCTCTGTCCTTTCCCAGTCTCTGAGACCAGCCTTACCATATGGTCACCTTGGCTCTTTGGGTTCTTGGTAATTGCCTTTTGTTTGCCAGGAGATACAGGGTCTTAAGAGACGTTGGGAATGAGAGCGATATAAAGACACGCAACACTCGGCACCATAACAGCACTAGTGAAATTCTGAAGGCTCTGAATAGTGAGGAAGATCCTTTCAAGGACTGGACTGAAAAGGTAAGTGATCTCTTGCAGCCTCCGTATGAAAGCTTCAGCTGTGTTGATTTGAACCGCCACATTTGACCTCTTTTCCTTCTGCATTGTCAGTGCCAGTGCTTCATCACTTCTCAAAGGCATGAGGGCAACGTAAGTGCATAGCAAACAGCTTAGGTCTGATTCACGACTTTACGATATGTATACCTGGTCCTGGGCAAGTATCTGTCTGGTCCTGCAAGACCATTCTTATGTGTGTGAAATGATTTGCCGTTAGATCAGATTTTAAACACAGTTGTACCTCGGAAGTCAAACAGATTGTGTTCCGGAAGTCCATTCAACTTCCAAAGTGTGGCTTCTGATTGGCTGCAGGAAGCTCCTGAAGCCAATCGGAAGCTGTGGAAGCCCTGTGTCAGGGAAGAGTTAGAGTTAGAAGTTTCCAGTTTCCCAGAGGGAGAAAGCATTCCCCAAGGGGGGAAGGAGAGCAGTGAATCTAACAGGAACAAGAGGGAGGGACCGGCTGTTCCCAGGAAAGGAAAGGCTTCAGTTCTAGCTCAGATTGGGAGGAGGGGAGAAACAAGCCAGCTCTGGCCAGGAGGGTAGGAAAAGAGCGGGAAAGCGAAGGGAACAATGGCGCCTTCGCCATTTTGAGGGTGGCTGGTCACGGAGAAGCAGAGCTCAGAAGGTAGCTGAAAGAAGGGACTCTGAGGAAGAAGAGTTAAGAACCATTTATAAGATTGTTTTGTTAATACACAATAAAAAGTTTTATAAAAGAACAAGAAGCGTTTGTGTGGTGATCTGAAGAGCACAATGACCAGTCCTGTTATCCTGTTGGACATTTGGCTTCCAAAAGAAGGTTCAGAAACTGGAACGCTCACTTTTGGTTTTCAATCATTTGGGAGCTGGAACATTCAACTCCCAAGGCGTTCGGGAGCCAAGGTATGACTGTACTGTACTGCAAAATCTTCCAAGCAATATAAATGGAAACTGTTTCAATAAATTAACCAATATAGTATTCTAATAACCAATATAAGTCATACTTCATGCCATTCTGTCAAATGCATATCCTGTATATCTTTGTGACTTGGAATCTGCCAGCTTGCAGGTCTACATGGAAACTGTATTGTGAGGAGTGGGTTTCGTGGACCCAGATTAATGACAGGGGACATGTGTTTTTTTCAGATTGATAAGGATGTATTGGACTGTATGGTTGGTCCCTTTAATGACAAGAAAAAGAATAAGAAAAACAATAAAGATTATGAAAACTGTGTGACGGATTTACTGAAGCTGATCAGGAATATGGGGGAGCACTTCAGTGAGAAGGATGAGAAGTAAGTGAGAGTTGTTTTTTCTAGATTTGCAGCTGTCCCTAGCCTTCTGCAGAGGAGACACTGAGTGGCCATTTCTACGCAGTGTACTTCCTCTTCTATAAACCAATATTGTGTCAAACCGGACTTAGATAATCACATCTTTGAAAAGGCCACCCAGTGGTCAAGTGGAGTTTTGCACCTCAGCTGCCAGCTTCAAGCCAAAGGGCTAAACTGCTTCCTTTTGTGCTGCATTTTTAGGCACAGGTCCGGGCTTTAAAGCGCCGTGTTTGAGTGCATTTTTTTTAATCCCAGCACTATGCCCAGGAAAACCCATGCTTGATGTTGGATCAGAGCATACAGCAAAAGGGTTTTCCGTGGATTGGCATTTGCTCCAATTCAAAGACCAGCATTCACATTCTATTTTAAAAAAATACAAATATAAACTACTGCTTTCTTACATACTGGAATTAAAAGGATTCACATTTTCCTCTATTTCAGGGTGAAGGAAATAATCAAGGAGCCAGAAGACTATTTTCTGAACCTTTTTCCAAATTTAACAACTTATGTCTACCGGACTTTGCATAATATACAATATGATAAACATTTTCCGAATGCACAGAATTCTTCTCAGCTATAATGGGGACCAATAGACAGAGATTCTTCATGAGAGTTCTCTTCTGTTTCAAGGTGTAAGAATAATTAAGAGGCAAGCAACATGTCCCTCTTTTTCTGAGCCTCTTTCCAGAATTAATCATTTTCATCTTGCCAGAATTTGTGCAACACAGGATGATATATATTCTCCAAGTGCTCAGAACCCTTCTCATTTGCGATGAGAATCGGCAGCAGTTGATTCTTGCACGTGACTCTTCTGCCTTTCTTCAGTTTGCCCCATTCAGCTAAGATACCAGATAAAGTCAAATAAGAAAGTAAAATAAGAAAGCTGCAGCACGTGTAATATAAAGAGACAGAAAGGAAGGTTGTGGCTGGCAGAAGGGAGCTTTAGTTGTCTATGCATTTGCGAAGCTTGTTTGCTTGAAATTGAGGCTTTCTCTCACCTACCAGCAAAACATCAATCCAGATGTTGTATAATTTCCTGAATTTTATGCTCTGCAGTGGAAAGAGAAAATAAATACTTTCTATTACATTCTGCAGTTGTTTGATCTTGGATTGCTCAACAAATGCAAATGGAACTGCAGTCAAACTACAGCAGTTCTCTTTAGTGTGCTTGCCCAGAAATGTTGCTACTTCAGATCTCCATGCATTTCCATACTGCAGAGCTGCAATAAGGCAGTCTACAACTTCAAGTTTGGTATCAACCTTGTCAAATGCAACTTATGGTGGGCTTAGATTCTTGGCAATATAGCTGCAACTAATGGGGCTTCCATTGCCATTGCACAAAAACAAGGTGGATGCAAAAGCCCCCCCTTGGGTCTGACACAGATCCCTGCCAAAGAAAACTACATTCTACATTCATGTTGAACTACAGAAAGGACCATGGCTGTCATGGTGGACTTTGGAGTTTAAAATTTCAATGGCACCCTGAGCAACACCAAAATTTGCCCCTCCCTGCCTCTCATCTTCCATTGTTTATCATTGCTGCAACACCCCTGCACCCCTCTTGGCTCGGTGCCCTGTGCAGGCAAACCAGTCATGCTCCCCTAAATCCACTTCTGGTGGCTGGCCTAAAGCCTGTTCCAGGAAATGAGGGGGGGGGGGGGTTGGGGTATTGGTTAGATGTCTTGGCATCTTCAGAGGACTCCAATTTGCTGCCCTTCAGAATAATACTAGGTTAGCTTGATAAGTGTCTGATCTCTGTGTAATTACAAGGCCCTTGAGATGATGGGTGGGCACCCTCCCTCCTCCCTCTGAGGGCTCTAATGGGCTTTCCTGGTGGCAACAGTGGGCTGCATCCGTGCTCAGAGAAGGACCAGATAGATGTGTGCCTGGGTGGCCCTTTTAATTTCCCACAATGTAGCACAGCTGTGGGGTTGGGAATCAAAATGGCAGCTAGAAATTTAAAGGGAGGTTCATACCACACATTGTAAGTTAGGAGGCATCTGTTAGGGTTCTGGGACCCTAACAGTTGCCCAAGAATGCTGGGTCCTGGCATCTGCTCTGGTGGCATCTGCCTGTCCCATCTGCTCTCTACTGTGTGTTGGTCCCTCTAAGAATAATTTTTTATTTATTTATATCCCGCCAATCTGGCTGGGATTCCCCAGGCACTCTGGGTGGCTCCCAACAGAATATTAAAAACACAATAAAACAGCAAACATTAAAAACTTCCCTAAAACAGGGCTGCCTTCAGATGTCTTCTAAAAGTCAGATAGTTGTTTATTTCCTTGACATCTGATGGGAGGGTGTTTCACAGAGCGGGAGCCACTAGCGAGAAGGCCCTCTGCCTGGTTCCCTGTAACCTCACTTCTCACAGTGAGGGAACCATCAGAAGGCCCTTGGAGCTGGACCTCAGTGTCCAGGTATACTGGGCTGAGGCCATTTAAGGTTTTAAAGGTCAGGGCCAACACTTTGAATTGTTGCCTATCTGACAGCTTTGGAACACTGGGCAAGGACAATCAGTTTATGTCACTCAAGATTAGTTCTGAGGTACTTCAAAAGAGTAAGGTGAGCGATGGAATGACGGT
Organism: Podarcis muralis; assembly: GCF_964188315.1. Lineage (NCBI taxonomy): Eukaryota > Metazoa > Chordata > Lepidosauria > Squamata > Lacertidae > Podarcis > Podarcis muralis. The sequence goes on from NC_135659.1 coordinate 3,430,379, forward strand.
CATTGGCAGTGGGGTGGTGACCTTGTGACAGGGTGAAGGAATAAATTCTGAGAGGGAAGGCACCCAGGCTGAGAAGGCAAAACTCCCATTAAGTGAGTGTGGCAAAATTAGGACTCCCCTGGTGCACAAAGGGGGGGGTACTATTGGACAGTGTGGATGGTTTATTCCCTGGGAGCACCTGTTTTGAACCAATTTACTGGGATCTACACACTTAAGGGATAAACAACTTAAGGGATTAAAAAAAATCTGTATTGACAACATTGCTATTACAGATATTCAAAAATGCCCTTAAAATAACACTTCTCTTTTCTTTTCTTTTCTTGCAATTCAAGCTTAAATCCATGAAGATTGGGTCTTCAATGCTTGTTCTAATTCATACATGTAAACTCTGAAACCTCTCCACTTGATCTAAGGGGATCTAAAATGTAAGGTTTCTTTTACTTAAATGGAAGGAGAAAAACTTCACCATTACAAATTGCATATTTTACTAGAACAGGCAAAGAAATTTAAAAGTGCTTGTGTAAACCTCTAATGGTTGATACCATCCCACACCAACCCCACACACTGCTCTGCTGATAGGAAATTCTAGCAGCAATAGGGAAATGGCTGGGCTAGATTTGGAAGTCCATCAGGCCAGAGGTCCTCATCTCTGCTTTAGGGACATAAGAAGATTGCTGAGCCCTTCATCGACAAATATGGAGAACCTCTCCCATCTCACCCAAGAGAACCCCGTGACCTAGTGAATGCAGTTTCGTTAAAGGACTTCAGTCCTGACCTGCAGTGAAGTTTTGTCATCCAGCAAGAAATGCCTGCAATAATCTTTTCCATGATGCCCAGACAAGGAACAGTGTGAGATCAAGTTATATCAGTTTATTTCCAGCACCTACAGATGAGGTCCTGTGCAGAAGAATATATAAATAAGAAGAGTCTTCATAAACTGCAATCTGAAACAACAGCTTAGAAGTCTTTTTGGCATATATGCAGTCAATCAATTAATTGCAATTACATGCAAACATGACCTCCTGGCTGTACAGCAGTATTAAACGTGTAACTGAGGTCATACACTCAGTTTTATTTAGATATTTATTTAATTTATATCCCACTCTTCATCTAAGGATCATAGGGCAGTTTAAAGTATAAAAACATATAAGACAGTAACAAACCAAACCAAACAATATTCAACACTATAAAGCACATTTGAAACACATTATCACAGTTTCAAGCACCCAGAATTCTTTGAAAGAGTTTCCTTTAAAGGTATGTTGTAAACACAGCTTAAGAGCACTCTCGTATATCGCTGTAACTGTCATGACTTCCCACAAAGAGTCCTGGGAAGTGTAGTTTAATATTAGCTCTGTGAGGGGTCTCCTAACAACTCTCAGCACCCAAACTACAATTCCCAGGAATCTTTGGAGGAAGCCATAACTGTTAAAGTGGCATAAGAGCGCTTTAAATAGTGGATAAATAGTGGATATAGTGGATGTAACCTGAAATAGCCAGTTCGTTGCCAATAATTTACTTTAGCTTGTGTGCCACAATCCTCTCTAATCATGGCGGTTATGTCAAGCATATGTGACTGTTCTTGACACAAACAATTTAATATTGCAATCAACATAAAATCAGTTCATGCTTCTCATTTTTTCGTTTTGCTCTTGAGTGGGTATAATTCTGCACAAGTTAAGCACTTGGGTCCCATTCATTTCAGCAGGAGGATTAAACTTGGTATTCCAAATGTGACTTAAACATGTCTAATTTTGATTTGCTAGTGCCCTAAGATTTTAGTTTCCCTGGGTACCTACCGTCTCTGGGGCACACTTATGGTTGTTGAAGACTTTCTTAATGCTTCTAAACTCCCCACTGAAGCTGAGGGTAGAAAAAGAGACAGCGTATTGTATCTGACGCAGTCGTACGAGGCAGCTGAACTGTTCTAAGACTGTTTTTTCATCCTTCCACCCCAACCAAGGAAGGAGCTATCTAGACAACCATCAGGCATTTTGTCTGTTTATAACTCTGCAATTCTTTGTTGAGCTATTTTATTGGGTGGTAGTGGTGACTCAATGGGTGGAATTAAGCTGTGACTGGATAGGGTCAGGGTCAGGTCCTTTGGCTGGATCTTTGCCCCTCCAGACTGGTGGTTTATTACGACTAAACAACTAAAAAAACAACAACAAATTCTGCGACATCTGCTTGACACAGTAACAGTGCTCTATTGGCAGATTTCTTTTGCTTTGGGTTGTTCCGCTTGCATAATGCTACCACATTATTGCTATTCCGAGAGGCTATAGCACAACAAAAGGAGGACAAAAATAAACTGGAGCATTTGTGGTATAAAAAGTTTCAGGCAAAAAAGAAAGCAAGCATGGAATATGCGCTGATTGGCTCTGAAGCCGAATGACGGCCCCCAAACATCTGCAGTCCCAGATAGCCTTGAAAGTGGATGCACATGTGATCCTCCCAATACATTTGCGTGGGACATCCCAGAATTACAGAGGCTATCCTGGGTTCTGAATGCATCTTGGAATGTCCCATTTTTTGGTCCGGTGCTGTTGCACGAAGCAGCTGGCTTGCACCAGTGAGCTGGACCAAAAGATGCTCGTTCTTTGCTCTCGCGCTCTTGCAGAAGTCCTCTGGCTCCTGCAAGAGCTTGGGAGCAAAATGAGCATCTGATTTTGTGGGGTGTTAGAGGGCAAGCCAATGCTGTCATGAGCACAAATCATCATTGTTGCACAATAAAATAATAATAATGTTCGGAGGGGCCCTAGTGTCTCAGCTCATATTCTGTTTCCTGACCAGCTGCAGTCTGGAAGCTGAGAGAATTTAGTAAGGGACCCCATCCCTGCCACTCTGTCCACCAGCCTTACTTCACCTTGGAGAAGAGTTAGACTTTGAGTACCAATCTTAGCTTGAGTGTCCAAAGTTCTTGGAAATGCAGGTTACAAAGATGGCTGGGTTTCTGTTGGGAATTCCAATGTCTGGGTCGACTTGTCTTGGGTTCAGTTCCTGAGGCTAATTCTGTCATTGAGGCTGAGTCATGCCAGCATGTCCCTGGCACCGAACTATCTCTAACATGTAACCCAGCCAATTCTGGGTCAAACTGGAAGCGGTAGATAATGTATATCCTGAAGTGCTGAGATAATTCAACAACTTTTGTTTTATCCCCCAACACTTGCAGCATGGCTGCAGGATTGCTCATAAGGATAAATTATACACAAAGATTGCAATGCATGTATCTTGGGCAATTGATCTGGCCATGAGGGTTCTTAGCAGGAGAGTCCCCAAGGTGGCAGCTCTGCGAGAACTCCCCTGCCCCGCCACCATTGCCACAGAAGTGGCACGAGTATCAGCCCAAATCACACCTGAAATCACAAGAGTTTTTCTGCAAGAGTGCTTCTCTACCAGTGGCGGAAGTGGGCAGGCAGGCAGAGAAGTGGTGCCAGTAGCAGGAGGGCAGGGCAAGGTGGCACTTCCCATTTTGCCTCAAGCAGCAAAACAGGACACAGCACCCTGGTTCTTGGGCCCCTGTGGGAGATCAGACCAGCTCCCACACCGCACTCCTGCGGTAACTTACACTTCTCGGCAGGCAATTCTTCTGCTTCTTCCTTCGGCTGCGGCAGGAGTAGCTCAATGCCTCTGAGTATAGTATACCTGATGACTGGATAATCTTTTTGAAATTGCAATAATAAGAAAGACAAAACATAATATTACACCAGAGGATTCCCAATCTCACCAATCACCTTTCTGAAGGTCCGGTTACCCCAGATAGGATCTCTGTGGCAAATCTCTGTGGTTGTTAAAAGCATGTCTGTTCCAATCTGAGAATACTTTAAAGAAAACTGTTCAGAAGCCACAATTCCATCCCCTTGATGGAATAGACACTTAGTAATTACTTGACATGTGCTCAATGCATTTTTGGCTGGCTAACTTCTGAATAGTTTTTCTGTCAATTAATGCTTATGTGGCATCATCATGCATCTTAAGCATCAAGACTTGAGCTATATGTAACTTCTCAGCAAGCCTGAAACTGCTCAACAAACTAATTGCAGAAGATTGCCAGCTTGAAGACTCCTGGAGAAAAAATGATTTTGATTTCAGTAAAATAATAAATAATAATAATAATAATAATACAAGCTACATTTGTTAGTCACTTTATCTTGCTCAAGGCAACCCAAAGCAACTTACAGAGCAATGGGCAAAGGGGGCTAGAAAGGTGAGATAAGATTCGGTGGACTATCATAGCACCTATTAGCTTGCTGTGGCCAGGATGGGAGGCTCAGAAGGTGGCTTTCCTTCTTTTTTCCTTTCCTTTCCCTTCCTTCCCTTCCCTTTACTCTCCCTACTGACTCTGCCCCTCACGCTGACCACATCAGCTCCAGGACCTGTTTAGTGGCCTGTCAGGGCAGGGAGGGGCTTAGGGATCAAGAACCATGACCCTGACATGTCCCAATTCAGCCCACACCATCCAAGGAACATCAGCCGTGGGTCACCAACAGTGATGGAGCTTTCCACTCCCATAGGGGGGAGGAAGAAACCTTTGCCAGCAGACCTCCCTCTCTGCTGACAGGGGTTGTGGGTCCTTCCACTGCCTTGTCTGCTGCCTCAGCCACTCTCCCACAAGGTTGTCATCCAATTTTCAAAGAACTTAGAATTTTTAACCATGGATTCTGACTTAGTCATAACTGGGCAACTGCGTATTGGAAGAGACTGTATATTGAAACTATGGAGCTAAGCAAATTCAACAAGAGAGTATTTCAGATACTTTGAAATACTTCATAATAGTGTTGTGAGTTTTGGTTGTGTGCCTGGGTCCCTTCGGATTCCTGGATCCTCCCAGGATTGGTAATGGCCCCCTAAGTATGGGTTGTGAAGGTAACAAAGGAAGTTGTTCTGTGCCAGAGGGCAAATGGGTGGGCCCTCCTCCCTCAATCGACCAGTAGTTTTTGGGACGAGCGCAGAAAGAATAAACGCCATGGTGCATCTGCAGCAGCACAGCTGGATGCCTTCATCTGCCCCAGCTGCAACAAAACATTTCTCTCCCATATCGGTCTCTACAACCACAGCAGACACTGTAACTCTCCAACTTCACCTCCAAAGGTTCACTCTTCCATTGTCTTGTGAGACGAGCCTCACACTGCTCAAAGTGGGGAGGCATGCAACAATATAATTAAATATGACATGATCTAAAATGTCAAGAGATGGTATTTATTCTGCGTTATTGGAATATATGGGCACATGAAGACAAACATGCAAAAACACTCACACACACTTTCTGGTCAGATACATATGTCATAAGGTGTAACAGATGCAACAGAGAACCTGCACACTCTTGCTTACCACCAGTGTAACAGCTGGGCCTCCTAGATAGTTTTGTTGTAACCACTGGAGGAGAAGGTTCTGTTTTCTCTGACTTGGGTTTTTTGAAGCCCCTCATTGCCTTCCAATTGCAATATCTGCAAGGATAGTGTTGACATTGGCACACTGTATTTAACTGAGACAACCAAAGGCATTGTTACTGGCTGGGACAGTCACTAAAGATGGGACTGCACGACAAAAATAGTTGCCAAACCAGCTATAGCTTTATTGAGCCCCTGCTGATTTGGCCCCAGAGCCATTCTTCCAGCCCTGGTGTCGCTGCAGCTTGCAATGGCTGAATAATAGCTGTTTGTTGTTTGCATGGCCACGCCATCACAGATTAATTTATCACATAAAACATGCACTTGCAAAATGGCCATGATAAGCTTAGCAAATTATAACCACACCTATTGTTTTAACCCAATTAAATCCTCATCCTCCGATATCTGCTCCCTAATTTGCCTCCTCTTGAATTTGATTTTTTAAATTTTGTTGTTAAGTTGCAAAGGCAACTTTGGGTCAGATTCAATGAATCTGTTTATAATCTACACGCAGTGGCTTCATCCATTACCATTATAACAATAATGCACACACTTTGCCTTTCTAATCTACTTACTTCTTCCAGTAGAATAGTAAAACTGGAAAGATACTCATAAAAGCAGAATGATAAAGAATCCTGTTCAGCACACCTTCAGCAATAAAATTTCGGATCTGAAGGACCTGTGCATCTGTGAGGTTGACCTGGACACAGAAGAAGAGGCCATATCAGGAAGCAGATGACAACTACATCAACCTTCAATTAAAAACATTTCATAGCACAGCTGATGTCACTGGATCCTTTGGGATCCTACCTTTCAACTGAGGGCTGAATGCAAGAACCTGCATGTGAGGCTTTCTTTGGGGGAAACAGACGCACAATACTAGGGAGGTCATAGTTGACATTTTATCGTCAGTGTGAATCTGGTTTCACAGCTTCCCTCCCACATCTACATACCAGCAATTTAAGAAGTGCCTCATCCCTCAGTCTTGCTCTGTGTCATGCCTCTGTCAAGACCAGCCTGGAGTCCAATGAAGCCTCTTTAGAAGAGGGCCCCATTTTCAAGCCTAGCTCTCATGAGATTCTAGGAAACTCAGTGGACACTGGCAACCCTCTTGAGATCATCTCCCAGGAAGATGCCTCACTTGAGGAAGCTAGCCCTGCCCACTCAAAATGGTGCCACTGCCACAGAACATTGCCAACACTATCAGAGATCACCTCTGTTGCTATCAAACTTGGTGATTAAGCAGTATGCATAGCAATAGCTAAAACAAACATATATCTAGCTGAGTGCATATACTGTTGGAAGTGCTGGGCTGCAGCTCAGCTTGCACTGAAGGCTGATGTATCTCCATGAGAAAGGGGAGATGGGGAGAGGAGCCTCCAGACTTTCCGGTCTGTCCTTCTGATCTTCCTTCAGGGTTAGACTACCGGTATACACTGTACTCTTAGCACTGCTGACTTCACTTCCTGTGTCCATTCCCTTTCTTCTTCTTATGTGTGTTCCTCATGACAATAGGCATGATTTGATGTCTACTCCTGAGATACAAGAGCAAGAATGGCTTACTGCATCTCCATCTTAGCCAGAGAGAACTAGGGATCTTTCCTATCAACATGTATTTCCAATAACAAATACTACCTTTCTTTCCCCTCAAAAATCCGGAGTCTCAGAATGATTGTATCCAGGGGAGTCTGTCTCCATTCAGCTTCTGCCAGCATTTTACTCCAAATGCTACCATTCACTATGGCATTTAGCAGAAGTCCCAATGGCTTCATTTTGTGCCCAGCTGTCTTAGAAAACTTGGCTCCAGCCTCTTACCCTCAGTTTAGGTGGGATATCTGAATTCAAAAAGAGCTTGTTGATGGTGGACACTTTGCTCTTCAGAAAGGCAATATCTTTCTCGGTGTATAACCCAAGGGAGGACAGGACGACCACGGAGTCAGAGAGGTAAAAAAACCTGCGGCAATGGAAGACAGACACAGAGCAGATGATGGAGAGATGGGTGGGCAGTGGGAATGGTGGTATGTTGGACACAACACAAAACCTGAGGCAGGATCTCATCATCACAACTGGTGGCTGGAATCTGGACATTGGGCAGTACAGGCAATATCTGGGGTCACTGAGAAGGATCTTTATCAGGGTCATTCTCATGCTGATAAGAGGAAAGCAGGCATATAAACTCAGGACTAATTCCAAGATGGTCCCTGCTCGTCATGTAGACCAATGAGAAACCAGTGCAATTGGAGCTCTTCCATTGTCACCATTAAGCACCTGATGGTACATGGCTGGTAGGAAGCATTCAGTAAACAAACTAACAAACCCAACAACATAAGCAATATTTCTTGATCAGGAGCTCGCTGAATAGCAGGAAGCAGAGAGTAAGAATAAATGGACGGTTATCCCAATGGAAGGATGCAGAAAGTGGAGTCCCACAAGGATTGGTGTTGGGACCTGTCCTTTTAACTTGGCGAGGTTGCCAAGTTTGCTGACGATATGAAATTGCTCAGTGTGCTTATATCTAAAAAGGATTGTGATGGGCTCCAAGCGGATCTCTTCAAACTGCATGAATAGGCAGTCAAATGGCAAATGCAATTTAATGCAAGCAAGTGTAAAGCGATGCACATTGGGACTTGGAAGGAAACCTTGTGGTCATAGGGAAAATGTTGACCTTGTGTGTGGCAGCTGTTAAAACAGCAAATACCACACTAGGTATTGTTAGGAAAGGGATTGAAAATTAAACTGCTGATATCGTAATACAAATCTATGGTGTGACCACACCTGGAGTACTGTAGAATACCATTTCAGTTGCCTTCCCTCAAAAAGCTATTACAGCGTTGTTGTTGTTGTTTAGTCATTTAGTCATGTCCGACTCTTCGTGACCCCCTGGACCAGAGCACGCCAGGCACTCCTGTCCTCCACCGCCTCCCGCAGTTTGGTCAGGCTCATGTTTGTAGCTTCGAGATTACAGTGGTACCTCGGGTTAAGTACTTAATTCGTTCTGGAGGTCTGTTCTTAACCTGAAACTGTTCTTAACCTGAAGCACCACTTTAGCTAAAGGGGCCTCCCGCTGCTGCTGCACCGCCGGAGCACGATTTCTGTTATCATCCTGAAGCAAAGTTCTTAACCCGAGGTACTATTTCTGGGTTAGCAGAATCTGTAACCTGAAGCGTCTGAAACCTGAAGTGTATGTAACCCAGGGTACCACTGTATAGAGTTAGAAAAGAGCAACCAAAACATTTGGGACTTTTTAGTTAAGAGAAAAGGCAAGTAAGGGGAGGCATGAGATATCTGCATAAGATTATTTGTGGTATGAAGAATTGGGGGTATAGGAAAGTTTTTCTCCCTCTCATAATACCAGAATTCATCCAAGTGGAGCCTTGGAATATTCAGGACAGACAAAAGAAAGGACTTCTTCACATACCACATAGGTTAATTTGCAAAATATAGCGATGGCCACCAAATTGAATGATTTAATTTTTTAAAAAGATTAAAAGTGGAGGATGGGCTATCATGGCTACTAGCAATGATTGGCTATGTTCTCCCTCCCCTGTCCGAGGCCCTGGGCCTGTGAATGCTGTGAGTCACTGGTGGAGAGAGGGCTCTTGGGCTCAGGTCCCAGCTGGTGGGCTTTCCATAGGTAACTAGCTGGCCATGTCAAATATAGGCTGCCGAACCAGATGGGCCTTTACCTGATCCAACAGGACTGGTTTTTATATTCTTAATATAATCCAAACTGGCATTTTTATCAGATGACCCCATATGGTGATGATGATGATAATAATAATAATAATAATAATAATAATAATAATAATAATAATAATTATTATTATTATTATTATTATTATTATTATTATTATTATTATTATTATTTGTACCCCGCCCATCTGGCTGGGTTTCCCCAGCCACTCTGGGCGGCTTCCAACAAAGATGAAAAATACACAAAAATGTCACATATTAAAAACTTCCCTGAATGTCTTCTGAATGTCAGGTAGTTGTTTATCGCTTTGACATCTGATGGGAGGGCGTTCCACAGGGTGGGCGCCACTACCGAGAAGGCCCTCTGCCTGGTTCCCTGTAACTTGGCCTCTCGCAGTGAGGGAACCACCAGAAGGCCCTCAGAGCTGGACCTCAGTGTCCAGGCAGAACGATGGGGGAGGAGACGCTCCTTCAGATATACTGGGCCTTTGAGGCCATTTAGGGCTTTAAAGGTCAGCACCAACACTTTGAATTGTGCTCGGAAACGTACTGGGAGCCAATGTAGGTCTTTCAAGACTGGTGTTATATGGTCTCGGCGGCCGCTCCCAGTCACCAGTCTAGCTGCCGCATTCTGGATTAGTTGTAGTTTCCGGGTCACCTTCAAAGGTAGCCCCACATAGAGTGCATTGCAGTAGTCCAAGCGGGAGATAACCCGCTGATACTTACAGCACAAGGTACCACCTTGCTATGTGAGGGCCAATTTAGATGTGATTATGACAAATGCTTCTGTTCAGAGATTTGCCCCGTTAAATGTCTTCTCTGTTCACGCATGGAGTCCAAGAGGTGTGCAAGGCATGGCAGGAGATATAACAGAGGCTTGCTCACTCACTTCTCCATCTCCAGGTAAAAATAGAGATCGTTGACCAGGAAGTTGACTGAGATGAGGCGTCCAAAGATCTTGCGCCTCACTTGCGGCACTTCAGCGTCTTCTGACGTGGCGCCGTAACGCCCACTCACTCCACTGAAGCTCCCACGGGTCTGAGGCGAGGATTGAATAGCTATGAAAGAAAAGGGAGGCCCCAGTCACAGCACCTCCCACAACCACCTGCAGGCCACCAGGTATATTAAAAAAACGCAACTCGTATGTTCCACATAAGTTAATCTGCTTTGATATTTGGGAGTTGGGCAGAGTTTCACTGGGCTTGCAGAAAAATATCACTCAGCCTTGACTTTATATACCTGATCTTAGTTCTCTGGGAAGTGGAGTTCCTGGTTTTTGGAGCAGCATATTCCTGATACTAGAGTTAGAAGCAAGGCACGAGAACAGGGCTGGGCTGGGTGGAGCCATGCAAACACTGCACATCTTTGCACAGGACTCTGTGAGCAAAGTGACAAGACTTGGGCCTTTTTAGTTTGGAGGAAAGATGAGCAAGAGGAGACATGAGAGGGGTGTATACAATTCTGAAAGGTGTGGGGAAACTCCATCGGGAAATGTTTTTCCTCCTACTCTCATGACACGGAGCAAGCACAGGAAATAAAACCAAGGAGGTGACTCCTGTCACCTGCCCAAAGGCCAGTCACGTGGGAACAAGAGACTTTAAAAGCACGCACTTTCCTTCTCATTTTTCAGTTCCCGGTGGAGGAAATCTTCAAAGCGTTTGCGCTGCCCTACGTAACTCATTGCCTTTCGGAACTTGCAGACGGTCCTGATGAAAGTACCAAGAATATTCCAGTACCTTCTCTGTAGAAGAGAATAACGTTACGTACAGCCCATGGTAGTCACAGTAGTCTCTCATAACAACAACAACAACAAGAAGAAAAAGAACCTTAAAGACCAACAGATCGATTGCAGTCTGTTTCATCAGGTGCACAAAGCATTAGCCAAGGGTAATGTTAATATCAGGACAGATAGAATGCAGTGCCATGGAAAGCTCTGAAAAGGGACTGAAGGGGACACATGTGGGCGAGGAGAGGGAGGGAAAGGAGCTGTGGAGTGCAGAGTTCTGAAACTGGCAATGGACATGTCCACAGTGCAGCAGTCCGTGTGGATGTGCAGCTCCCAGTCTCCCCATTAGCGTGGGGTTGTTCACATGACGTCTTCCCCATCCCAGTGTTTTCACAGACCTTTCCCCACTTTAAATGCACATCCCCCCCCAAAAAAAATCCTGGCCATTTTGGAGTTTCCTAGGATCAACATGCACACACTCTGCAGTTAAAGGGGGGAAGTGTCCAATAAAACACTGGGGGGTGCATCATGTCCTTACATTAATGGGGGGGGGGCGGAAGGCAGGTGCAAATCCACATTTTGCTCTTCTGTGGACTAGCCAAATGTTAGATTTGCACAGGGCAAAAGGTGCTTGTGTGCTCTCCAGGGACTGCTGTTTGGGGAAGGAGTGAACACCCTCCGTACCACATGCAACCACAAGTCCCTTCGCACCTAAGATCTGGAGCTCCCCCCAGCCCCATTTTCTCCATGATTGGAGCACATCCAGTTTTAGACACATGCATTTGATTCTGTTGACAGATCGAATCAAAAGCAGCCTCCAGATTCAATGGTTCACCTCCAAATATGTCTCAGTTTCGTAGCCAGTAATTCCCGGCCCAGCAATGAGTGGGGTGAACATGGGGATGGATGAGATCAGGAAATTCCTTTTAGCAAATTGTGTCTTCTCCAACATGTAGTCAATGTTTCACTATCACAAACAATCAGCTTTGATTAGTTAACAGAATTCCCAGCCTATTGTGAGCTGGGCAAAAGGACACAAGCCTAGACTGCCAGCTCAGGAGCTCACAAGTGTTTCACATCAAAGATGGTCTGAATCTATGGCAGGAGGAGACACATCCAAATCCTGCTCCACATTCACCACTCACCATCTTTTCTTTCATCAGGGAGCCCCTCCTTCCCCTCCCACCTGCGGAAATGGAAAGGTCACTTTCAGGATATAAGCCTTGATACATTTGGAACCTGCCAGGATGCAACAAAAAGGAGAGAGAGAGAGAGAGAGATAGGTGAGGCAGTTGCTTTGCTCTCCTTATGAGCATAGTCCTCCGTATTCCGCTCATCTGTTTATATCCATGGGATATTTAAAGTGCAGCCAAGCCAACAATTCATGTTTTGCTAGATAGGCACATGACGGAAGCCGAATTTCATAGAGTTTTCCTGTAACTCTGTGACAGACAGACCCACTGTGCCCTGAGAGGGGGAGGGCAGAGCTATTATTTTCTCCTACCTGCCTGGACACACTCTTTCCATCTCTTTCTGCTCTGCCAGCAATGTGAGAACATCTGCCTGTCTGAGCTCCATTGCTCAGACTCCATTTTAAACTAGACTACAACATGTCTTTGTAACTGGATTACCATTTTAAGCCTGCCTGAACAAAGCTGCTGTATCTGTTACTCTTCAACAAGTATTCAGAGCGAGTAAATCTTATTTTTACCTTCTACAGGACTGTGTTGTTGTTATTTTAAGGGGGAGGAAAGAAAGGGGGAAATGCCAGGAAAATCCAGTTTGCCTTGAAGCATCATGGATTACTTAAACTAAAAGACTAAAACTACCCTATCTCATCTTCCCTTATGGGAAGGAATGGCACTCTGCTGAACATCTAACTTAAATCCATCTTTATTTTTTTAATGTGGTAATTTATATAGATTATATTATATATCAAATATAATCTACGGTATATTACAGTGGTGCCTCGCAAGACGAAATTAATCCGTTCCGCAAGTCTCCTTGTCTTGCAGTTTTTTCGTCTTGCGAAGCACAGCTATTAGCAGCTTAGCGGCTATTAGCGGCTTAGTGGCTATTAACGGCTTAGCGGCTTTAAGAAAAAGGAAACAAACTCGCAAGACGTTCCGTCTTGCGAAGCAAACCCATAGGGAAATTCGTCTTGCGGAACGACTCAAAAAATGGAAAACCCTTTTGTCTAGTGAGTTTTTCGTCTTGCGAGGCATTCGTCTTGCATATAGATTATATTTGACTAAACTGCGGGAGGCAGTGGAAGACAGGAGTGCCTGGCGTGCTCTGGTCCATGGGGTCACGACTAAACGACTAAACAACAACAATAGATTATATAAACTGGACACCATTGTTTGGAAAGGCAATATAGATGTAAACAAGAAATAAATAATGAATTTGATAAACCAATGTACATGGTGATTCACAGAGTTGGATATGGCGAAGGGATGGTCCCTGGCCAAAGAAGCTTCAGCTTTAGCCCTGTTATAATTGTTGGTGCAAAATATCTATATAAGCAGGAGAATTCCTGGGTCCCAAGATCCAAGTTTGGGACAAGTACTCTTTGGTGGGAGAACTCCAGCAGGTATCTAAAGTCACAAAATATAGGCTGCTAGACATTTAAAATATGCCCTTTAAAGTGAGTTCCAAAATGTCCCCTTAAAAAGTCTCTTTCCAAAGTTTCCCTTTTCCCACAGCATAGGAAAAGACCATACATTTGGTAACTTAAAAAATGATTTACTTACAGTTCTCCAAAGGTCAGATTCATGTGCTTCAGAATAGTTACAAATGCAGAAAAACTTAGCTTAGTTTCCAAGTTAATTATTTGTATAGGAACTCAAGAGAGCCACATGAGAGCCTTGCAGCTGAGCTGGAGCAACCAGCTCAAACCTCTTCACACGCTGAGCTTCTCAAGTAGACTGGGGGAGAACAAAGGCTTGATTACCTAGTTCTTCCCAAGGTGAGGGGAAGTGGACATAGCTAAGCCTGGCAGGACAGTTTACTCTATGGTATTAACCCCTTAATGTGTCAACTGAACTTAAATATATTGGTTATATGAGGCTGGTTATTCCACAGTAATCACTACCACACTCCAGGCCATAAATGTGATGGAATCGTTCTGTTTTGATAATATTAGAACAGAACATTTCATTGCCAGCTGCCGCCTTGTCACTTGTATCATTGCCCATTCCACTGTGCTGGTCATATTTGCGCCTCCTGTTTACTCACCATTTCTCTTCCAAGGCCTTCATGACAAAAAATTGTGCTGTGACCAACATGGGAACAGTCACATTAGCTGCCCTTGGAATCTCTCTGATAATATCTGCATCACAATCCAACAGCTTTTCTGGGTGGGTAAAAAAAAGGGGGGGGGACAGGAAGACATACTTTCCAAAAGAGTCTTCTATTTATTTTTGCCTTTGAGCAATACTGAGTAAACTTGGGCCAATACATTGAGATCATTAAGAAGTGGTAATTGATACAAAGAGGATGGCCACCTGTCTGTGTTTTCCAGCCAAAATTACCAGGAGAGCTTCACCACACACAAAATGCTTTTTTTGAATGCTTGTTTGCTTTCTAAGCAGGGAGGCGGGTGGCGCTGTGGGTAAAAGCCTCAGCGCCTAGGGCTTGCCGATCGAAAGGTCGGCGGTTCGAATCCCCGCAGCGGGGTGCGCTCCCATTGTTCGGTCCCAGCGCCTGCCAACCTAGCAGTTCGAAAGCACACCAAAAAGTGCAAGTAGATAAATAGGGACCACTTACTGGCAGGAAGGTAAACGGCGTTCCGTGTGCGGCTCTGGCTCGCCAGAGCAGCGATGTCACGCTGGTCACGTGACCCGGAAGTGTCTCCGGACAGCGCTGGCCCCCAGCCTCTTGAGTGAGATGGGCGCACAACCCTAGAGTCTGTCAAGACTGGCCCGTACGGGCAGGGGTACCTTTACCTTTTAGCTTGCTTTCTAAGCAGGGAATCTAATGCCCAAACTGAATTTTCACTCATGAAGACCTTCAGAGTGGCTTAATTTGAGGAGACAAAAATAATCCGAGTTGGGGAGGGAGGGTCCTTCTGATTCGTTGGTCATTTTTGGAGCTGCTAGCGGCCCGGGCCCAATTTATTAGAGTTGCTTGCTTTTTCATTATGTGATCCCAGCCAAGCAGGGACCACATCAGAAGCACGATGATGTCACAGGGAGGTTTATCTTGACAAGTGACATCGGAATGCACAATGGATCAAGCATTTGAGCAACACAGCTGCACCTGGAGCTGCATGCCAACGCTCATTCCGATGCGCATTCAAGGGCGCATCTGAGCTGATGCTCCTGCTTCAAATCCACTTCCCTTTGCTGCCACATATAGTGCAGCAATCAGGGAGCATCAACCTGGACATCTCTTTGATCAAGGCTAGGGAGTTCCACAGTATGGGACGCGGGTGGCGCTGTGGGTAAAAGCCTCAGTGCCTAGGGCTTGCCGATCGAAAGGTCGGCGGTTCGAATCCCCACGGCGGGGTGCGCTCCCGTTGCTCGGTCCCAGCGCCTGCCAACCTAGCAGTTCGAAAGCACCCCCGGGTGCAAGTAGATAAATAGGGACCGCTTACTGGCGGGAAGGTAAACGCCGTTTCCGTGTGCGGCTCTGGCTCGCCAGAGCAGCAATGTCACGCTGGGCACGTGACCCGGAAGTGTCTGTGGACAGCGCTGGCCCTCGGCCTCTTGAGTGAGATGGGCACACAAGCCCAGAGTCTGTCAAGACTGGCCCGTACGGGCAGGGGTACCTTTACCTTTAGGGAGTTCCACAAACAAGGGCAGAGCCTAGCTGCTCCTTAGGTAGACCCTGGGCTGGCCTGACCTGAAAGTATTAAGCAGATGAGATCCAAAGGCACCAAGGAACTACCTGGGATAGGGGTGGGTGGCAGAGCCATGCGGGGACCTGGGACAGGAATGCTGCCCTTGCTTCCTCCACCTGCAGCCTCAAGGGTCCTGGTGCACAGACCAGGAGTCTCCAAGGTGGGTAGGGCTGGTGCACAAGGCAGGTGGAAGCTCCTGTCATTGACAGGTCAGGGGAAGCTCACACACCTTGCAATTCAAGGGAGTATCTATAGCCTGCGAGTTGATGTGTTGGGTCTTGTGGGCGAGAGTGAGGTGCAGTTGGAGCCTGGCTTGCATACCGGGTGGGATACTGTGGAAGAAGAAAGTCCTGACGCAGTCATTGACCTGAAGGCGCTGGATCCTGGGATTCCCCTCGTTTTTGAGTTCCTCCACGGCTATCCAGAAAAGGAGTGGGGCTTCAGCGTTGTGCATCTTGAGAAACTGCCTGAAGTAATCCAAGTGGATGGGGTTCTGCAGCACTTCTGAGAGCGCCCTATAATGGGAAGGAGACATTAGGCGCTGCTGAGGCCATCAGCTCTTTTACCTAAATCACATATTTTTGTACACAGGTCCCAGGTTGTGAATGATGATGGGAAATAGGGACAGAGAGACCCTTCCCTGTCCTCCGAGACACTGAATCCTAAGAACTGTCAGCATTGCATGAAGAACCCCAACCCCAAAGGGACCTGCAAAATTCTGTTTAAGAAAATCTCCACTTCAATTTAAAATAATGCTCCTAAGTCTCATGAAAGACAGTGTGATATAGTTCTCTTATCATTTCTTGTATACCACTCACTCCTGGTTTAAACAGCCTTGCAGGTTTCTGAAGTGTTGCAATCTTTGCAATGTAGCCCTTTGCATGTTTTCACAGAAATGAGTGCTGTTGTGCTCAAGATGACATTATTCCATCCTGGATAAGTGTCTAAAGAACCACAGCCTTAAACCTCTCAAATCTATTTGACAAGAGAGGATGTTATGGAAAATGTGCAGACCATTGGCCTATACTGCACTCTGCATCAACTCTCTGAAAAATCTCTTGTCTGTTCTCAGTTTATGAACAAACTGGAAGATGGTCTTGGTAGCCCAGAATGGGCAGTTAGTGGGGCCAAACCAGACATGACACTGACAGCATGAATTTGCAGGCAATAACAGCGTCCCCATAATGAACCTCCTGTCTGACTTGGCCCTGAGTGTTGGAGCTAAGTGGCAGGTTGTATCTCTAAGGCACGATGATGTCCTACCTGGGCCTCAGAGGGGGCTTTCTTGAGGCAGGCCCCTTCCTCATGAAGGACAAGCTTGATCGGGTCCAGTGGAGATTCCTTCTCATAGATAACGGACGACTGAACACGCCTGCAGGGGAAAAGAAGCGCTGCCTCCTTACAATTAGCCACAGGAGGTGGTCTTCTGCGAGCCAGCGGTGCTCCACTCAAGACCACCACCACAGTGACCTCATGAAGACCACCACAACAGCACCTTGCAAGATCTCAGCACAATGAAATTCTCCTGCATGAAAACATTCTTTCTTCACCCTTATTCCTTCTCAGAGCACAACCAGACATGACAGCCAGACTCAGAACTGCCACTGCTCCACAATCTTCTTCACTCCAAGCTCCCCCTTAGCTTTGCTCTGTTCTCTTCTGATGGAGGTGAGTAGGGCACTGCCCCAGGAACCTCAGCCTGCCCTCAGCCAAGCCCCACCTGCCAGCCTTCTTACTTAAACAACCAGTCCAGATTTGTAGAACGAACTAGAATCATAGAACCGTAGAGTTGGAAGGGACCCCGAGGGTCCTCTAGTCCAACCCCCTGCAATGCAGGAATCTCAGCAAAAGCATCCATGACAGGTGGCCACTGCTTAAAAGCCTCCAAGAAAGGAGAGTCCACCACCTTTTGGGGAGTCTGTTCCACTGTCAAACAGCTCCTACTGTCAGAAAGTTTTTCCTGACGTTTAGTTGGAATCTCCTTCCTTGTAACTTGAAGTCATTGGTTCAGGTCCTTCCCTCCAGAGTAGGAGAAAACAATCCTGCTCCATCTTCCATGAGACAGCCCTTGAGATATCTGAAGATGGCTCTCACATCTCCAACTCCCTCAACTGTCCCTCCTGGCTCTTGGTTTGCCTCTTTGCTTCCTTCAACTGGCTCTCTGCCTGTCATTGGCTCCGGCTCCACTTCCTGCCACCCCCGCCAGCCCCCACTGGTCTCTCCTCTGCTCCTCAAGCTGGACAAATCCTAGCCTGGTACCCCAGGGACTCACCACTTGATGGGGAACTTTTGCAGAACGCCTTGAAGTTGTTGCTTAGAAGTTCCACGGCCATCTTGGGGTTCAGCCGGGCCAGCTCCTCAAATGTCATGCTGCTGTAATCTGTCTCCAGGGAGGAGAAGAAGATCAGAAGCACTCTTTGGTCCCCTACAGCCAGGACAAGGGACCATGCAAGGAGAGGGTCTATGTACTGGCAGCGCCACCATGGAGCACATGATGTGCAATTCTGTGTGGCGGCACATTGCCAAAGGTTTTGTTAAAAACAGCTGAGACAGGTCCAAGGTTTCATGTCATTTCAGTTAAATGCAAACGCTCCCTACATGCCACCTGTGAAATAGAAGCACTTTGATCTCTTTAGACTTCCTGCCGCCTGGACTAGGAGACTAACAGTGCAATCCTAACCACTGCTACTCAGAAATAAGTTCCACTGAATTCACGGGGCATGCACCCAGGTCAATGGCGTTAGCACTGCAGCCTAAGTGAAAAGTTAGTCATAGCAGCCTTATCATTTTCCATAGGAACTGAGCCCCCCCTGCAAGCCCCTCTGCACTCTGGCCTTGCACATGGCCAAAGGCTCTTCTCTGCATCTTGCACACAAAGATGTATGCCAACCCCCTCTAATCCCTGGATCCAGCAGTTGTTAAAAGCTAATCAAGTCCTCTAATTCCGGGAATAGCCAAGCTAGCTTCCTGGTGAGGTGATGGGGGGTTAAATGGAATTGAAGGCAGAGAGCTGCAGTGATGTGACCCAGAAGTAAAGCAGCGAGCTGGAGAGAGAAGGAGAGAGCAATGTTTGATGTCTGCTGGAATGCAAGGCTGCAGCTATGGGGAAAACAAGGTTCCTTTGGGGTGGGGTAATGCTGTGAACCTCTCCATCCTACGCTCAGGTTGTATGCATGTGTGAATAAACCAAATATCATAATGACCCCCATAGTCTCCTCTGTGCTTCATTTCTAAAAGGAAACACAAACTCTGGGTAACCGCCTGGAATCTCGCACTTGCTCAGAGAGTGGGGGAGGATGCAACACTATGCCTTCTTTTGAGTCAATTGCTTCCTTCATCTGCCAGAATGAGCTGCCAACAGAATTTTATCCTCTGTGAAGTAAAAACGTTTCAGGAGAGAATTACTTGAAGAAAACTGGCTGTGGGAATTTCACCTCCATCCCCCCCCCCCCAAATATTTAGCAAAATGCCTTCCTGATTTGCACTGCCCTGTAAAAGAGCAGGGGGGATTTGGGCAGGGAGACCATTTCTGCTCAGCCCTAAATCCCCGTGAGAATGCAGCGCAGATCTGCTGCAAGGGGCCGGCCCCTGTGGCAACTTAAACCTTGCCTTCAGCCAGAGGAAATAAAGAACATTGCTCTTGAGTGAGTCCTGCAGGGCAGGTCTTCTTCTCACCCATCTTGCGCACTATAGGCTCTGCCTCCATGAAGATCGAGCCCCCCAGGCCCAGGTCCTGAGTGCCCATCATCTGCCAGTGTTCCCCCATGAGCAGCTCAAAGTCTCTCATGCCAGCCAAGGTCTGGCACAGGTGCAAGGCCTCCGTGATTCGCCTGGCCAAGCGGCGATTCTCATCCTTCTCGTAAGGCTCTTCAGCACTGAGTTTCTTTTCCTTGCCGCTCTGCAGTGACAGACAGATGGACAAGGTGCATCACGCAGCTGAAGAATGAAAGTATGGAGAGCAGGATTAAGGGCCAACGAGCGTTCAATTACAGATCCATAGTGGTGGGACTATGCCTTTCCGACCTCCACATTTCCTCCTTTAACTTTGTTTGTGCTTTGGGAAAGTTGCTGAACTGCAGGCAAAGGTCACATCCACATCATACATTTGAAACACTCTTATAACCACTTTAACAGCCATGGCTCCCCACCTCACCCCAAAGACCTCTGGGAACGGCAATTTGTTAAGAGTGCTGGGAACTGTAGCTCAGTGAGGGGGCTCCTCAGCACCTCTTAATAAACAACAGTCCCCAGGATTCTTTAGGGGAAGCCATGACGCTTAAAGGGGTGTTGTTGACATCCATCTGTCTCAAGAGACAATGGAGTGTAGCTATGGGGGTGAAGTCAAGCCACTGCATTAGGGTGCAAGACTGGGCAGTGTCTGTCAGGAGATCCAGGGTCATTCGACCAGCTGCCATGTTATAGATTAGAAATTGGAAACTTTGTTGGAGATTGCAGTCAAATACAGCTAGCAAGCATAGGGCTAGTTAGTGCCACAGCGTGTAGTTCCTAGACTTTCCTCCAGAAAAGGAGGATGTGAACCCTTGTCTTACTGTTCCTCTCTCATTCTCTGCATCATGTAAAGACAGACGTGCTTAAGTTAGCTCTGAGCTTAGAACACATGTACAAAACTCTCTTTCCTCTATTTTCTACCCAAGACTTTTTTGCCTGTATTATCCATGCTTCTGCATGGAATAATGCATGACTGAGGCCTTGAAACTGTAAGTAAAGCATTTTAAACTTACTTAACAGTGTGTGATCTGCTCACAGCCGAAGGGGGTAGGGAGAGAAGTGCTGTGAGTACCTCAGAATGGGATAAAAAGGCTTAACAACCTATATTCCTAACACTATAGTGCTGGTTAACTTTTGTGAGTTTAATCTCTGCTACAGGGGCTCTCTACCTGCAGGAGAGTGTGCAAAACCCACTGTTCTGAATCCAGGCATCCAGGCATTTTCTTTTGTTGTTCACCTCACCCACACACATGGGTCCCAGAGATTCATATTTTATTCCCTCACAAACTTGTGGCCCTCCAGAAGTTGTTGGACAGCAGCTCACATCATCCTTGACCACAGGCCACGCTGGGGGGCTAATGGGTGCTAGGAATCCACCAACATTTGGAGGGCCACAGGTTCCATATCTCTCTTATAGGTGAACACCCAGCATATTCTAAAATGTGGGGGAAACATGACCCTTTGATCACACCCTGACACCTCATGAGCCCCTCACTGCCCTGGTGGTTCCAGCTTACCACATAATACAGGAACATTTTATCGTCGTGCTGAAGGAAATCCTCATAAAGGAAGCTGAGTATCTAAACGGAAAGCGAGAACGGAGTCTTATGCAGGTACTCTTTCCATTTCAGGCAAAAGGCAACAGTTTTCGAGCTTCCTGCAAGCAAGCTCTTTAAATCAATTAAACCACTCTGCAGTGAGAGAGAGAACTTTATCTTCTTCGACAAATCCTATGCCACACAAGCCTTGGAAAGACATCTAGGCAAAAAGCGGTGCTGCTTTGCTACTGAAAAGGTTGGGCAGCATGGCTGACTTCACTCTACTGCAGCAGGTCTGAGGAACCAGGCGTTGCTGGACTCCAACTCCCAGCTTCCCCAGCAAGCCTGGCCGGTGGGCAGGGATGATGGGAGCTATAGTCCAGCAACATCTGGAGGGCCACACCTCCACACCCCCTCCCCCCCAGCTGTGTGTGCACTTCGCCTCTAAAGCGCATTCTTTCCCTCAAAGAATCCTGGGTGCTGAAGTTTGCTGCTGGGAACCTGTAACTCCGTGAGAGTTAAACTACAGTGCCCAGAATCCTTTGAGAGAATGAATGTGCTTTGGAATGCGTTTTAAAGAGGCTTACGCAGCCTCTTATTAAATTAGCCTTTTCTCTTGGCACTGCAGAGTGTGAGCTCTGTCTCTTCCTCTGCACCATCACAGGACTGCACCTGTCTTTGTAAGCCGGCTGCTTTTCTATTCCAACATCCACAAAGCCCCATCTCTCAGTTGTCCTCAGCGTCTTCTTTCTGTGCTTCCATTCCATGTTATCTCCTGTTTCCCTATCCTAAGGCCTCTCTGCACTTCCTCCTCTCAATCCCTTCTTTCTTTCTTTCTTTCTTTCTTTCTTTCTTTCTTTCTCCCTCCCTCCCTCCCTCCCTCCCTCCCCCCTCCCTCTCCTTCTTCCACTGTCCTGTTCCTTCTCACAGAGTTCACTGGCAACAGCTCACAAGGCTTTTACACCCTCAACAGTTTGCGCCAGTTCAGGATTCTCAGATACAACTAAGCCACGTGATGTGTTAGGAACCAGCAGGGTGCGCCAGGGGAAGGGGGGCTGGAGTTTGACTTGGGGGGGGGGGCTGTGATTTGTGGGAACCTGTACCAGGCAGGAAGCAAGAATCAGAGGCAGGGAGAGCGCCAGAGCTGGAAGGTGGAGCGCAGGATGGTTTGGAAGAAGAAGAGGAGGAGGCAAGTCAGGCAAGTGAAGGGCCAGGTGCTTCTCCCCCCTCTCCCACACCTCTGTCTCCCAGAACCATGAGGGGACTGAAGAGGGGTGAGCAGAGGAAGCTTCCATGCGGGCATCATCTCCAGTTGCAACTGCACAGCCCATCAGGGGAAAGTACCTGTTACCTCCGAGGATGTGGACAGGCTGCTTGGACAAGTGAAGCCAACCACCTGCCTCCTGGATCCTTGCCCATCCTGGCTTATAAAAGCTAGCCGGGAAGGACTGGGCGATGGGCTTCGTGGGGTGGTGAATGCTTCCCTCCGTGAGGGAGCCTTCCCAGACCCGCTGAAAGAGGCGGTTATTAAACCGCTTCTTAAAAAACCATCTTTAGATGCGGCCACGATGGCCAATTATCGCCCAGTCTCAAATCTTCCATTCTTGGGCAAGGTGATTGAGCGAGTGGTTGCTGAACAACTCCAGGCACGCCTGGAAGAAGCGGACCATTTGGATCCCTTCCAGTCGGGATTCAGGCCTCATCATGGGACTGAAACTGCCTTGGTCGCACTGGTTGATGATCTCCGGCGGGCTAGGGACAAAGGTGAGAGCTGTTTCCTAGTTCTGCTGGATCTCTCAGCGGCGTTTGATACCATCGACCATAACATCCTTCTGAACCGTCTTGAGGGGCTGGGAGCTGGGGGCACTGTCATACAGTGGTTCCGCTCCTTCCTCCTGGGCCGTGTTCAGAAAGTGGTGGTGGGGGATGAGTGTTCAGACCCCTGGGCTCTCACTTGTGGGGTGCCTCAGGGCTCTGTCCTCTCCCCCATGCTTTTCAACATTTACATGCAGCCACTGGGAGAGATCATCAGGAGGTTTGGGCTGGGTGTTCATCAGTATGCGGATGATACCCAGCTCTACCTCTCTTTTAAATCAGAACCAGTGAAGGCGGTGAAGGTCCTGTGTGAGTGCCTGGAGGCGGTTGGAGGATGGATGGCGGCTAACAGATTGAGGTTGAATCCCGACAAGACAGAAGTACTGTTTTTGGGGGACAGGAGGCGGGCAGGTGTGGAGGATTCCCTGGTCCTGAATGGGGTAACTGTGCCCCTGAAGGACCAGGTACGCAGCCTGGGAGTCATTTTGGACTCACAGCTGTCCATGGAGGCACAGGTCAAATCTGTATCCAGGGCAGCTGTTTACCAGCTCCATCTGGTACGTAGGCTGAGACCCTATCTGCCTGCGGACTGTCTCGCCAGAGTGGTACATGCTCTGGTTATCTCCCGCTTGGACTACTGCAATGCGCTCTACGTGGGGCTACCTTTGAAGGTGACCCGGAAACTACAACTAATCCAGAATGCGGCAGCTAGACTGGTGACTGGGTGCGGCCGCCGAGACCATATAACACCGGTCTTGAAAGACCTACATTGGCTCCCAGTAAGTTTCCGAGCACAATTCAAAGTGTTGGTGCTGACCTTTAAAGCCCTAAACGGCCTTGGTCCAGTATATCTGAAGGAGCGTCTCCACCCCCATCGTTCTGCCCGGACACTGAGGTCCAGCTCCGAGGGCCTTCTGGCGGTTCCCTCACTACGAGAGGTCAAGTTACAGGGAACCAGGCAGAGGGCCTTCTCGGTAGTGGCGCCCGTCCTGTGGAACGCCCTCCCATCAGATGTCAAAGCGATAAACAACTACCTGACATTCAGAAGACATCTGAAGGCAGCCCTGTTCAGGGAAGTTTTTAATATGTGACATTTTAGTGTATTTTTTATCTTTGTTGGAAGCCGCCCAGAGTGGCTGGGGAAACCCAGCCAGATGGGCGGGGTACAAATAATAAATTATTATTATTATTATTATATACCTAAAACTGGTAAAGGGGGAGTGGTCCCCTGTTGCTGCAACTGCTCCATAGAGTCTAGGTCTGGCAATAGCTGCCTAGATGCTAGGTTGGTGTGCGTGGGCATTCAGAGCCATAGAAATGACTGCAAGTGTCCATTTTGACAATAAAGAGTTAACTATGTGCTGCATGCATTCCTGACATGGTGTGCCTGGCTGCCTACAGCAGGCTAGAAAAACCAGCGGCAACTCTGCCACACATCTCTGAATACAGGAAAGGATGAGTTATGGGCTTACGAGGGGCATCTATGTTTCCCCCAAAGAAGTGGGGAAGCCAGGGCCACAAATAATGGATATTTGGAATTCCTCCTTGTTTTGGGGAGAGGGGTGCAATTGGCATCAGGGCATGTTGTCTATGCTAGACCCTGATTACAATACAACTACTTTACTGGGTGAAATCTCAAGTATGCTTCCTGCTATTAATTTTCATGGAGAGAAAACAAGCTTTCCCACCTTACAGATTTCTTTCTGTGCCTTTAGTACCCAGGGTATAACATGTCCAGAAGGAAGGAGATTTTGTAAGTTCCTGAGAGTTGTCAGTTTCAAGGGGAGGTGCCAGTTGCTGTTCTGGGTCAGGTACAGCTCACAAATCCTTTCGCCCATGACATGGCGCAGAAGGATGTTCCCTTCGCCAAGGGAGCAGAGCATCATGCGCAAAAAGTCCTCCAGGTCATGCCACAGGTCTAGGAGATGCACCTCCAGGCCATAATCCCTGCGCAGCAAAAATTCCCGGAAGGGGCGCCCTGCACATTTGTCGGCAGTGAGTGCCCAAGGAAGGAAATCTAAGCACATGGGAGACTTGACCAGGGTTTTTAAGGCAAGCAGCGAAGGGAACTGGACCACAGGAGTGGAAGAGCGCAGCTTATTATAGGTGATTGCGTTAGCAAGCTCATTTGCCAGAGGAGAGGACATGAATTCGCTTGGACTGCTTTTGAAGCTTGGCGATTCATCGGAAACGCCCATTGCTGAATCCCGGATCTGATCTGCTGGAGAAGGACTGGAACTGGCAGAATGTCTTGCAGAATGTCTTGCAGAATGACGGTGCTTCTTGTGCGCCGGACTGCTTCTGCGTGACTTCTTCTTCCTGTGGCTTTCTTTGTGCTTCCCTCCTTCGGAGGAGCCTTGGCCTGTTACATGGTCCCAGACCTTCCTCTTGCTTTCCAAGCTGCAATAGGACTGCGTTTCGCTGCTGCTTTGCCTGATGCTTATGGGCGGCCGAGGAGACACCGCCTGCTTTGGCAAACCTGCCCTGTGCCGCCTTTCCTCATACTGCTCAAGGAGATGGTGGCACGCTGGCTCCTTCTCCATCTTCAACTTGCAGTGGATGTAGAAGTTTGGGAGCCAGTAGCTTTCGATCTTGAACAGGGCCACTTTTTGCATCTCGGACAGGATTTCCCTCCGAGAGCGAACGTGTTGGGGGTGGTAGGGAGTCATTTTCAGAAGGGATTCTGCAAATGTTACAAACAAAGCATTGGGGAAAAGAGGAGTTAATGGTTCGTAGAGTTGTGAAAGAAGAAAATGGTCTTTCTGCTGACTGGCTGGGCTTCTTTTTAATTCTGTGTCCGCTTCTGGGATGACTGCTGTTTTAGGCTGCAGTCAGATGGCAAGTGTGACGGAGGGCACCATATTAGCTATCCGTTGCCTGGAGGGTGCTCAGACACTCCCCACCCCCACATAATGGGATGCATTAAGGGGAAAAGGCACCAGTCCACCCAAAAATATGAATGTTTTCATTTGGCATCTTGTATCAAAGAGGGAGTCTGAATAGCCAGTGGCAGAATCATAGAACTGTAGTGTTGGAAGGGACCCCAAGGGTCATTTAGTCCAACCCCTTGCAATGCAGGAACCTCAGCTAAAGAATCTGTGCATGCCATCAATGGTCTCACAAGTTGTCACACTTCCAATGGCTGAGGCACCGTTTTTCTCTGACTTACACGTCAATCATATGCATGAATAGATTTTTTTTAAAAGCATGTATGGGTAAAAGTTATCTGTCCTCTGAGAAGTCTATGCTGTGTGTTCCAGGGTGAGTGGAGTCACTGTTGGGGCCATGCCTTCTGATAGTCATGAAGGATAGCCCTGTCAACAGCTACCAGCCATTGTGGCTAAATGGAACTTCTGGGTTCAGAAGCAGGAAAAAGAAGAGATGTTGCCTGCAAGCTCTCTTTGCGGGCTTCCTGGGAGCACGTGACGGGCCTTTTTAGGAAGCAGTGTGCTAGGCTCAATGGACTTTTTTGAAGGAAACTAGCCAAGCAGTATCACATGCAGAGACACAACAGGTGACTCCACAGGTTTCCTCCACAGGCAGGTGACTCTGTGGGGAATCATGGAAAGATGCAGTGGGGAGTCGCTGATTTAGAAAGGGGCACTTGGGGCTCCCAGGAACCTTTAATTATATAATTAGTTCTCTTGCAGCATCACGACACTATGAGAGTGTGTCTCTTACCAATGGTTGTGTTGCAGAGGATGACAACGGTGGAGCCCTCCTGCAAGTGAGTAGCCATCAACACCTGGATCAGGGACTCGTACAGATCTTGCTGGGATTCATCAGTCTCGTCAATCCCAAGTATCCTTTCCGTAGCGAGCCAGAACTTGGTCAGCTCTTCCCCTGTAGATTAGACATAAAGTTAGGACTACGCATTCCAGGCAATATCTGTAATGTCCTGCTGGGAAGGAATAGGATTTTCAGCTAATTCTTGAGGGGGGTTTGGTTGTGAAACTTGGATTGCAAAATGGTTGCTTTCTGCTTTAAAGGCTCTCCTCCACTGAGGGGGCAAAAACTCACAGAGAGGTTAAAAGTATACAGGGATGGTTTGCTTAGGAGGGGTATGGAAGGTTAAAAACATTCCTCCCTTGTGCTGCTCACCGGACTGGGGACCAGCTGAGAGCAGTGAAAAGGAGGCCGGACTACAGGGGTAGGGGAATTATTCTTTATCTGGAGGCCTAGTCCTTTCTGTTGTTCAGCTGACCAGTGGGAAGGTGTGTTGTGGGACACATAAGATTAATAAGGTAAGGACCCCCTGGACAGTTAAGTCCAGTCAAATTTGACTATGAGGTGCAGCACTCATCTCACTTTCAGGCCAAGGGAGCCGGCGTTTGTCCACAGACAGCTTTCCAGGTCATGTGGCCAGAATGACTAAACAGCTTCTGGCACATCAGGACACTGTGACGGAAGCCAGAGCACATGGAAACGCCATTTACCTTCCTGCCTCAGTGGTACCTATTTATCTACTTGCACTGCCATGCTTTCGAACTGCTAGGATGGTAGGAGCTGGGACAGAGCAATGAGAGCTCACTCCGTCACAGGAATTTGAACTGCCAACCTTCCGATAGGCAACCTCAAGAGGCTCAGTGGTTTAGACCACAGTGCCACCTTAACCACATAAGTTAAGGCGACAAGCAGACAAGTACAGACTGCACACTTCTGAGGAAGATAGAAAAGGGGGCATATTTTCTGAGACTATACATACTGACTGGAGAATATGCACATGTTGGCTGGAGAATGTACAAGATTCACGTGAAATCTGCACATTTCCCAAAGCCTGTTGGGTATTATACATAATGGCCAGATAATGTACAAAATTCATTTGATTCATGCAAATTACCCAAGGTCTCTTGGAGATTATTCATCTTGACCAGGAAATGTGCACATTCTCCAGGAGGTCTGATGAATGTACACAATGGCTGCTTGTTATGCACATTAACCATTCAACTTGCATTCTCCTTAAAATATCAGGATGGAGGCTATCAATTCATTAGCACTTTAAAATAATAGGGCAGGCTACCCACCTGCAGCATGAGGGAAGACAGCAAGACAAACAACTGAGCCAGAAGCTGATTTGCTATTGCAAACATATATTTGTATCATGCAAGTTGCAGAAGTGAATGGAATCGAAGCTCCCACCACGGCTAAAGAGTTTGCTGTTAAGCCTTTTAAAATTGTGATATCTTTACCCTTAGAGAATGATAGAGTGTGCAGAGGCAGATTTTTATCAGATACATCCACAGAAGGAGCTGGACGGATGTTCAGCCCCACGGATCAGAGAGAGGAGGTGCAGAGTCTGGGGTTGCCATTTGTTTCCCGCTGTGTAATTTCTGTGTGCTGCGCTTCCCCTTTTCTTACCTGCCATCCCTTGCATGAAGGCGCGGAAGCGCCACATCCCCCGGCTGCCCCCAATGCACTTCTCAAGGAGCCACTGGTCAGCCTTGATCCACCGCAGCATCTCCGCTGTAGAGCAAAAGCAAAGCAACACACTGAAAAGGTGTGTTGGCAGGGCACCCAAAAGTGTATTGGTGGCACCAGCGTGGCTGCAAGAGTTGCCAGAAGGAGGCGCACAAGACACCATCCAATTTGTGCAGCCTTTTATTCTCCCAAAGATATCCTGCAAGGCAGCAGAGGCTTAGTCTCAGAGTTTTCCTTCTCCTAGATGGGCTCCCTTCCCAGGTGGACGGGGAATCTGCTCATGGTTGGATACTTGGGATTTTTTGTGGGTTCTACATTAGTTTGGACAATCACTCAGTTTCCCTGGTTGTTGTTTCTTCTGACAGATACTGTTTGGAATGTTTCTTTTAGCATTTCATGTCAACTCTTACCTGCCTCTGGAGACCGGATGAAGCTCAGGAGCTCTTCACAGAGAAGGTAGTGCAGGCACAAGTTGGTTTTGCAGAAGTAAGGCAGTCGGTGTTTTTCCATCCAGTTCATCAAGCCTTTGTGCTTTGATACCTGTATTGGCCCAAAACGATGTGCTTAATTGAGACCAGATATATGGGAGAAAGTCACCAGTTCACATTTAAAGGTGAACCTCCCTAATTTGCACTTTCTGAAACAATGCAAGAACCAAAACACAACCACCCTTCAGAATTCTCAGTGCTCCAAATTTTGCAGTGCAGCTTTCCGGCCTAGTAACATGCACAAGAATGCATATACTGGGCTGAATGTATATAAAAATGCATATATTAGTGAAAGTAATATACAAAAATGCATTATATTACGTTTAGGCATTTTATGAGCGGGACGCGGGTGGCGCTGTGGGTAAAAGCCTCAGCGCCTAGGGCTTGCCAATCGAAAGGTTGGCGGTTCGAATCCCCGCGGCGGGGTGCGCTCCCGTTGTTCAGTCCCAGCGCCTGCCAACCTAGCAGTTCGAAAGCACCCCAGGGTGCAAGTAGATAAATAGGGACCGCTTACCAGCGGGAAGGCAAACGGCGTTCCGTGTGCAGCTCTGGCTCGCCAGATGCAGCTTTGTCACGCTGGCCACGTGACCCGGAAGTGTCTCCGGACAGCGCTGGCCCCCAGCCTCTAGAGTGAGAATGGCGCACAACTCCAGAGTCTGTCAAGACTGGCCCGTACGGGCAGGGGTACCTTTACCTTTACCTTTAGGCATTTTATGAGGGTTTTTTTTTAAGGGAATGGATGTGGAAATGTGGAGAACTGAAGACTGGAAAAAGAAAAAGAGGGAGAAACAAAAACTGACAGATTCACCCATCCCTAAAGAAAAAAATGTATTAATGAGCAATAAAAGAGGGGGGGTCACATCTGCAAAATCCTGGCATCCAAGAAATTTGTGGTTTGTCCTTTTCTTTACAAGGAGGTAAAAGACAGCACTTGACTGGCACTACCTTGCAGAAAGGATTACTGGCTGTATCACACACCCCACAGCCACCCCAAATTCAGTGTCAAGGAAACTCAACAGCAAAGACAGAGATGAACGGTTTCAAGCAGAAGTAACCAACACAGTTGCCCTCAAGACAAGACAAATCCCATCTGCCCCAACCAGTTTGGCCAATGGCCAAGAATGATGGGAGTTGTGGTCCACTAACATCTGGTGGGTGCCTTGTTGACTATCCTTGATTTAGAGGGTGAGATAGATTAAAAAGGGAGATGAGGGACAGAGAATAATAGCTATGTGAAAAGGATAGGATTGTGATCAGCTTTA